>NC_061508.1:149831541-150087038 GCF_022539505.1 Lolium rigidum
GACCGAAAAAATCGTCGTAGGACTTTGCCTCGACGCGAGCTTTCCACAACAGAACCCATATCGTCGGGTTAGGCCCATAGGCGACGAAAAATACCCCTTAGCGGACGATTTTGAGACGTTGTCTATCAGAACTTTTCTTGTAGTGTTGTGACTTGAGTTTGAAAGGTGACTTTGACTTTGAATCACAACAGAGTTGTGGGAATGACACTAATGTTCCCACTTAAGTTAAGTTAGGCAAATGAAGAGTCTTTGTTTACTAAATGCTTATGAAATAAAACTGGCTTTATGCAAATGAACCTAGAGCTTAGAACCCCATTAATATAATTGTTAGTGCTTACACTAGTATTAGTTTGCGAGTACTTTAAAGTACTCATGGCTGTGTTCCTGGCTATTCAAATGGCCATACTATGAAGATGAGCCCCGACATCGTGATGAAGGACGAGCAGGACGTCTACGACAACTAGGACTACTCCCGACGTCAACGGTTCTCGTGAAACGGATGGACCTCTACTACGTATTTCCGCTATGTGTTATGTAATTGATCATTAGATCAAGTGTTGTAATGAGACTCGGATCATGTGATCCTTTTTTATGTAAGACTATTATGGTGTTGTAATGAATGATGTTCTGTGATATCAATCTATTATGTCTCGCAAAAACAATATTCCTGGGATTTCGATGAATGGCATAATAGGCATCTGGACCTAAAAATCCGGGTGTTGACAATGACGGCGACGATGGCGACGATTTCCCCCCTCCGGGAGGGAATTTCCCCGGCAGATTTCTGCCTGCCGGAGAGCTCTTTTCTCTCTGGTGTTTTCCGCCTCGAGGAGGCGGCGATGACTATCCTCGATCCTCCCCCGCACCTTGGGGTTTCTGCCAGATGAAGTACGCGAAAGGGCGATGGCTGAGGGGGTCGTGGGCCCCCTCCCCGCGTGGCGGCGCGCCGGCCCTGGTGGCCGCGCCGGCCCATGGGGGGGCCCATGGCGGCCCTCCTCGGCCTCCCCTTTTGGCTGGCTCCGTCATCTAGAAAAATAGGAGCTTCGGTGTATTTTCCGTCAATTGTTGATCTTCAGAAATATTGTATCCTGACGGTGCTTTTTCCAGCAGAATTCTAACTCCGGTGAGTAATTCTCCAATAATCATGAAACATGCAAAATAGGTGAAATAACATAAGTATCATCTCTAAATATGAAATATATCAATGAATAACAGTAAATTATGATATAAAATAGTGATGCAAAATGGACGTATCAACTCCCCCAAGCTTAGACCTCGCTTGTCCCCAAGCGAAACCGAACTCGCAAACAAGACCACATGTTTATGGAGTGAAGAGTCGATAAATAAAATACGGACAAGAAGCATCACATTTATTAATTCACACAATACATTCTAGTAAACAACTTCCTCATATAACTCAGCTTGAAACAAGTAAAGGGAAATCACAAATAAAGGTGCATAGGAAATCATAATTGGTGATGGAAAACTTCGTTCTTGGTCAAAGAACAATTAACAGATTATACTTATCTTTCGAGCAGAGCCTTTATATTAGAGCTTATATGGCAGAACTTACATGCTCAATCATAACAATCTCCTCACAATCATTGATAACCTTCAAAGTTATATTCATTCAGATAAAATTTTGTACCAAACAAGGAAGAATAAAAGACATGATTAAATAGATCACAATATAAATGGTTGGATCACAACAACTCAATTGCTTGCTTGAGATAGAGGGGAATAGGTTTACTGACTCAACATAAAAGTAAAAGATAGGCCCTTCGCAGAGGGAAGCAGAGATTAAATCATGTGCTAGAGCTTTTCAAGTTTTGAGATCATATAGAGAGCATAAAAATAAAGTTTTGAGAAGTGTTTGTTGTTGTCAACGAATGGTAGTGGGCACTCTAATCCCCTTGTCAAACAGACTTTCAAAGAGCGGCTCCCATGAAGGACATTATCTCTACCAGCAAGGTAGATCATCCCTCTTCTCTTTTGTTTACACATGTATTTTAGTTTTATTTATAGATGACACTCCTCCCAACCTTTTGTTTTCACAAGCCATGGCTAACCGAATCCTCGGGTGCCTTCCAACATTTCACATACCATGGAGGAGTGTCTATTGCAAAATTAAGTTGCTTACTGATAAATCAGGGCAAAACATGTGAACAGAATTATTAATGAAAGTTAATTAATTGGGGTCGGGCACCCGTTGCCGCTCTTTTGCAAAATTATTGGATAAGCGGATGTGCCACTAGTCCATTGGTGAAAGTCTGCCCAACAAGATTGAAAGATAAAACACAACATACTTCCTCATGAGCTGTAAAACATTGACACAAATAAGAGATAATAACTTTTGAATTGTTTAAAGGTAGCACATGAAATATTTACTTGGAGTGGCGCAAAATACCACATAATAGGTAGTTATGGTGGACACAAATGGCATGGGTTTGGTTTAAGGTTTTGGATGCACGAGAAGCATTCCCTCTCAGTACAGGTCTTTGGCTAGCAAGGTTGGTTAGCAAGCATAAGAGTTGAGGGAAACAAACAAATATACATGTGATAGAAACAATCATGCATCTTCCTTGTAAGCACAAACAATTTTAACTTCAGAATACTAAGCTCATTAGCTAACAAGAAAGAAAGCTAATGAAATAATATATCTACATGTACTTCCATCTTTTCTACCTAAGCCTCAAAGTATTGTTGCTGTTGACCAATGCTAAGTTTGGCAAAACCAAATAGATTTACTTGATGCTCCCAAAGTGATACCAATACTAACAACAAGATCAATCATATAACAGAAATTGCAAACTAAAATAAGGTGTGCAAAACGTAAATGATAAAACTTCTCATTAATATTCCATAACGATAACTCACACCAAAGGATACATAGATAACCAACTAAAAGAGAGATACTTCCACACTGCTAACCATCTTATATGATAACTTCCTTACTCATGATATGACACTACTTGATAGTAAAAAGGTAAAAGATAGTGATAATGTGATACCGCGGCACTCCCCCCAAGCTTGGAACAATCCAAGGGGTGCCAATACCAATGGTGAATTACTCCTTCGGTGGTGATGGTGGAACGACCCTGATGGGAGTGAGGAACCACTCCAGCATTCTGCGAAGTCGGTTGTTCTCCTCCTGAAGTATCTCCACTTCCCTTCTCAGAACACGGTATTGATCACAAAACTCATCGGTAACCCGAAAAGCTTCCTCCACAGCAAGGGAAGAGTTGAGGCTAGGGGCAGGTGGTAAAGGTCCCTGCAAGTTATGAGAAAAAGAATGTCGAGTGTTAACCGATCCCACTAAGATTGGCTTACTCCCCACAGCTTGCCGCTCTCTTTTTATTGATGACATCTTCTTCACTTCCTCCTTGACACTCTCATCCATCTCTTTCCGTCTTGTCACGACCCTTTCCTCTTCCGCCCATCCAACGAAAGTTCCTTGATCTAGATCCTGGAGGAGCTCACGGTTGCGACGCATTGCATAATCTTCTGAGGATGAACCTTGCGACGACATCTGAACAGAAACAGGTCGAAACAAAACACGACGAGTAGACAATATACGGACCTCGAGGGATCCGGGGGATTATATAACAGAAATTCTCAGGACAAAATGAAAGTACCAGGTCGAACCCGAGTGGGAGAGGAACTCCGAGGAGCCGTCCCATATGGCGGCGCGGCCAGGGTGGGGCCCGCGCCACCACGTGGGGACGTGCCCTCGTGCGCCTCCTCCTCTCTGATTCTATCTCGTAATTTTTCATATTTTCTAAAAATAGCAAAAATATTGTTCGGAAAGTTAAACGCGGACTTTTTACTACCAAAAATGTTACCTATTCGAAGTCGAACTCTGCAGAACTATCAATTTGATCTTGATGAAAGTTTCTGGAGTCACCACTCGAATAACATCAACATCTTCATTGTAAGAATCTCCAGAAATATAATGTTTGAGTCTTTGTCCATTCACCACTTGTGTGGCATCATCTTTCAGCGAAGCAATTTTTATTGCCCCTGAGCGATACACATCCACAATGACATATGGTCCTTCCCATTTTGAGAGTAATTTCCCTGCAAAAAATCTGAGACGAGACCGATACAATAGGACTTTATCTCCAACATTAAATTCTCTTTTAATAATTCTTCTATCATGCCATTTCTTAACTTTCTCCTTAAAAATTTTAGCATTTTCATAAGCTTCACTTCTCCACTCATCTAAAGAACTCAATTGTAGCAACCTTTTCTTACCGGCAAGTTTAAAATCTTTATTAATTTCTCTTACAGCCCAATAAGCTTTGTGCTCTAGCTCTAAAGGTAAATGACAAGCTTTTCCATAAACCATTTTATAAGGAGACATACCCATAGGATTTTTATAAGCAGTTCTATAAGCCCACAACGCTTCCTTCAACTTAATAGCCCAATTTTTCCTGGATTTATTAACAGTCTTTTGCAAGATAGATTTAATTTCTCTATTTGATAATTCTACTTGCCCACTAGTTTGAGGATGATAAGCTCAAGAAATTCTGTGATTAATACCATATTTAGCAAGAGTTTTTCTAAAACCACCATGAATAAAATGAGAACCTCCATCAGTCATAAGATATCTAGGTACTACAAACCTAGGAAAAATAACATCTAAAAGCATTTTTAAAGAGGTCTCACCATCAGCACTTTTTGTGGGTATGGCTTCCACCCATTTAGTAACATAATCAACAGCAACAAGTATATGAGTGTTACCTTCTGAAGAAGGGAAAGGACCCATGAAGTCAATCCCCAACAATCAAATGGTTCAATAACAAGAGTATAATTCTTAGGCATTTCATTGCGTCTAGAGATGTTACCAACTCTTTGACATTCATCACAAAATAAAATAAACTTTCTTGCATCTTTAAAGAGAGTTGGCTAATAAAAACCTGACTGTAGAACCTTTTGTGCGGTTCTATCTCCGGCGTGATGTCCTCCATAAACACTACCATGACACTTACTCAATATCTCTTGTTGTTCATATTCGGGGACACATCTTCGCATAACACCATCCACTCCTTCTTTATATAAGTGTGGGTCATCCCAAAAATAATGCCTCAAGTCATAAAGGAATTTCCTCCTTTGCTGAGCTGAAAAGGTTGGAGGCAAGTACTTGGAAACAATGAAGTTAGCATAATCAGCATACTGATGACCCACAAGTATAGGGGATCGCAACAGTCTTCGAGGGAAGTAAAACCCAATTTATTGATTCGACACAAGGGGAGCCAAAGAATATTTGTAAGCCTTAACAGCGGAGTTGTCAATTCAGCTGCACCTGGAAACGGACTTGCTCGCAAGAGTTTATCGATAGCAACAGTTTTATAGGAGTAGCGATAGTGAAATATAAGCAGCGAGTGTAATAAAGACAGCAGTAGTGATTATAGTAAACAGCGAGGATTAAAATATCGTAGGCATAGGGATGGATGAACGGGCGCTGCATGGATAAGAGAACTCATGTAATAATCAAGGCAGGGCATTTGCAGATAATAATAAAACAGTATCCAAGTACTAAATAACCATAGGCATGTGTTCCATATATAGTCGTACGTGCTCGCAATGAGAAACTTGCACAACATCTTTTGTCCTACCAGCGGTGGCAGTCGGGCCTCTAGGGAAACTACTGGTAATTAAGGTACTCCTTTTAATAGAGCACCGGAGCAAAGCATTAACACTCCGTGAACACATGTGATCCTCATATCACAACCTTCCCCTCCGGTTGTCCCAATTTCTGTCACTTTGGGGCCTCGGGTTCCGGACAGCAATATGTGTATACAACTTGCAGGTAAGATCATAAAACAATGAATATCATCATGAATCAATAACATGTTCAGATCTGAAATCATGGCACTCGGGCCCTGATACGTCTCAAACGTATCTATAATTTCTTATGTTTCATGCTACTTATATGATGATACTCACATGTTTTATACACACTTTATGTCATTATTATGCATTTTCCGGCACTAACCTATTGACGAGATGCCGAAGAGCCAGTTGCTGTTTTTGGTTTCAGAAATCCTACAAAGGAAATATTCTCGGAATTGGACGAAATCAACGCCCAGGGTCTTATTTTTCCACGAAGCTTCCAGAAGACCGAAAGGGAAACGAAGTGGGGCGACGGGGCGCCGACACCACAGGGCCGCGCGGCCAGGGTGGGCCCCGCGCCGCCCTATAGTGTGGGGCCCCCGTCAGCCCTCCGACTCCGCCCTTCCGCCTACTGAAAGCCTTCGTCGCGAAAACCCCAGTACCGAGAGCCACGATACGGAAAACCTTCCAGAGACACCGCCGCCGCCAATCCCATCTCTGGGGATTCAGGAGATCGCCTCCGGCACCCTGCCGGAGAGGGGAATCATCTCCCGGAGGACTCTTCATCGCCATGATCGCCTCCGGATAGATGTGTGAGTAGTTCACCCCTGGACTATGGGTCCATAGCAGTAGCTAGATGGTTGTCTTCTCCTCATTGTGCTATCATGTTAGATCTTGTGAGCTGCCTATCATGATCAAGATCATCTATTTGTAATGCTACATGTTGTGTTTGTTGGGATCCGATGAATATGGAATACTATGTCAAGTTGATTATCAATCTATCATATGTGTTGTTTATGTTCTTGCATGCTCTCCGTTGCTAGTAGAGGCTCCGGCCAAGTTGATACTTGTGACTCCAAGAGGGAGTATTTATGCTCGATAGTGGGTTCATGCCTCCATTGAATGCGGGACAGTGACGAGAAAGTTCTAAGGTTGTGGATGTGTTGTTGCCACTAGGGATAAAACATCAATGCTTTGTCTAAGGATATTTGTGTTGATTACATTACGCACCATACTTAATGCAATTGTCTGTTGTTTGCAACTTAATACTGGAAGGGGTTCGGATGATAACCTGAAGGTGGATAGCGGTCTATGTACTTTGTCGTAATGCCCTGATTAAATCTCATAGTACTCATCGTGATATATGTATGTGCATTGTTATGCCTTCTTTATTTGTCAATTGCCCAACTGTAATTTGTTCACCCAACATGCTATTTATCTTATGGGAGAGACACCACTAGTGAACTGTGGACCCCGGTCCATTCTTTACATCTGAAATACAATCTACTTGCAATACTTGTTCTTTACTTGTTCTTCGCAAATAAACATCATCTTCCACACTATACATTTAATCCTTTGTTTACAGACAAGCCGGTGAGATTGACAACCTCACTCGTTACGTTGGGGCAAAGTACTTTGATTGTGTTGTGCAGGTTCCACGTTGGCGCCGGAATCCCCGGTGTTGCGCCGCACTACACTCCGCCACCAACAACCTTCACATGTTCCTTGACTCCTACTCGGTTCGATAACCTTGGTTTCTTACCGAGGGAAAACTTGTCGCCGTACACATCACACCTTCCTCTTGGGGTTCCCAACGGACGTGTGTCTTACACGCCATCAAGACAGTTTTCTGGCGCCGTTGCCGGGGAGATCAAGACACGCTGCAAGGGGAGTCTCCCACATCCAATCTCTTTACTTTGTTTTTGTCTTTCTTTGTTTTATTTTATTTACTGCTTTGTTTGCTCTCTATATCAAAAAATACAAAAAAATTAGTTGCTAGTTTTACTTTATTTACTGTCCTGTACTCTATACTGAAAACACAAAAAAATTAGTTACTTGCATTTACTTTATTTACCTTTTGTTTATTTCATCATGTTTCCTCCTAAATACACTCTTAAAGATATACCGGTAGGACGAGGGTCTATAATTTGAAGAGATAATATAGAAGATTTTTTCACTCATGTTAGTACAGCTGAAGATTTTGAAGATAGACACTTGGTAGAACTTGCTCCTACTTATGAAATTTCTGCTGCTTCTTTAGTACACATGTTGGAAGCTAGATATGTTAATCTTAACCCCGTAATGCAACATATGTTTCTTACACTCTGTGATAAGGAGGAAGGAGAAAAGAAAGATTTTGTCTTAGAGACCCTTCTTAAAGAATTTGGTGATGTAGCAAGAGAAGCTAGAAAAGTCTTTATTAAATATAAGAGGCTTGGCTCTTATACCAACTTTGCTAGTACCCTTTAAAAAATGGAAAAAGATAGATTAAAGTACACTAATAAAGTTAATTGTGAAGGGGAGATTAAGACATCAATACCTTGCAAGCTCTTAGGAATGTGCGAGGCACTAGAAAAGAATTATGATTGGATTGTTCTTGAAAATTTGTTTGATGAGAATAGCAAGCCTAAGAGTAAGGAAAAAGGGGCCTCTGAAACTTACATAGATAAGATACAATCATAGTTGAGAAAACTCCAAACCCCTCTGTTGATGCTTCATCTCTTGATAATACTTGATTCACACTTTCCGCGCCTAGCTGAAAGGCGTTAAAGAAAAGCGCTTATGGGAGACAACCCATTATTTTACTTCTGCACTTTTGTTTTATATTTGAGTCTTGGAAGTTGTTACTACTGTAGCAACCTCTCCTTATCTTGATTTTATTGCATTGTTGTGCAAGTAAAGTCTTTGATAGTAAAGATGATACTAGATTTGGATTACTGCGCAGAAACAGATTTTTTACTGTCACGAAATTGAGCAGCCCCTTCTGTAGGAAGTTTAGAAAAATCTGCCAATTTACGTGCGTGATCCTCAGATATGTACGCAACTTTCATTCAATTTGGGAATTTTCATCTGAGCAAGTTAAGTGCCCTGAAAATTCGTCTTTACTGGACTGTCTGCTTTTGACAGATTCTGCCTTTTATTTCGCATTGCCTCGTTTTGCTATGTTTGATGGATTTCTTTGTTCCATTAACTTTCGGTAGCTTTGTGCAATGTCCGAAGTGTTAAGAATGATTATGTCACCTCTGAATATATGAATTTTCAATTATGCACTAACCCTCTAATGAGTTTGTTTTGAGTTTGGTGTGGAGGAAGTTTTCAAGGGTCAAGAGAGGAGGATGATACAATATGATCAAGAAGAGTGAAAAGTCTAAGCTTGGGGATGCCCCCGTGGTTCATCCCTGCATATTTTAAGAAGACTCAAGCATCTAAGCTTGGGGATTCCCAAGGCATCCCTTCTTTATCGACAACTTATCAGGTCACCTCTAGTGAAACTATATTTTTATTCCGTCACATCTTATGTGCTTTACTTGGAGCGTCTGTTTGTTTTGTTTTTGTTTTTGTTTGAATAAAATCGGATCCTAGCATTCCTTGTGTGGGAGAGAGACACGCTCCGCTGTTTCGTATGAACACATATGTTCTTAGCTTTATTCTTAATGTTCATGGCGAAGGTTGAAACTGCTTCGTTCATTGTTATATGGTTGGAAACAGAAAATGCTGCATGTGGTAAATGGTATAATGTCTTGAATAATTTGATACTTGGCAATTATTGTGCTCATATAGATCATGTTTAAGCTCTTGCATCATGTACTTTGCACCTATTAATGAAGAACTACATAGAGCTTGTTAAAATTTGGTTTGCATGATTAGTTTCTCTAGAGTCTAGATATTTTCTGGTTAAGGTGTTTGAACAACAAGGAAGACGATGTAAAGTTTTATAATGCTTGCTTATGTTCATATGTAAGCTTTGCTGCACCGTTTTATACTTGAGTTTGCTTCAAACAACCTTGCTAGCCTAGCCTTGTATTGAGAGGAATTCTTCTCGTGCATCCAAATCCTTGAGCCAAAAACTATGCCATTTGTGTCCACCATACCTACCTACTACATGGTATTTCTCTGCCATTCCAAAGTACATTACTTGAGTGCTACCTTTAAAATTCTATTCTTTGTCTTTGCAATATATAGCTCATGGGAAAATAGCCTTAAAAACTATTGTGGTGAAGAATATGTACTTATGTATCTTATTTCTTAATAAGTTGCTTGTTGAGCGGTAACCATGTTTCTGGGGACGCCATCAACTATTACCTTTGTTGAATATCATGTGAGTTGCTATGCATGTTCGTCTTGTCTGAAGTAAGGGTGATTTGTCATGATTAAATGGTTTGAGTATGCATATTGTTAGAGAAGAATATTGGGCCGCCAACCAAAGCCATGTATCATGGTGGAAGTTTCAGTTTGGACAATTAATCCTCAATCTCTTATGAGAATATGTTGTTGAATGCTTATTGATGCGTGTAGTTGACACGTCCGTTGGGAACCCCAAGAGGAAGGTGTGATGCGCACAGTAGCAAGTTTCCCTTAGTAAGAAACCAAGGTTTAATCGAACCAGTAGAGTCAAGAAGCACGTTGAAGGTTGATGGCGGAGGAGTGTAGTGCGGCGCAACATCAGGGATTCCGGCGCCAACGTGGAACCTGCACAACACAATCACAGAACTTTGCCCCAACGTAACAGCGAGGTTGTCAATCTCACCGGCTCGCTGTAAACAAAGGATTAGATGTATAGTGTGGATGATGATGTTTGTTTGCGAAGAACAGTAAAGAACAATTGCAAGAGATTGTATTTCAGATGTAAAGAATAGGACCGGGGTCCACAATTCACTAGTGGTGTCTCTCCCATAAGATAGCAGATGTTGGGTGAACAAATTACAAGTTGGGCAATTGACAAATAAAGAAGGCATAACAATGCACATACATATATCATGATGAGTACTATGAGATTTAATCGTGGCATTACGACAAAGTACATAGACCGCTATCCAAGCATGCATCTATGCCTAAAAAGTCCACTTTCAGGTTATCATCCGAACCCCTCCAAGTATTAAGTTGTAAACAACGGACAATTGCATTAAGTATGGTGCGTAATGTAATCAACACAAATATCCTTAGACAAAGCATCGATGTTTTATCCCTAGTGGCAACAAGACATCCACAACCTTAGAACTTTCGTCACTCGTCCTGCATTTAATGGAGGCATGAACCCACTATCGAGCATAAATACTCCCTCTTGGAGTCACAAGTATCAACTT
This sequence comes from Lolium rigidum, assembly GCF_022539505.1. Lineage (NCBI taxonomy): Eukaryota > Viridiplantae > Streptophyta > Magnoliopsida > Poales > Poaceae > Lolium > Lolium rigidum. The sequence goes on from NC_061508.1 coordinate 149,842,461, forward strand.
GGCCGGAGCCTCTACTAGCAACGGAGAGCATGCAAGAACATAAATAACATATATGATAGATTGATAATCAACTTGACATAGTATTCAATATTCATCGGATCCCAACAAACACAACATGAAGGATTACAAATAGATGATCTTGATCATGATAGGCAGCTCACAAGATCTAACATGATAGCACATTGAGGAGAAGACGACCATCTAGCTACCGCTATGGACCCATAGTCCAGGGGTGAACTACTCACACATCGATCCGGAGGCGATCATGGCGATGAAGAGACCTCCGGGAGATGATTCCCCTCTCGGCAGGGTGCCGGAGGCGATCTCTCGAATCCCCCGAGATGGGATTGGCGGCGGCGGCGTCTCTGGAAGGTTTTCCGTATCGTGGCTCTCGGTACTGGGGGTTCGCGACGGAGGCTTTAAGTAGGCGGAAGGGCGGAGTCGGGAGAGTCACGGGGGCCCCACACGCTAGGGCCGCGCGGGCCCCCCTTAGGCCGCGCCGCCCTAGTGTGGCGGCGCCCGTGGCCCCACTTCGTCTCCCCTCCGGTCTTCCGGAAGCTTCGTGGAAAAATAGGCCCCCGGGCGTTGATTTCGTCCAATTCCGAGAATATTTCCTTACTAGGATTTCGAAACCAAAAACAGCAACTGGCTCTTCGGCATCTCGTCAATAGGTTAGTGCCGGAAAATGCATAAATGTGACATATAATGTGTATAAAACATGTGAGTATCATCATAAAAGTAGCATGGAACATAAGAAATTATAGATACGTTTGGGACGTATCAAGCATCCCCAAGCTTAGTTCCTACTCGCCCTCGAGTAGGTAAACGATAACAAAGATAATTTCTGAAGTGACATGCTATCATAATCTTGATCATACTATTGTAAAGCATATGAGATGAATGCAGCGATTCGAAGCAATGATGAAGATAATGAGTAAACAAATGAATCATATAACAAAGACTTTTCATGAATAATACTTTCAAGACAAGCATCAATAAGACTTGCATAAGAGTTACTCATAAAGCAATAAATTCAAAGTAAAAGCATTGAAGCAACACAAAGGAAGATAAAGTTTCAGCGGTTGCTTTCAACTTCAACATATATATCTCATGGATAATTGTCAACACAAAGTAATATAACAAGTGCAATAAGTAAACATGTAAGAATCAATGCACACAGTTGATACAAGTGTTTGCTTCTGGGATAGAAAGAATAGGCAAACTGACTCAATAATAAAGTAAAAGATAGGCCCTTCGCAGAGGGAAGCATTGATTACTATATTTGTGCTAGAGCTTTTCATTTGAAAACAAGAAACAATTTTGTCAACGGTAGTAATAAAGCATATGAGTTATGTATAAGACATCTTATAAGTTGCAAGCCTCATGCATAGTATACTAATAGTGCTCGCACCTTGTCCTAATTAGCTTGGGTTAATACGGATTATCATTGCATAGCATATGTTTCAACCAAGTGTCACAAAGGGGTACCTCTATGCCGCCTGTACAAAGGTCTAAGGAGAAAGCTCGCATTGGATTTCTCGCTTTCGATTATTCTCAACTTAGACATCCATACCGGGACAACATAGACAACAGTATAATGGACTCCTCTTTAATGCATAAGCATTCAACAACGCTTATTATTCTCATAAGAGATTGAGGATTGGTTGTCCAAACCGAAACTTCCACCATGAATCATGGCTTTAGTTAGCGGCCCAATGTTCTTCTCTAACAAGTATGCATACTCAAACCATTTGATTGTGAGAACCGCCCTTACTTCGGACAAGACGAATATGCATAGCAACTCACATGATATTCAACAAAGGTAAAAGAGTTGATGGCGTCCCCAAAAAACATGGTTACCGCTCAACAAGCAACTTATTAAGAAATAAGACACATAAGTACATATTCTTCACCACGATAGTTTTTAAGGCTATTTGTCCCATGAGCTATATATTGCAAAGGCAAAGAATAGAAATTTTAAAGGTAGCACTCAAGTAATTTACTTTGGAATGGCGGAGAAATACCATGTGGTAGGTAGGTATGGTGGACACAAATGGCAAGGTTATTGGCTCAAGGATTTGGATGCATGAGAAGAATTCCCTCTCAATACAAGGCTAGGCTAGCAAGGTTGTTTGAAGCAAACTCAAGTATAAAAGGTGCAGCAAAGCTCACATATGAACATATTGTAACTATTATAAGACTTTATATTGTCTCCTTGTTGTTCAAACACCTCAACCAGAAAATATCTAGACTCTAGAGATCAATCATGCAAATCAAATTTTAACAAGTTCTATGTAGTTATTCATTAATGAGTACAAGGTACATGATGCAAGAGCTTAAACAAGATCTATATGTGCACAACAATTGCCAAGTATCACATTATTCAAGACATTAAATCATTTACCACATGCAACATTTTCCGTTTCCAACCATATAACAATGAATGAAATAGTCCAACTTTCGCAATGAACATTAAAGATGAAGCTAAGAACATATGTGTTCATACGAAACAGCGGAGCGTGTCTCTCTCCCAAACAAAGAATGCTAGGATCCGATTTATTCAAACAAAAACAAAAATAAAAACAAACAGACGCTCCAAGTAAAGCACATAAGATGTGACGGAATAAAAATATAGTTTCACTAGAGGAACCTCGATAAGTTGTCGATGAAGAAGGGATGCCTTGGGCATCCCCAAGCTTAGACGCTTGAGTCTTCTTAAAATATGCAGGGATGAACCACGGGGGCATCCCCAAGCTTTGACTTTTCACTCTTCTTGATCATATTGTATCATCCTCCTCTCTTGACCCTTGAAAACTTCCTCCACACCAAAATCGAAACAAACTCATTAGAGGGTCAGTGCATAATTCATATATTCAGAGGTGACATAATCATTCTTAACACTTCTGGACATTGCACAAAGCTACTGAAAGTTAATGGAACAAAGAAATCCATCAAACATAGCGAAACAGGCAATGCGAAATAAAAGGCAGAATCTGTCAAAACAGAACAGTTCGTAAAGACGAATTTTAAAGTGGCACCAGACTTGCTCAGATGAAAATGCCCAAATTGAATGAAAGTTGCGTACATATCTGAGGATCACGCACGTAAATTAGCAGATTTTTTTGATTTTTCTACAGGGACTACTGCTCAAATTCGTGACAGCAAGAAATCTGTTCCTGCGCAGTAATCCAAATCTAGTATTGGCTTTACTATCAAAGACTTTACTTGGCACAACAATGCAATAAAATAAAGATAAGGAGAGGTTGCTACAGTAGTAAATAACTTCCAAAACTCAAATATAAAATAAAGTGCAGAAGTAAAATAATGGGTTGTCTCCCATAAGCGCTTTTCTTTAACGCCTTTCAGCTAGGCGCAGAAAGTGTGTATCAAGTATTATCGAGAGATGAAGCATCAACATCATAATTTGTTCTAATGATAGAATCATAAGGTAACTTCATTCTCTTTCTAGGGAAGTGTTCCATACCTTTCTTGAGAGGAAATTGATATTTAATATTACCTTCCTTCATATCAATGGTGGCACCAACAGTTCGAAGAAAAGGTCTTCCCAATATAATGGGACAAGATGCATTGCATTCAATATCCAAGACAACAAAATCAACGGGGACAAGGTTATTGTTAACCATAATACGAACATTATCAATCCTCCCCAAAGGTTTCTTTATAGCATTATCAACAAAATTAACATCCAAATAACAATTTTTCAATGGTGGCAAGTCAAGCATATCATAAATTTTCTTAGGCATAACAGAAATACTTGCACCAATATCACATAAAGCATTAAAATCAAAATCATTGACCCTCATCTTAATGATGGGCTCCCAACCATCTTCTAACTTTCTAGGAATAGAGGTTTCAAGTTTTAGTTTCTCTTCTCTAGCTTTTATGAGAGCATTTGTAATATGTTTTGTAAAGGCCAAATTTATAGCACTAGCATTGGGACTTTTAGCAAGATTTTGTAAAAACTTTATAACTTCAGAGATGTGACAATCATCAAAGTCTAAACCATTATCATCTACAGCAATGGGATCATTATCCCTAATATTTTGAAAAATTTCAGCAGTTTTATTAGTTTCAGCAGTTTTAGCAGTTTCAGGCAATTTTGCACGCTTTGCACTAGGAGTAGGAACATTGCCAACACCAATTATTTTACCATTGATAGTAGGAGGTGTAGCAACATGTGAATCATTAACATTACTAGTGGTGGTAATAGTCCAAACTTTAGCTACATTATTCTCTTTAGCTAGTTTTTCGTTTTCTTCTCTTTCCCACCTAGCATGCAATTCGGCCATCAATCTAATATTCTCATTAATTCGAACTTGGATGGCATTTGCTGTAGTAACAATCTTATTATCAATATCCTTATTAGGCATAACTTTCAATTTTAAAAGATCAACATCAGAGGCAAGACTATCAACCTTAGAAGCAAGAATATCAATTTTATCAAGCTTTTCCTCAACAGATTTGTTAAAAGCAGTTTGTGTACTAATAAATTTTTTAAGCATGGCTTCAAGACCAGGAGGTACACTCCTATTATTGTTGTAAGAATTCCCATAAGAATTCCCATATCTATTACCATTAGCAGAAGGATATGGCCTATAGTTGTTACCAGAATTATTCCTATAAGCATTGTTGTTGAAATTATTATTTTTAATGAAGTTCACATCAACATGTTCTTCTTGGGCAACAAATGAAGCTAAAGGACCATTATTAGGATCAACATTAGATCTACCATTCACAAGCATAGACATAATAGCATCAATCTTATCACTCAAGGAGGAGGTTTCTTCAACAGAATTTACCTTCTTACCTTGTGGAGCTCTTTCCGTGTGCCATTCGTAGTAAATTGTCATCATATCATCAAGAAGCTTTGTTGCTGCCCCCAAAGTGATGGACATAAAGGTACCTCCAGCAGCTGAATCCAATAGGTTCCGCGAAGAAAAATTCAATCCTGCATAAAAGGTTTGGATGATCATCCAAGTAGTCAGTCCATGGGTTGGGCAATTCTTTACCAAAGATTTCATTCTCTCCCATGCTTGAGCAACATGTTCACTATATAATTGCTTAAAATTCATTATGCTACTTCTCAGAGATATAATTTTAGCGGGAGGATAATATCTACCAATAAAAGCATCCTTACATTTAGTCCAAGAATCAATACTATTTCTAGGCAGAGATAGCAACCAATCTTTAGCTCTTCCTCTTAAGGAGAAAGGAAACAATTTTAATTTTATAATGTCACCATCTACATCCTTATACTTTTGCATTTCACATAGTTCAACAAAATTATTAAGATGGGCAAGCAAGCATCATCGGAACTAACACCGAGAAAATTGCTCTCTCATAACAAGATTCAAGTAAAGCAGGTTTAATTTCAAAGAATTCTGCTGTAGTAGCAGGTGGAGCAATAGGTGTGCATAGGAAATCATTATTATTTGTGCTAGTGAAGTCACACAACTTAGTATTCTCAACAGTACCCATTTTAGCAGTAGTAAATAAAGCAAACTAAATAAAGTAAATGCAAGTAACTAATTTTTTTGTGTTTTTAATATAGAGAACATGACAGTAAATAAAGTAAAGCTAGCAACTAATTTTTTTGTGTTTTGATATAATGCGGAAAACAAAGTAGTAAATAAAATAAAGCTAGACAAAAACAAAGTAAAGAGATTGGAAGTGGAGACTCCCCTTGCAGCGTGTCTTGATCTCCCCGGCAACGGCGCCATAAATTTGCTTGATGCGTGTAGTTGACACATCCGTTGGGAACCCCAAGAGGAAGGTGTGATGCGCACAGTAGCAAGTTTCCCTCAGTAAGAAACCAAGGTTTAATCGAACCAGTAGGAGTCAAGAAGCACGTTGAAGGTTGATGGCGGAGGAGTGTAGTGCGGCGCAACACCGGGGATTCCGGCGCCAACGTGGAACCCGCACAACACAATCACGGAACTTTGCCCCAACGTAACGACGAGGTTGTCAATCTCACCGGCTTGCTGTAAACAAAGGATTAGATGTATAGTGTGGATGATGATGTTTGTTTACGAAGAACAGTAAAGAACAATTGCAGTAGATTGTATTTCAGATGTAAAGAATAGGACCGGGGTCCACAATTCACTAGTGGTGTCTCTCCCATAAGATAGCAGATGTTGGGTGAACAAATTACAGTTGGGCAATTGACAAATAAAGAAGGCAGAACAATGCACATACATATATCATGATGAGTACTATGAGATTTAATCAGGGCATTACGACAAAGTACATAGACCGCTATCCAGCATGCATCTATGCCTAAAAAGTCCACTTTCGAGGTTATCATCCGAACCCCTCCGAGTATTAAGTTGTAAACAACGGACAATTGCATTAAGTATGGTGCGTAATGTAATCAACACAAATATCCTTAGACAAAGCATCGATGTTTTATCCCTAGTGGCAACATCACATCCACAACCTTAGAACTTTCTCGTCATCGTCCCGCATTTAATGGAGGCATGAACCCACTATCGAGCATAAATACTCCCTCTTGGAGTCACAAGTATCAACTTGGCCAGAGCCTCTACTAGCAACGGAGAGCATGCAAGAACATAAATAACATATATGATAGATTGATAATCAACTTGACATAGTATTCAATATTCATCGGATCCTGATACGTCCAAAACGTATCTACTTTCCCGAACACCTTTGCTATTGTTTTGCCTCTAATTTGTGTATTTTGGATGCAACTAACACGGACTAACGCTATTTTCAGCAGAACTGTTCTGGTGTCTCGTTTTTGTGCAGAAATCCAACTTTCAGGAAAAACCTCGGAATTTAGACGAAGGCCCTATTTTCCCGGAAGACTCACGGAGCAGAAGGGCAAGTCAGGTGGAGGCCCGAGGGCCCCACACCCTAGGGCGGCGCGGCCCAGGAGGGGGGCGCGCGGCCCTAGCGTGTGGCCCCCTCGGTCGGCCTCCGACGCCCTCCTTCGGACTACTTATCGGCCTCGACCTAAAAACGCACGGAGAGGAGTCGAAGTCGCCAGAAACCCTCCAGAACGCCGCCACATCGCGAAACTCCGTCTCGGGAGCCAGAAGTCTCCGTTCTGGCACTCCGCCGGGACGGGGAATTGGAGGAGATCATCGCCGCCATCAACACCGACGCCTCTTCATCAACCAGCCATGTTTCCCCCATCCATGTGTGAGTAATTCCCCCGCTGTAGGGTTAAGGGGATGGTAGGGATTGGATGAGATTGGTCATGTAATAGTGTAAGATTGTTAGGGCATAGTGCCTAGTGTCCGTAATTGGTACTTTGATGATATTGTTGCAACTTGTTATGCTTAATGCTTGTCACTAGGGCCCGAGTGCCATGATCTCAGATCTGAACATGTTATTATTTCATCATGATATTCATTGTTTATGGTCTTACCTGCAAGTTGTATACACATGTCGCTGTCCGGAACCAATGGCCCCGAAGTGACAGAAATCGGGACAACCGGAGGGGATGGTAGTGATGTGAGGATCACATGTGTTCACGGAGTGTTAATGCTTTTCTCCGGTACTCTATTAAAAGGAGTACCTTAATATCCAGTAGATTCCCTTGAGGCCCGGCTGCCACCGGCTGGTAGGACAAAAGATGTTGTGCAAGTTTCTCATTGCGAGCACGTACGACTATAATTGGAACACATGCCTATTGATTGCTTTGTACTTGGACACCGTTTTATTATTATCCGCAAATGCCCCGCTTGATTGTTACATGAGTTTCTCTCATCCATGCAACGCCCGTTATCCGTCCCCGTGCCTACGGTATTTTAATCCTGCTGTTTACTATAATCACTACTCGTTGTCTCTCGTTACTCTGCTCTGTTATTTCACTACCGCTATCGCTATAAAACCGTTACTACTCGATAAACTCTTGCGAGCAAGTCTCGTTTCCAGTACAGCTGAATTGACAACTCCGCTGTTAAGGCTTTCAAGTATTCTTTGTCTCCCCTTGTGTCGAATCAATAAATTGGGTTTTACTACCCGCGAAGACTGCTTGCGATCCCCTATACTTGTGGGTCATCAAGACTCGTTTTACGGCGCCGTTGTCGGGGAGCATAGCTTTATTTGGAAGTTCACTTGGATTGATATTGTTCGCTGCAAATTCTCCATCATGGGTAAAACTCGCGATCCTAAAGTCGCCATATTACCATCCACTACAAGAAAAGGTATAGCTCTGAGTACCTCTGCTACTCTTGATTCACCATCTGTGATAAGTCGACTTGTTTCACCGCCACAAGCTTCACTTGCTGGTACTTCTGCTGAATCTGAAAACTCTCATAATATTGATAATGTTTCTGCTGTGCTTGATGATAGTGGTTCATTGGGATCGTTTCTAGATGCTACAATTGCTAGGTCTAGACAAATTGAAAATGCTTGAAACTCCCGATGCTACTACACCCGTTAGTTCACCCGAACTTGATTATTCTAGTGATGATGCCGATGAAGATTATGTGGAGCTTAATGATGATCTTATTAATAGATGCAATGCTACCGCTGATGCAAGTAAAATTAAAAAGTTTCTCACACAATATACTTGTTAGACATAAGTTATCTCCTGATCCTAAATTTGCCACATCTCCTATATGCATAAAGGATAAAGATTATGATTTTTCTCTTGATCTATCTCATATAGCTATTGTAGAGAAAGCACCCTTTTGTGGTACTGAAAAACAAAGTGCTGTAGAACACATGATTGAACTTTCTTCTATGAGTAGTTTGTTTTCTGATGATATCAAGATGCGTACTTACTTTGTCGCTAAATTTTTTCCTTTCTCATTAAAGGATGATGCTAAAACTTGGTATAATAATTTTCCTCCTGGTTCTATTAAAAGTCCAACTGATTTGCGTGATGTTTTCTTTCGAAAATACTTTCCTGCTAGTGCTCAACATATTGCTTTACAGAGAATTTATAGATTTGACCAGGGAGATGAAGAGAAATTGCCTGAGGCTTGGGCAAGATTTTGTTCTCTTATCAGAGCTCGACCTGGACATGATTTGGAAAAGAATGATCTACTTGATATATTTTATAGTGGACTAACCATTTAGTCTAGGGCATATTTGGATAGTTGTGCTGGTTGTGTTTTCGTGAAAAGAACTCCGGATGAAGGCTGAAGAATTATTGGCTAAAATAGGCCGGAATCATGATGATTGGACTACGCCTGAACCAACTCCAACGCCAATATTGAAGAAGAGGGGTTTAATTAAATTGAATGATGAAGATATGAGGGAAGCCAAGAAGTCTCTCAAAGAGAAAGGTATTAAATCTGAAGATGTGAAAAATCTACCTCCCATAGAAGATATATGTGAGATAATTCCCCCTTCATCCATGATTGAGGTAAACTCCCTTCAGCGCTTTACTAGGGAAGATATTCCGTATTCAAAACCTCCTGCGCAATGCTTAGATGAGTTTGATAATTATATTGTTAAGCAAGAAAATTTTAATATGAGAGTAGAGAATCATCTAATGGAAAATTCTCAAGCTATTAGCAATTTTCATGATATTGTGGAGAGAACCTCCAATGATGTTAAGATGCTTGTTAAACATTTTCAAATGGTTCAAACTCAAATTGATCAACTCACTAAAGTGCAAAATGACTTATTACAAAATAATTCTAAGGAGAAACATGCTTATGAAGTAACAACTAGAGGTGGTGTCTCTACCCAGGACCCTCTATATCCTGAAGGGCATCCCAAAAGAATTGAACAAGATTCTCAACGCATTGAACCTAGAGCTCCTTCTAAGAAAAAGAAGAAGAAACATAAAAATGTTGTAGAATCCTCTGAACCTGTTAATGATTCTAATAGTATTTCTATTTCCGATGCTGAAACTGAAAGTGGTAATGAACATGATAATAATAATGGTAATGATAAGAATGATCATTCTGATAAAGAAGAAGATGAAGATGAACCTGGAAAGCAAGATAAAAATAAAAAGTATACTAAAGAAGATTTTATTGCTAAGAAACATGGTAATGAAAGGGAACCCTGGGTGCAAAAGCAAATGCCTTTTCCTGCTAAGAAACTAAAATCAAAGGAAGAGGAACACTATAATAAATTTTGTGATTGGATGAAACCTTTATTCTTGCAAATCCCTTTGACTGATGCTATTAAATTGCCTCCTTATTCAAAGTATATGAAAGATATTGTTACTAACAAAAGGAAAATCCCCAATGAGGAAATTTCCACTATGCTTGCTAATTACTCTTTTAATGGTAAGGTTCCAAAGAAGCTTGGTGACCCAGGTATACCTACTATTCCTTGTTCTATTAAGAATAATTATGTTAAAACTGCTCTATGTGACTTGGGAGCCGGTGTTAGTGTTATGCCTTTTTCTCTTTATAAGAGACTTTACTTAGATAAGTTGATACCTACTGATATATCTTTGCAAATGGCTGATAAATCTACTCGCTATTCCTGTTGGTATATGTGAGGATGTTCCTGTTCAAGTTACTAATAACTGCTTGATATTAACTGATTTTGTTGTGTTGGAAATGCTCGAAGATGATAATATGTCTATTATTCTTGGGAGACCTTTTCTTAACACCGCAGGGGCTGTTATTGATTGCAATAAAGGAAAGGTTACTTTCAATGTTGATGATAGGGAGCATACCGTTTATTTTCCCAAGAGGATTGAGAAAGCGTGTGGAGTTAATACTATTTCTAATGTGAGAACTATCAAAGTGGGAACTATTGATTGTCCTATATATGAGCCTAAAGAAGAATATCAAACTCTTATGATTGGATCCATATCAATACAATTCAAGGTAACATGATTGATTTGAGGTTTATTTCTTCTTATGCTATGTAAAATTTATTTGGTGGCAAGACTTGATCAACCTTGTTAACAAATACTTTTTATATGCATAGAGGAGGTAAACAACATCCCTTTCTTCCTCCACTTGCTCTAGTTGCTGTAGCATTTCTATTTTGCAAAGTTCCTTAGTTATTTGGAGATTTCAAAAAATTTCCTGGCCAGTAATAATAAACTTAATACCCAGAAATGTGCATTTTTCAAAGTTTTCAAAAATTCACAAAAATTATACCGTTGGTCCTATTTTTCGACGAGGCACCTGGGAGCACCTGGGGATGACCAGTGGGGCACCCCAGGGTGGCACACCACAGGCTGGCGCGGCTAGCAAGGGGGGCGCGCCACCCTGGTGTGTGGGCCCCCCTTTACCCCACTTTAGCATCTCTTCCTCCCACACACTTCTCTCTCCCGAAAAAAATCGATACCAGCTTCCTCTCACTCGTGTTTTTGCTCAAGAACTCCAGATTTCTCGATCTCTTTGCTCAGCCCAGATTTCTGTCTGAGATTTGGCACATTTGCTCTTCGGTATGTGACTCCTTCGATTATGCAAGTAGAATTTTGTTTGGTGGAGTATATCTTGAATATTTTGCTGCTGTAGGTAACATGTTTAGTGAGCTTGCATGCTTGTTCTAAGTGGTAGAAACTAGTTTTGATGCATGATTAGTACTCTAGCAAGTTCCTATGGTAGTTTCCCTCAATTATATGTCACCAAATCAAGTTTTATATTGTTTGTTGAAAAATTTCAGAAAATGGAAGGGAGTAGGCACCAACTTAACCAACAAGAATTGGAGGTGCAACAGGTCATGAGAGTTCACCGAGAAGAAGGAGTATACCCCGCTTACTACCCGTGCGTGGATTTTATGAGAAGTGCGGGGATCTTGCAGGATGTTCAAAGTCTAATCTCTCGTGCAGGGTTGGATGATTTTGTTGATGGTGAACCATGCCAATATGCAAAACTGACTATGTCAGTAGTGCAGGATTTTAAATTCAATTGGTCGCGATCTAACCCCATGGTTCAGTACAGAATTTATAATAAAACTGTCAACTTGCCATTCAATGATTTTTCTGCAGCAATCAGAGTGCCACAATGGGGATCATGCGAGAAGATAAAGGGATCGCCGCAAGAGTTCTTGGACCTTTTCAAGATGATTTGTCATGGAAGAAGCTTCTCAGAGGATGGTGGTAAAATCAGTAGCATTCATTTCCCGGCTATTCGTTACTTTGCTTATTTCATTACCAAGTGCGTTCTAGCAAGAAAGAATGGAAGTAAAATATCTATCCAGGGTCTAGCCTTTCTAGCTGCTGCATTACAAGGTAATATGACTTATAACTTGGGTGCTTTGATAGCCAACAGACTTGCTACTAACCGTGAGAAGGGAGGAATTTGTGGAGGTCTCATCGCCTCTCGCTTATTAGCTATGCATAATGTAGAACCTCACCATCTTGATATTCAGCTCCCCATAGAGAAACTTGACATAGTCTCCATGATTAAGCATGAATTTGTTTCGATTCGTCTAATTTGAGCAACCTGTCTTACAGAATAACATTTTACAAGAAATCTTGGACAATAACTAAGAAAACTGAAAAATTAGTAGGATTTCCTGCACCTGCTCTGTTTAACCTTGATTCCAGGGAGGATTGGTCAGTCACGGAAGGTGAACTGAAGGCATACATAGAGATAGATGGCCATCGTGCAAGAGACAACACGGATGAGGTCGAGGAACACCTCGACTCGTCATCAGATGCAGCAAACTCTTCGCATCAACAAGTTGGGCATGAGGAGCCTCCACGCTTTTCTTCTGCATCGGTACCTTATTATGACTACTCCATGTACGATCCACCGGCATGGAACCCAGACCCTCGTTGGGGTTGATCTCCACTTAGGCCAAAAGCCTAAGCTTGGGGTGAGGTATACCGGCATCACTCATTCTTTGCATATTATGGTTGCTGGATACTTGTATATACTTGTTTAGCTTCTTTGAGTGGTTTTCTAATGAGAGGGAGATGATATTTGGGAAGTGCTGCCTGAAAACAGATTCTGGACTGTTACTAGAAAAATTTGTGCGCACAGCCAGAACGTTATTTTGAGCTGCCAATTTTTGTACATGTTCCCCAGATTGTTATCTAACTTTCATTAGTTGAACACTTTTCGAGCTGACCAACGGAAGATTTTTGTAAAAATCGATTTCTGTACTGCTGTCAAGTTTTGGCAGATTTCTGCCATCTCGCTTTTCTGTGTTTCTTTTAGTTTTCATTTTCTTGTTCTTGCTTTGTTTCTTTCCTAAAACACAAAAAGACCAAAAATATTTCTGTTGTTTCTCTTCACCACTTGTTTACTTTAGTTTCTTGCATTTATTTCCTTTATTTGTTATTGCTAGTTTGCTATAAGAAAACCCAAAAAGATTTTTCTTTGTTTGCTTGTTTCCTTTTGTTCTTGTTCTCAAATTCGAAAACACCAAAAATATTTTCTGTTCTTCTTTGGTTGGTAAAGTTCATTATGAGTTCATTGGTCTTCGGTGGCTGGAGCGTGGTTTTCATTTCATATTATCCAAGCTACACAAGTGAAAAGGCAATAATGACGATATTCGACAATCTGATTGTGGTGAGAGGCTGGTATGAACTCTATTTGTTTTCATTTTTGTACATATACTCATCCATGTGAGCATGCTTAGTTGGTTCATGTGAGGTATATGTCATTTAAGAAAGTCTAGTAGTTCATGATCTGTCATGTTTAGCTCCAATCTGTTAATATGAGTAGCATGTCATGGATGTTTGCTTGCATTGTTTTATTCATAGATAGGTATGATATTGTGGTATCCTCCTCTGAATAATTCGTTTAAATTAACTTGGCACATGCTCACGCATGCATATGACTGAACAAGAGTCAATTAAGCCTCAATGATTTACATTGCTTCGAGTTACGGTATCACTTTTATGCCTCAGTTAATTTATTTTGCCGCAAGCATGATTATGACGATTCTTGCTCTCTTGATTTGTCGCTCCCTAGTCTTTTGCTAGCCTTCACTTGTACTGAGCGGGAACGCTGCTCGTGCTTCCAAACACATGAAAACCAAGTTATTCCAAAGTGTCCACCATAAATACATATGCATGGCATTTCAAACCATTCCAAGTAAATTCTCATGCGCTACCTTTAAACCTTCAAAATGCTTCTCCATTTGTGTTAATGTTTCATAGCTCATGAGGAAGTATGTGGTGTTTAACTTTCAACCTTGTCATTTACTCTTGACGGACTTTCGTACGGACTAGTGGCACATCCGCTTATCCAATAATTTTGCAAAAAGAGCTGGCAATGGGGTTCCCAGCCCCAATTAATCAAATTTCACTAATAATTCTCTTCACATGTTTTGCTCTGATTCATCAGTAAGCAACTTAAATTTGCAAATAGACACTCCTCCATGGTATGTGATTGGTGGAAGGCACCCGAGGATTCGGTTAGCCATGGCTTGTGTAAGCAAAGGTTGGGGGGAGTGTCACCTATAATAAAACTAAAATACGTGTGTAAACAAAAGAGACGAGGGATGATCTACCTTGATGGTAGAAATAACGTCCTTCATGGGAGCCGCTCTTGAAAGTCCGGTTGGCGAGGTATTTGGTGTACCCATTACCATTCGTTGACAACAACAAACACCTCTCAAAACAATTTCACTCCTGTTTTAAAAATGAAAAGCTCTAGCGCATGTTAATCCCTGCTTCCCTCTGCGAAGGGTCAATCTTTTACTTTTATGTTGTGTCTCCATCCTTTCTTTGAGCACTTTCTTGAGAGCACAACTCGTCATTCTTAGTGTAATATGCTTGTCTCAAAATATGATTGATTGTGGTATAACTTTGATGCTTTTATCTTTGACAATCACTATTTCTAGTCTTTCTATGAACTTCGAGCTGCTCGAGCATTTATGTTTTGCTGATCAAATATGGGCAAGCGAGATACCACTCTATCATACTCTTTTATGAACATTGCAATCCTGCTTATATACATGATTCATGATGCTTATTATTAATTGTTGGTACCTTTCCATGATTGACATAGCTATTAGATGATCTTATTTGCATGTATCTTATTGTGAACTGCCTAAGTGTTAGCCATAGCATGAGAATATTTACATCATATGAACAAATGTGTTCGTGAAAGTTCTTTTATCGCTCGATTGTTAACTCGAATTGCTTGAGGACAAGCAATAAGCTAAGCTTGGGGGGAGTTGATACGTCCAAAACGTATCTACTTTCCCGAACACTTTTGCTATTGTTTTGCCTCTAATTTGTGTATTTTGGATGCAACTAACACGGACTAACGTCGTTTTCAGCAGAACTGTTCTGGTGTCTCGTTTTTGTGCAGAAATCCAACTTTCAGGAAAAACCTCGGAATTTAGACGAAGGGCCTATTTTCCCGGAAGACTCACGGAGCCGGAAGGGCAAGTCGGTGGAGGCCCGAGGGCCCCACACCCTAGGGCGGCGCGGCCCAGGAGGGGGGCGCGCGGCCCTAGCGTGTGGCCCCCTCGGTCGGCCTCCGACGCCCTCCTTCGGACTACTTATCGGCCTCGACCTAAAAACGCACGGAGAGGAGTCGAAGTCGCCAGAAACCCTCCAGAACGCCGCCACATCGCGAAACTCCGTCTCGGGAGCCAGAAGTCTCCGTTCTGGCACTCCGCCGGGACGGGGAATTGGAGGAGATCATCGCCGCCATCAACACCGACGCCTCGTCATCAACCAGCCATGTTTCCCCCATCCATGTGTGAGTAATTCCCCCGCTGTAGGCTGAAGGGGATGGTAGGGATTGGATGAGATTGGTCATGTAATAGTGTAAGATTGTTAGGGCATAGTGCCTAGTGTCCGTAATTGGTACTTTGATGATATTGTTGCAACTTGTTATGCTTAATGCTTGTCACTAGGGCCCGAGTGCCATGATCTCAGATCTGAACATGTTATTATTTCATCATGATATTCATTGTTTATGGTCTTACTCGCAAGTTGTATACACATGTCGTCTGTCCGGAACCAATGGCCCCGAGTGACAGAAATCGGGACAACCGGAGGGGATGGTAGTGATGTGAGGATCACATGTGTTCACGGAGTGTTAATGCTTTGCTCCGGTACTCTATTAAAAGGAGTACCTTAATATCCAATAGATTCCCTTGAGGCCCGGCTGCCACCGACTCGGTAGGACAAAAGATGTTGTGCAAGTTTCTCATTGCGAGCACGTACGACTATAATTGGAACACATGCCTATTGATTGCTTTGTACTTGGACACCGTTTTATTATTATCCGCAAATGCCCTGCTTGATTGTTACATGAGTTTCTCTCATCCATGCAACGCCCGTTATCCGTCCCCGTGCCTACAGGTATTTTAATCCTGCTGTTTACTATAATCACTACTCGTTGTCTCGGTTACTCTGTCGTTGTTATTTCACTATCGCTATCTGCTATAAAACTCATTACTATCGATAAACTCTTGCGAGCAAGTCTGTTTCCAGGTGCAGCTGAATTGACAACTCCGATGTTAAGGCTTTCAAGTATTCTTTGTCTCCCCTTGTGTCGAATCAATAAATTGTGTTTTACTACCCGCGAAGACTGATGCGATCCCCTATACTTGTGGGTCATCAGATCCCAACAAACACAACATGAAGGATTACAAATAGATGATCTTGATCATGATAGGCAGCTCACAAGATCTAACATGATAGCACAATGAGGAGAAGACGACCATCTAGCTACTGCTATGGACCCATAGTCCAGGGGTGAACTACTCACACATCGATCCGGAGGCGATCATGGCGATGAAGAGACCTCCGGGAGATGATTCCCCTCTCCGGCGAGGTGCCGGAGGCGATCTCCCTGAATCCCCGAGATGGGATTGGCAGCGGCGGCGTCTCGGAAGGTTTTCCGTAACGTGGCTCTCGGTATCGGGGGTTTCGCGACGGAGGCTTTAAGTAGGCGGAAGGGCGGAGTCGGGAGAGTCACGGGGGCCCCACACGCTAGGGCCGCGCGGGCCCCCCTTAGGCTGCGCCGCCCTAGTGTGGCGGCGCCCCGTGGCCCCACTTCGTCTCCCCTCCGGTCTTCTGGAAGCTTTGTGGAAAAATAGGCCCCTGGGCGTTGATTTCATCCAATTCCGAGAATATTTCCTTACTAGGATTTCTGAAACCAAAAACAGCAGAAAACAGCAACTGGCTCTTCGGCATCTCGTCAATAGGTTAGTGCCGGAAAATGCATAAATATGACATATAATGTGTATAAAACATGTGAGTATCATCATAAAAGTAGCATGGAACATAAGAAATTATAGATACGTTTGGGACGTATCACTTATGCATTAAAGAGGAGTCCATTATCTGTTGTCTATGTTGTCCCGGTATGGATGTCTAAGTTGAGAATAATCAAAAGCGAGAAATCCAATGCGAACTTTCTCCTTAGACCTTTGTACAGGCGGCATAGAGGTACCCCTTTGTGACACTTGGTTGAAACATATGTTATGCAATGATAATCCATGTTAATCCAAGCTAATTAGGACAAGGTGCGGGCACTATTGGTATACTATGCATGAGGCTTGCAAATTATAGGATATCTTATACATAACACATATGCTTTATTACTACCGTTGAGAAAAATTGTTTCTATGTTTTCAAAATGAAAAGCTCTAGCACAAAAATAGTAATCCATGCTTCCCTCTGCGAAGGGCCATTCTTTTACTTTATTGTTGAGTCAGTTTACCTACTTCTTTCTATCTTAGAACCAAACACTTGTGAACTGTGTGCATTGATTCTTACATGTTTACCTATTGCACTTGTTATATTACTTTGTGTTGACAATTATCCATGAGATAAATATGTTGAAGTTGAAAGCAACTGCTGAAACTTATATCTTCCTTTGTGTTGCTTCAAAGCTTTCTACTAAGAATCTATTGCTTTATGAGTTAACTCTTATGCAAGTCTTATTGATGCTTGTCTTGAAAGTACTATTCATGAAAAGTCTTTGTTATATGATTCGAGTTGTTTATTCATTGTCTTTACCATTGCTTCGAATCGCTGCATTCATCTCATATGCTTTACAATAGTATTGATCAAGATTATGATAGCATGTCACTTCGAAATTATCCTTGTTATCGTTTACCTACTTGAGGGCGAGTAGGAACTAAGCTTGGGGATGCTTGATACGTCTCAAATGTATCTATAATTTCTTATGTTCCATGCTACTTTTATGATGATACTCACATGTTTTATACACACTTTATGTCATTATTATGCATTTTCCGGCACTAACCTATTGACGAGATGCCGAAGAGCCAGTTGTTGTTTCCTGCTGTTTTTGGTTTGAGAAATCCTACAAAGGAAATATTCTCGGAATTGGACGAAATCAACGCCCAGGGTCTTAATTTTCCACGAAGCTTCCAGAAGACCGAAAGGGAAACGAAGTGGGGCGACGGGCGCCGACACCACGGGGCCGCGCGGCCGGGGTGGGCCCGCGCCGCCCTATGGTGTGGGGCCCCCGTCAGCCCTCCGACTCCGCCCTTCCGCCTACTTAAAGCCTTCGTCGCGAAAACCCCAGTACCGAGAGCCACGATACGGAAAACCTTCCAGAGACGCCGCCGCCGCCAATCCCATCTCGGGAGATTCGGGAGATCGCCTCCGGCACCCTGCCGGAGAGGGGATCATCTCCCGGAGGACTCTTCATCACCATGATCGCCTCCGGATCGATGTGTGAGTAGTTCACCCATGGACTATGGGTCCATAGCGATAGCTAGATGGTTGTCTTCTCCTCATTGTGCTATCATGTTAGATCTTGTGAGCTGCCTATCATGATCAAGATCATCTATTTGTAATGCTACATGTTGTGTTTGTTGGGATCCGATGAATATGGAATCTTGTGTCAAGTTGATTATCAATCTATCATATGTGTTGTTTATGTTCTTGCATGCTCTCCGTTGCTAGTAGAGGCTCTGGCCAAGTTGATACTTGTGACTCCAAGAGGGAGTATTTATGCTCGATAGTGGGCTCATGCCTCCATTGAATGCAGGACGGTGACGAAAGTTCTAAGGTTGTGGATGTCGTTGTTGCCACTAGGGATAAAACATCAATGCTTTGTCTAAGGATATTTGTGTTGATTACATTACGCACCATACTTAATGCAATTGTCCGTTGTTTGCAACTTAATAATGGAAGGGGTTCGGATGATAACTCTGAAGGTGGACTTTTTAGGCATAGATGCATGCTGGATAGCGGTCTATGTACTTTGTCGTAATGCCTTGATTAAATCTCATAGTACTCATCGTGATATATGTATGTGCATTGTTATGCCTTCTTTATTGGTCAATTTCCCAACTGTAATTTGTTCACCCAACATGCTATTTATCTTATGGGAGAGACACCACTAGTGAACTGTGGACCCCGGTCCATTCTTTACATCTGAAATACAATCTACTGCAATACTTGTTCTTTACTATTCTTCGCAAACAAAAATCATCTTCCACACTATACATTTAATCCTTTGTTTACAGCAAGCCGGTGAGATTGACAACCTCACTGTTACGTTGGGGCAAAGTACTTTGATTGTGTTGTGCAGGTTCCACGTTGGCGCCGGAATCCCTGGTGTTGCGCCACACTACACTCCGCCACCAACAACCTTCACGTCTTCCTTGACTCCAACTGGTTCGATAACCTTGGTTTCTTACTGAGGGAAAACTTGTCGCTGTACACATCACACCTTCCTCTTGGGGTTCCCAACGGACGTGTGTCTTACACGCCATCAGGCCCTAGTGACAAGCATTAAGCATAACAAGTTGCAACAATATCATAAAAGTACCAACTACGGATACTAGGCACCATGCCCTAACAATCTTATGTCTATTACATGAACAATCTCATCCAATCCCTACCATCCCCTTCAGCCTACAGCGGGGATTTACTCACACATGGATGGGGGAAGCATGGATGGTTGATGGAGAGGCGTCGGTGGTGATGATGGCGATGATCTCCTCCAATTCCCCGTCCGGCGGGGTGCCGGAACGGAGTTTCGATCCCGAGATTGAGTTTCGCGATGGCGGCGGAGTTACGGATGTCTTCGGCAAATTGGTCGAACCCCCGTGCGTTTTTAGGTCAAGGGCTTTAAGTAGTCCAGAGGGGAGCGTCGGGGGCTGGCCGAGGCGGCGCCACCATAGGGCGGCGTGGCCTAGGGGCCCACCGCGCCTCCATGTGGTGGGCGCCCCTCGTGGCCCCCCTCCGTCTCGTCTTCTGGCTCCGTAAGTCTTCTGTGAAAATAGGCCCATTGCAATTATTTCCGGGGATTTTCCTGAAAGTTGTTTTTCTGCACAAAAATAAGACACCAGGGCAATTCTGCTGAAAACATCGTTAATCCGTGTTAGTTGTATCCAAAATACACAAATTAGAGGCAAAACAATAGCAAAAGTGTTCGGGAAAGTAGATACGTTTTGGACGTATCAACTCCCCCAAGCATAGCTTATTGCTTGTCCTCAAGCAATTCAGTTAACAACTGAGTGCGATAAAGGAACTTTCACGAACACATTTGTTCATATGATGTAAATATTCTCATGATATGGATGAGTACTTAGGAAATTCATAATAAGATACATGCAAATAAAGTCATCTAATAGTTATGTCAATCATGAAAAAGATACCAACAAACTGATAATAAGCATCATGAATCATGTCTATCAGCAGGATTGCAATGTTCATAAAAAGATATGATAAAGTGGTATCTCGCTTGCCTGTATTTGTACAGCAAAACATAAATGCCCAGGCACCTCTGAATTTCATGGAAAGACTAGAAGTAGAGATTTGTCAAAGATAAAAGGATCAAAGTTATACCACAGTTAACCATATTCTGGGACAAGCATATTACACTAAGAATGACAATTATGCTCTCAAGAAGGTGCTCAAAGAAAGGATGATGACTCAACGTAAAAGTAAAAGATTGACCCGTCGCGGAGGGAAGCAGGGATTAACATGTGCTATAGCTTTTCATTTTTAAAACAGAAGTAAAATTGTTTTGAGAGGTGTTTGTTGTTGTCAACGAATGGTAGTGGGCACTCTAACTACCTCGTCAACCAGACTTTATCTCTACCAGCAAGGTAAATCATCCCTCTTCTCTTTTGTTTACACACGTATTTTAGTTTCATTATGGATGACACTCCTCCCAACCTTTGCTTACACAAGCCATGGCTAACCGAATTCTCGGGTGCCTTCCAACATTCACATGCCATGGAGGAGTGTCTATTTGCAAATTAAGTTGCTTACTGATAAAGCAGGGCAAAACATGTGAAGAGAATTATCAATGAAAGTTAATTAATTGGGGCTGGGCACCCCGTTGCCAGCTGTTTTTGCAAAATTATTGGATAAGCGGATGTGCCACTAGTCCATTGGTGAAAGTCTGTCAGGAGTAAATGACAAGGTTGAAAGATAAAACACCACATACTTCCTCATGAGCTATAAAACATTGACACAAATTGAGAAGTACTTTGAAGGTTTTAAAGGTAGCACATGAAATTACTTGGAATGGTTTGAAATGCCATGCATATGTATTTATGGTGGACACTTTGGAATAACTTGGTTTTCAGGGGTTTGGAAGCACGAGCAGCATTCCCGCTCAGTACAAGTGAAGGCTAGCAATAGACTGGGAAGCGACAATCAAGAGAGCAATAACTGTCCGACAAAATAAAATTAACGGAGGCATAAAAGTGATACGAGAACTCTGAAGCAAAGTAAATCATCGAGGCTTAATTGACTTTTGTTTTTCAGTCATATGCATGCGTGAGCGTGTGCCAAGTCAATTCAAATGAATTATTCGAGAGGAGGATACCACAATGTCATACCTATCTATGAATAAAACAATGCAAGCAAATATTTATGACATGCTACTCATTATTAATAAATTGGAGCTAAACATGAGAGATCATGAACTACTAGACTTTCATTAAATGACATATACCTCACATGAACCAACTAAGCATGCTCACATGAATGAGTATATGTACAAAAATGAAAACAAATAGAGTTCATACCAGCCTCTCACCACAGTCGAGTTGTCGTATATCGTCATTATTGCCTTTCACTTGTGTAGCTTGAATAATATGAAATGAAAACCAAGCTCCAACCACCGGAGACCGCTGAACTCCATAATAAACTTTACAAAACCGAAGAAGAAGAACAAATATTTTTGGTGTTTTCGAATTGGAAACAACAAAAGGAAACAGGCAAACAAAGCAAAATATTTTTGGATTTTCTCATAGCAAACTAACGATAGTAAATAAAGCAAAATAGGAACAAGAAACCAAATAAACAAATGATAAAGAGAAACAACAGAAATATTTTTTGTCTTTTTGTGTTTTACAAAAGAAACAAAGCAAAAACAAGAGAATGAAAACTAAAAGAGTCACATAAACACAAAGTGGCAGAAATCCGTCAAACTTGACAGCAGTACAGTAATCATTTTTTTCGAAAATCTTCTGTTGTTCAACTCAAAAAGTGCTCAACTAATGAAAGTTAGATAATAACCTGGGAACATGCACAAAAATTGGCTGCTCAAAATAACGTTCTAGCTATTTTTAGGAATTTTCTTAGTATCAGTCCAGAATCTGTTTTTTAGACAGCACTTCCCCAAATGTCATCTTCCTCATATTAGAGGCAACCATCGGCACACAAAGGAAATAAAAAAGTAAAAGTAGAGGTTACTACAGTAGTAAAAACCTTCAAAAACTAAAATAAGAACCTACTGAAATAAAAATGACCGAAAGAGAAACAACCAAAAGAAGCGAAACAAGTATATACAAATGACCGGCAATTGTAATATGCAATGAATGAGTGATGCCGGCATACCTCCCCCCAAGCTTAGGCTTTTGGCCTAAGTGGAGATTAACCCCAGTGAGGGTCAGGGTTCCACGCCGGTGGATCATACATGGCGTGGTCATAATAAGTTCCCTGTGCAGAAGAAAAGGATGAAGGCTCCACATGCCCAAAATGCTGATGTGAAGAACTTGCTGCGTCGGATGACAAGTCGAGGGGTTACTCGGCCTCCTCCATGCCGTCCCGTGCGTGATGGCCACCCCTCTCTATGTATGCATCAAGTTCATCTTCTGTGACCGACCAATTTTCCCTGGAATCAAGGTTAAACAAAGCGGGTGCAGGCAATCCAACTAGCCTTTCAGATTTAGTTATTCTCCACTTTTTCTTGAAAAAGGTTATCTCATAGGACAGGTTATTCAAATTAGACCAATTAGAAACAAAGTCATGTTTAATCATGGAAACAATATCAAGTTTCTCTATAGAGAGCTGAACATCAAGAGAGTGAGGTTCTACACCATGCATAGCTAGCAAACGAGAGGCAATGAGACCTCCACAAATTCCTCCTTTATCACTTATTTGCATTCTTTCTAGCAAGAACGCACTTGGTGATAAAGTAAGGAAAATAGCGAATAGATGGGAGTTGAATACTACGAATTTTACCACTCTCATCTGAGAAGCTTCTCCCTTGACAGATCATCTCGTATAGACTCAAGAGTTTCCGCGGCAGCCCCCTAATCTTCTCACATGATCCCCATTGTGGCACTTTAATAACTGCACAAAAATCATCAAAGGGCAAGTTGATAGTTTTATTGTAGATTTTATATCAAACCATGGGGTTAGGTTGGGACCGATGGAATTCAAAATCCTGCACCACTGACATGGTTAGTTTTGCATATTGGTAAGGTTCACCAACAACAAAATCTTCTAACCCTGCATTGGAAATTAGATTTTGAACGTCCTAAAAAATTCCTGCACTCTTCATGAAATCGGTGCATGGGTAGTAGGAGGGGTACACTCCCTCTTCACGGTGGACTCTCATAACTTCATGCACCACCAATTCATGTTGGTTGAGTTGGTGTCTATTCCACTCCATTTTCTGAATTTTTTTAACAATCATTATAAAAGTTGATTTTGAGACATATAAATGAGGGAAACTACTATAGGAACTTAATAGAGTACTAAACATGCATCAAAACTAATTTTTATAACTTAGAACAAGCATGCAAACTCACTTAACATGTCACCTACAACAGTAAAATACTCAAGATATACTCAACCAAACGAAATTCTATTTGGATAATCGGAGGAGTCAAATACCGGAGAACAAATACCGCAAATCTCAGCAGCAAAGATGGGCTAAGCAAGGAGATCGAAAATCTCGAGCAAGAACAGCAAGAAACTCGGGTTTGAACAATGGTGGTGTGTTTTCCCGTGAAAGAGAGTGGAGTGGTAGGTGGATGAGTGAGTGGAGGGCTAGGTGGGGCCCTCACCACAGGGTGGCGCCCCCTTGCTGGCCGCGCCGGCACATGGGGTGCAGCCACTGGGGTGCCCTGCTGGTCAGCCCGAGGCACTCCCGAGGTTGCATTTTGCAAAATAAGACCAGATGATATAATTTTTGTAAATTTTTGAAAACTTCGAAAAATGCACATTTACAGGTGTTAAAATAACTATTACGAGGCAGAAAAAGATTTTCAAACTTCTAAACTACTAAAGCATCTTGCAAAACAAGTAGTACTACAGAAAGTAAACAAGTGTGGAGAAAGAAAGAAATGTTGTTTAGCTCTTCCATGCATATAAAATGTACTTGTTAACAAGGTTGATCAAGTCTTGCCACCAAATAAATTTTACATGACATAAGAAGAAATAAACCTCAAATCAATCATGTTACCTTATATTGTATTGATATGGATCCAATCATAATATTTTGATATCCTTGTTTAGGCTCATATATAGGACAATCAATAACTCCCACTTTGATAGTTCTCAAATTAGAAATTGTATTAACTCCATATACTTTATCAATCCTCTTGGGAAAATAAACCGTATGCTCCTTGTCATCAACATTGAAAGTAAATTTTCCTTTATTGCAATCAATAACAGCCCCTGCAGTGTTAAGAAAAGGTCTTCCAAGAATAATAGACATATTATCATCTTCAGGCATTTCCAACACAACAAAATCAGTTAATATTAAGCAATTATTAGTAACTTGAACAGGAACATCCTCACATATACCAACAGGAACATCAGTAGATTTATCTGCCATTTGCAAAGATATATCAGTTGGTATCAACTTATCTAAATAAAGTCTCTTGTAAAGAGAAAAAGGCATAACACTAACTCCTGCTCCCAAATCACAAGCAGTTCTAACATAATTATTCTTGATGGAACAAGGGATAGTCGGTATACCTGGGTCTCCCAGCTTCTTTGGAACCTTGCCATTGAAAGAGTAATTAGCAAGCATAGTGGAAATCTCCTCATTAGAAATTTCCTTTTGTTAGAGACAATATCTTTCATATACTTTGAATAAGGAGGCAATTTAATAGCATCAGTCAAAGGGATTTGCACGAACAAAGGTTTCATCCAGTCACAAAATTTATTATAGTGTTCTTCCTCCTTTGATTTTAGTTTCTTAACATGAAAAGGCATTTGCTTTTGAATCCAAGGTTCTCTTTCATTACCATGTTTCTTAGCAATAAAATCTTCTTCAGTGTACTTTTTATTTTTAGCATGCTTTTCAGGTTCATCTTCAACCTCTTCTTTATCAGAAACATCATTCTTATCATTATCTTTATCATGTTCATTACCACTTTCGGTTTCGGCATCAGAAATAGAAATACTATTAGGATCATTAACGGGCTCGGAGGATTCTACAACAGTTTTATGTTTCTTCTTCTTTTTCTTAGAAGGAGCACTAATTTCTTTAGTTCGTTGAGAATCTTGTTCAACTCTTTTGGGATGCCCCTCGGGATATAGAGGATCCTGAGTAGAAACACCGCCTCTAGTTGTTACTTCATAAGCATGTTTTTCTTTAGAAGTATTTTTTAACAAGTCATTTTGCACTTTAGTGAGTTGATCAATTTGAGTTTGAACCATATGAAAATGTTTCACAAGCATCTTAACATCATTGGAGGTTCTCTCCACAATATCATGCAATTTACTAATAGCTTGAGAATTTTCCATTAAATGATTCTCTACTCTCATATTAAAATTATCTTGCTTAACAACATAATTATCAAACTCATCTAAACATTGATCGGGAGGTTTTGAGTAAGGAATATATCCTTTATCAAAGCGTTGAAGAGAATGTACCTCAATCGTGGATGAAGGGGCAGTTATCTTACATAAATCTTCTATGGGGGGTAAATTCTTCACATCTTCAGATTTAATACCTTTCTCTTTAAGAGATTTCTTGGCTTCCCTCATATCTTCATTATTTAATTTAATCAAACCCCTCTTCATCAATATTGGTGTTGGGGTTGGTTCAGGTGTAGTCCAATCATCATGATTTTGGCTTATTCTAGCCATTAATTCTTCAGCTTCGTCTAGAGTTCTTTTCCTGAAAACACAACCAGCACAACTATCCAGGTATGCCCTAGACTCAATGGTTAGTCCACTATAAAATATATCAAGTAAGTCATGCTTTTCCAAAATCATGTCCAGGCCGAGCTCTAAGAAGAGAGCAAAACCTTGCCCAAGCTTCAGGCAATTTCTCTCCATCTTCCTGGTCAAAACTATAAATTTTCTGCAAAGCAATATGTTGAGCACTAGCAGGAAAATACTTCCGAAAGAAAACATCAAGCAAACCATTTGGACTATCAATAGAGTCAGGAGGTAAACTATTATACCAAGTTTTAGCATCATCCTTTAATGAGAAGGGAAAAAATTTAGCACCAAAATAAGTACGCTTCTTGATATCATCAGAAAACAAGCTACTCAAAGTAGAAAGCTCATTCATGTGCTCTACAACACTTTCTTTTTCAGTACCACAAAAAGGTGTTTTCTCAACAATAGATATATGAGATAAATCAAGAGAAAAATAATAATCCTTATCCTTAATGTTTATAGGAGACGTGGCAAATTTAGGATCAGGAGACAGTTTATATCTAACAGCACGTTATGCAAGAAGCTTTTTAATATTACTTGCAGCAGTAGTAGCATTACATTTATCAATAAAATCATCATCAAGTTCCACATAATCTCCATCAAGATCATCACTAGAGTATTCAACAGACTCAGGTGAATTAACAGGTGTAACAGTATTTTCATTAGGAATTTCAGTATTTTCAATTTGTCTAGACCTAGCAATTGTAGCATCTAGAAAAGGACCTAATGAACCATTATCATCAAACACAATAGAAGCATCATCAAAATTATAAGAGGAATTTTCAGATTCAGCAGAAATACCAACATGTGAAGCTTGTGGTGGTGAAACAAGTTGACTATTCACAGATGGTGAATCAAGAGCAGCAGAGGTACTCAGAGTTGTAACTTTCCTTGTGGTGGATGGTAATATGGCGACTTTAGTATCGCGAGGTTTACCCATGATGGAGGATTTGCAGCGAACAATATCAATTCAGGTGAACTTGCAAATAAAGCTATGCTCCCCGGCAACGGCGCCAGAAAATAGTCTTGATGACCCACAAGTATAGGGGATCGCAACAGTCTTCGAGGGAAGTAAAACCCAATTTATTGATTCGAAACAAGGGGAGCCAAAGAATATTTGTAAGCCTTAACAGCGGAGTTGTGAATTCAGCTGCACCTGGAAACAGACTTGCTCGCAAGAGTTTATCGGTAGCAACGGTTTTATAGCGATAGCGGTAGTGAAATATAAGCGACGAGTGTAATAAAGACAGCGGTAGTGATTATAGTAAACATCGGGATTAAAATACTGTAGGCATAGGGATGGATGAACGGGCGCCGCATGGATAAGAGAACTCATGTAATAATCAAGGCGGGGCATTTGCGGATAATAATAAAACAGTATCCAAGTACTAAATAACCACAGGCATGTGTTCCGTATATGGTCGTACGTGCTCGCAATGAGAAACTTTCACAACATCTTTTGTCCTACCAGCCGGTGGCAGCCGGGCCTCTAGGGAAACTACTGGTAATTAAGGTACTCCTTTTAATAGAGCACCGGAGCAAAGCATTAACACTCCGTGAACACATGTGATCCTCATATCACAGCCTTCCCCTTCGGTTGTCCCAATATCTGTCACTTTGGGGCCTCGGGTTCCGGACACAAATATGTGTATACAACTTGCAGGTAAGATCATAAAACAATGAATATCATCATGAATCAATAACATGTTCAGATCTGAAATCATGGCACTCGGGCCCTAGTGACAAGCATTAAGCATAACAAGTTGCAACAATATCATAAAAGTACCAACTACGGATACTAGGCACCATGCCCTAACAATCTTATGGCTATTACATGAACAATCTCATCCAATCCCTACCATCCCCTTCAGCCTACAGCGTGGATTTACTCACACATGGATGGGGGAAGCATGGATGGTTGATGGAGAGGCATCAGTGGTGATGATGGCGATGATCTCCTCCAATGCCCCGTCCCGGCAGGGTGCCAGAACGGAGTTTCTGATCCCGAGATTGAGTTTCGCGATGGCGGCGGAGTTCTGGATGTCTTCTGGCAAATTGGTCGAACCCCCGTGCGTTTTTAGGTCAAGGGCTTTAAGTAGTCCAGAGGGGAGCATCGGGGGCTGGCCGAGGTGGCGCCACCATAGGGCGGCGCGGCCCAGGGGCCCACCGCGCCGCCATGTGGTGGGCGCCCCTCGTGGCCCCCCTCCGTCTCGTCTTCTGGCTCCGTAAGTCTTCCGTGAAAATAGGCCCATTGCAATTATTTCCGGGGATTTTTACGAAAGTTGATTTTCCGCACAAAAATAAGACACCGGGGCAATTCTGCTGAAAACAGCGTTAATCCGTGTTAGTTGTATCCAAAATACACAAATTAGAGGCAAAACAATAGCAAAAGTGTTCGGGAAAGTAGATACGTTTTGGACGTATCACATACCAAGGACTATCCTGCGAGCTCACCTTTATTGCAGCCAATTGTTCATTTGGAAAACTATCATTAACGGGAACAGGATCATAAGCAATATTTTCCAATCTAGACAAATTATCAGCAACAGGATTATCAGCACCTTTCCTATCCACAATATGTAAATCAAATTCTTGCAAAAGAAGCACCCATCTAATAAGCCTTGGCTTAGCATCTTTGTCGTTCTCCCATCCTAATTTATACCTGACTCTCTATCTTTGTCGTTCTCCCATCCTTCAGTATTCTCCTGAATCCGATCAAGAAGGTCCCATTTAAACTCTTCTTTGTTGCGCGTGAATGATCCAGAACAAGTAGTATCCAACAAGATTTTATCTTGAAAAGAAAGTCTTGCATAGAAATTATCAATGATGATATTACCAGGAAGCTCATGAATGGGGCATTTGAGCATTAAAGACTTCAATCTCCCCCATGCTTGGGCAATACTCTCTCCATCATGAGACCAGAAATTATATATGCGGTTTCGGTCTTTGTGAATTTCACTTGGAGGATAGAATTTAGAATAAAATAGAGGCATAATATCCTTCCAATCAAGAGAATGCCTGTTCTTCAGCAGTTTATACCAATGCGCCGCTTTACCAGACAGCGACATAGAGAATAGTTTCTTCTAACTTCATCCATAGAAATACCTGCACACTTGAATAACCCACATAATTCATGTAAAAACAGTAAATGATCTCCAGGATGGACAGTTCCATCCCCTTCATAGCGGTTATCCACAACACGTTCAATAATTTTCATAGGTATTTTATATGGAATCACTTTCTCACCTGGTGCCTCATCCACTACCTTTGCAGTAGTAGTAGATTTTCCATATAGGAATTCAAGAGAAGATCTCTCCATAATGAATTATAGCAGCAGGCAGAAATAAAAACAGCACATACAGTAAAAGTTTCCCTTACCAATTCCACTTACCAATAGCGCTTCACTCCCCGGCAACGGCGCCAGAAAATAGTCTTGATGACCCACAAGTATAGAGGGTGTACCGTAGTACTTTCGATAAATAAGACTGTCGAACCCAACGAGGAGTAGAAGGTGTTGACAAGAAGTTTCGATGAAGGATTCACTGTAAATGCTCACAGACAAGTTTTCAGGAGGTTTTGATATAGCAGATAAACAAAATACAAGTAAGTAAAATGCGAGAATAATAATTGCAGCAAGTGGCCCAATCCTTTTTAGCACAAAGGACAGGCCGGTTTTGTTTACTTATGATGACCAAACGTTCTTGAGGATACACGGGAATTTAGTCTAGTGCTTTCGCTTCATATAGTTGATTAATCTTCATTGTTTTGATAAGTGTTGTGTGGGTGAACCTATGCTAATGCACCGCCCTTCCTAGGACTAATACATACTTGTGATTAAACCCCTTGCAAGCATCCGCAAATACAAGAAAGTAATTAAGATAAATCTAACCACAGCCTTAAACTCTGAGATCCTGCTATCCCTCATGCATGATATACCAACGGGGGTTCAGGTTGCTGTTACTCCGGCAACCCCACAATTAGCAAACGAATACAAGATGCATTCCCCTAGGCCCAAAAGGTGAAGTATCATGTAGTTGACATTCACATGACACCACTAGAAGAATAACACCACAACTTAAATATCAAACCATTAAATATTACTCAACATAGTTCACTACTAACATTTAGACTTCACCCATGTCCTCAAGAACTAAACGAACTACTCACAAGACATCATATGGAACATGATCAGCGGTGATATGATGATGGATAACAATCTGAACATAAACCTTGATTCAATGGTTTCACTCAATAGCATCAATAACAAGGAGTAATCAACACCGGGAGAGTTTCCCCTATGAAATATTCAAGATTCAAACCTAGATGTTACAGCGGAGACGAGGTGCAGCGGTGGAGATGACGGTGTCGGTGGTGGAGATGATGATGATGATGATCCCAATGAAGTCCAGCTCGATGACGGCGACGATGGCGGCGATGACTATCCTCAGCAGTCCGGGAGGGAATTTCCCCAACAGATTTCTGCCTGCCGGAGAGCTCTTTTCTCTATGGTGTTTTCCGCCTCGAGGAGGCGGCGATGACTATCCTCGATCCTCCCCCGCACCTTAGGGTTTCTGCCAGATGAAGTACGCGACAGGGCGATGGCTGAGGGGTTCGTGGGCTCCCTCCCCGCGTGGCGGCGCGCCGGCCCTGGTGGCCGCGCCGGCCCATGGGGAGGGCCCATGGTGGCCCTCCTCGGCCTCCCCTTTTGGCTGGCTCCGTCATCTGGAAAAATAGGAGCTTCGGTATATTTTCCGTCAATTGTTGATCTTCAAAAATATTGTATCCTGACGGTGCTTTTTCCAGCAGAATTCTGACTCCGGTGAGTAATTCTCCAATAATCATGAAACATGAAAAATAGGTGAAATAACATAATTATCATCTCTAAATATGAAATATATCAATGAATAACAGTAAATTATGATATAAAATAGTGATGCAAAATGGACGTATCAGTCAGCACAGTCCTCGTGGTAGAGCGAGAAGGAGAAGGGAAGATTCAAGGGGTTCAGCAGCCAATATATTTCCTTAGTGAAGTTTTATCACCATCCAAATAGCTCTACCCGCAGTATCAGAACCTAGCTCACGGAGTTTCCATGTCAGCATGAAAGTTAAGACACTATTTTTCGGCGCACCCGATAATAGTGGTCAATGAGGCTCCTCTCTCAAATATATTGAACAGTCCAGAAGCTACAGGGCATGTCTCCCTTTGGGGAATCAAGCTTTCCCCTCGGGACATCACATATGGAAAAAAAAGGCTATTAAGTCACAAATTCTGCCGGACTTTGTCGCAGAGTGGATGGAACTTCAAAATATAGGACCCTCAGATTTATCGAGTACCTGGCACATGAATTCCGATGGGTCCAAGAGACTGGAACGAGCAGGAGCAGGCACAGTACTTTTCTCACCCCAAGGCGATAAAATGAAGTATATATTGCGGATGTCCTTCCCCAATGCATCAAATAATGAGGCAGAATATGAAGCCCTGATTCACGGGAAGAAGATGGCAAAGGCGTGCAGTGCTACCCGCTTAAAAATCTTTGGCGACTCCCAGTTGGTGGCTCAACAGGTGATGAACAAGTGTGATGCAGTCAATGACAACATGATAGCATATAAGGAGGTGTACAATGAACTCGAGAAAACTTTTGATGGCTGTGAAGTTAATCACATTAGCAGGCTCAACAACA
Source organism: Lolium rigidum (assembly GCF_022539505.1). Lineage (NCBI taxonomy): Eukaryota > Viridiplantae > Streptophyta > Magnoliopsida > Poales > Poaceae > Lolium > Lolium rigidum. Next base: position 149,874,393 of record NC_061508.1, read on the forward strand.
ATGAAGCCGACATTTTGGCAAACATCGGCTCGCAGCGCCTCCCGATACCACCTGGAGTCTTTTGGGAAGAGATAAGTGAGAGATCAACCAAGGCGAAAAAGGTACCAAAGCTGCCGAAGAAAAAGGAGAAGTCCAAGAAAGACTCGGGGGCTCCAGCAGCTCCAGAGATACATACATCGGAAGATGAGGAGGAACCAGAAGAAGTCATGATGATCCAAATCCCCTGGATCCAGGTTTACCTTTTTTCTTGGTCCATGGAGCCGAAGCAGTGCTGCCGATAAAAATAGAACACAACTCCCCCAGAGTCGCAGAATATGAAGAGGAAATTTTGTAAAAGGCGCGGGAGGATGATGTTGACGCACTCGACAAAGCAGGAGACGAGGTGCTATCAAGGGTAAGCGCATACTAGCAGAACCTCAAGAATTATCACAGCCGACGTTTGCGGCCAAGGTCCTTTCAAGTCGGCGACCTAGTCCTTCGACTCACACAAGATGGACAAGAGAAATTTGAATCTCCATGGTTGGGACTATACATAGTCACTGAAGTTATTCCGGGTGGAGCTTATCGGCTGAAGGACAAGAAATCGGGCAAGGATGAACCAAACCCGTGGAACGTAGCACAACTACGGAGTTTCTATGCTTAGAAATCAATATAGTATCAACTATGTAAGCATACATTGTAACTGAAGAGCTCGCAAGTTTTCAGACGCACTCTTTTCCTTTCAGGGCACCGAGTGGGGCTGAAAGGTATTTAATGAGGCGGGCTTGTGATGCTGCAATATAGCATAGTTGAAATAAAAATAGTGATGGCACATAATTTTCACGCAAGCAAGGCTCGGGGGCTCGAACCTGACAAATTTACAAAATATACTCGACTTCAAAGAACTTCTCAATTTACACGCCTTGGTTCCATGAAAAACCTCGCGAACAATAAAGACAGTCATGCCAACCGAGATACTCTGGGGCTCAAAGAAGAAGAGATAACACAAGAATTTTCCCTTACTTCACATGGGTCTCGCAATGATAGTTACAATATACATGACTTACAATTATATGCAATCATGCGGTTCGGTTCAAACCAAACACATTGGAAAAAATAAAAAGAATCCTTACATAAATCTATCAATGGTTATGTTTTCTCTTGCAGCACGGACAATCTGCGTCGAATCATCATACCGAAACTCCTTGAAGAAATTGGCGTGCACCCTAAGGAGCTCGTCGATCATTTTCTTGGCTACGGGAGAGACAACTGCACTATGCTTGTCAACATTTGCCCTTCTCTTTGATGTCTTGAGGTAAAAAGTTTTGATAACACTGCTAAAGTCCAGTTTCGAGTGGCAGACCGTTAACCAAATCAGGGCAAACTTAGCGCCAGCCACCATTTGAGCCTTCGCAAAGTCGTGGATGCTCCGCGCGTCTCTAAATTTGGCCATTAGCTCAGTAAGATTCTCAGGCTGAGGGTTCCGAGGAAACATAGCATTGTACACCATGGCCAGGGTACTACCGAAGAACTCACGGAACTCCCGAACATGGGTGGCTGATCCTGGTATCGAACAATACGACGGGTGCGGTCTTCATCTGCCCAGAAATCACTATCATTTTGCTGGGCAAGTCGAAGAAGGATTTCGATCCGCGCATTTATCCGTTGTTCTTCGGCGGCAGCATCCATAAATGAACCTACAAGCAACAAGGAAGAAAACAACACATCACGAGAAGGGATACGAAGAATATAAAAGGAGCGGCGGGATAAAAGTAGTATACCAGCCATATCTTGACTCGCATCAGTCATCAAATCAAGCATATAACTCTCGCGTTGGGCAGCTTGTGAGGTATTGGCAGTCGCAGATTCCTTCAAGTCGAAAGCTTCCTGTGCTTGCCGAAGAGTAGCCTGCTCACGATCTGAGGATTTGCGAGACTGGTCCATAACTATCACAGCCTGTTTCCTCATTGCTTGCGGCTGTTGTCGAAGATCGGCTAGTTCTTGGTGTAATGAGTCAGCGCACGAGGAATCATCCAAGAAAACACCGCCAGAAGCTCTCGCGGAATGAGAAGTGGCAGGTGAAGCGTTGGAAGGTCTGGTTGCTTCGGTATAGTTATCAAAAATCAACTGGAATAAAGAAAGGTTGACATCAATCATTCGGCAAGGGAAATTTCCCATTCATATTCAGCACATTTACATAAAAGCGAGTCCTTACAAAAGACGGCTCCTAGCGAGCCCATACAAATTGTAGAAAGCAACAAAAGGTGGCGCTAGCTACAAAAGAGGAAATAACAAAGAGACATGGGTTGGTCTACTTGACCTCCGTCTGAGCAGTGCTAGCAGAAGCAGAGGTCGTCGGGTCAAGGAAGGCAATGAGCTTCTTCGAGTGAGGCTTGGCATCCTTGACAAGAACCTTCCACTTCTCCTTCTTTGTGCCCTTAGGAGTGCCAGCTTTCACCCAGTCGACTTCTTGGCTGCTGGCAGCAACCAAGGCGATGGTCCCTTTGACCCCAATCTTCAGGCTAGCCTAACGAGAGGCCATAGCAGGATCTTCCTTTGCCAGGAAATGTCGAGTGAGCTGGGAGAAAATCTCTGGCTGGGTATCTTTGGGAAAGAAGTGGGGGAAGACGCGCTTCAGGGTAGCCCGTGCGGAAGAAATGTTGGTGCACACCAAGTCGCTGTTAAGTTCAAGAATTTTGAGCGCATCAAGGAGACGATCATCGGATTCTTGGTTCAAAGTATATTGCTCACCCATCCGCCCTGCTGGAGAAAAGCCGGAGTTCGTCAACACTAAAGACAAAGAAACACAGGTAAAAGCAGAAGGCAAGTGAAAGCATGGCTTACTTGTAAATCTTAGGTTTTGCGTCTCGAATCGCTCCACTATGGCATTTTTGCGCTCGACTTGCTGGGCCTCCTTGTCGCTTAAAGCATCCTCAACGGTCTTGAGCCTCTAGCGGAGACTTTCGACAGCAGCGACATCTTTCTCGGCCTTCTTGTGAGCCGTCTCGCTGGTTTTAAGCTTGACCTCTAGCGCGTCGGCACGTTCTTCGGCACGACGGAGTGCCTCTGAAAGGAAAACGTCAAAGGGCAAAGAATCCTTGTTAGAAGGCGAAGAATCCTCTGGCGGAAATATGAAATATACTAAGAGCAGTGCAGTTTTACCTCTTAGAGTAGCAGCTTTATCGCGGAACCCAATAAATTGGGAGCCCAGTTTGACCAGCTCCTTCATTAAGGGCTGCTCAAATTCAACAAGATAGAAAAACATCATCAGAAGAGAAAAATTCGAAAAGCAAAAGAGATGGCGAGTAGGGAAAAGGGAACTTACATCTTCCAGGAGAGGAGCCGATGTACTCCCAGTAGCAACCTCTCGTGTATTACCAGCCCCGGTTCTAGCTTTCTTCGCTAGAGGTGCTCGAGGGCTGGGTACGGGAGTTGGCGCTTCTGAGTTATGTTGCGGAGGAGGCGAGGTTTCCGCAGCAGTACGATGTTCTTAGGAAAGAACTAGGGTGTTGGAGGTGCTCGTAGGAGCTGGCCCATGAGCTGCGGGTTCCTCCTCCTCTGCTCCTTCATCAGATCTATCAATATAGAAGCAAAGCAAAATATGTGAGTACCAAAAGAAAAAAAAGATAAACAAAGACAAAAAGAGCAACTTACGAGCTAACAGCACCATCATCGGCGAAGGGGTCGAAGGCACCTTGTTCCTCCGGGGAAGATTCTCCGGCAGCTGTTTCGGCAAGCTTGGATGCGCCGGAATCTTCGACATTGTCTCTTTTCCTCTTGTACCCATCCGGATAAGTGGCAAGAGGAGGAGATATGGAGTGGGCAGATTCAGAATGTTGTTCTGATTCTATCTCTTTTTTGAACCCGCGGATCTTTGAGATTCCACGGCTTCACTCTCAGGAAGATAAGATTCTTGCGAATCGTTGGTAACAAAGACTCGACCATCCACCTTCAGGCAGTGGTGGAAGAGAAGAAAGAATTTGGTGGTCCTGCATGGTACAAAACAAAGAGAAGGCAAGAAAATGAGCACACAAGGGAAATCAACAGCAGTCGAAAAATAGGGAACACAACCCGAAAGAACACACTTAGGGTGTGTTTGGTAGCCCGTGTCTACCCAAAAATTCTCATCTCAACCGAGATTTTTATCCATAACCATGTTTGTTAGCCCGGGTGACCCCAGACGGGCTATGCCCACCTCATACGAAAAATGCTCATCAACCTAGCCCGACTGTGAAGCTCAAATCGAGCTTCACAACCCAGCCAAGCTGAGTCCATCCCGCAATCCACCTCGTGGGCCCACCAATGCACCCCCAGACTCTCTCCCGTGCCCCTCATTTGCTCCGGAACGAACGGGTTGTTCCCGTGCTCTCCTCCGGCCTCAGGCCGCCGTTGCCCTCCTAGCCTCCGACCGACGTCCTCCTGGCCTCAGGCCGCCATCCGCCGCCACTCTCTTGGCCTCCGGCCGCCGTTGCCCCCTCCCCTGGCCTCCCCTGGACGCCGCTCGTTTCCTCTGGATGCCGCCCGCCGCAGAGCGAACTCAAGTCTGTCGCCCCTCCCCATGGCTGCCGCCTGCCGCAGCGGCTCCCCTGGCCGCTTCTCGCCGTACCCTGCAGGTGGCAGCTCTTCCGCTGGCCGCCGGCCGGCCACCTCACACCACCAATCTGCAGATCAAGCTCAAGGAGATCACGGAGGACCTGATTGCTTTTTTATTTAATCTGTTCTAGGACCTATTTGCAAAAAGCTGCACCTTTTTGCAAAAAAACTTGTCAAATAAAGAATATGGAATGAGTGTGTATTTTATATACTTACATAAAACTAACTTTGTTCAAATATTAAATTAGTGCTAAAAATTAGTTGAAGTGGTATCCTCACTATCTCATCTCATACATGCGCCACCAAACAACATCTCATCTCAGCTCATGCATGTGCTACCAAACAACATCTCATCTCATCTCAACTTGGTTGGGGTCATCATGTATGAGAAGAGATAGCTATTCTCGATTGACACGGGCTACCAAACACACCCTTACTTCGGGGAGAGCGTGGCTACCACTATATGGTTCCACCCGACAGAACAAGGGGACTTCGTAGGTCTTGTTTAAGGAGGTAAAGCGGCGGACGAGCCTTTCCAAGTCCTTCACAGAAAGATCCTTGAAAAAACGGTCGACATCCTTAGCACCTGAGTACATCCAAAGAGGATTTTTGCGAGCCTGCAAAGGCTGCACTCGAATCCGAAGGAAGTAGGCAATTATTTGCACACCCGAGAGTTCTTCCCCGTCGGTGTTTTGGAGTTGATGGATGCAGGTCATCAGGGCTTCAGTGGCCGCTTTTTCCTCGGCAGTGGCTTCTGCATCCCAAGAATTGCGCCTCTGGATTTCCTCGGCAGGGTCAAAAGGCGCGAGACCATACTCTTGGGTGAGGTCAGACTTGTCCTGGATGTATAGGCACTTCTTGCGCCAACCTTGGACGGAGTCAGAGAATTTGACGTCGAAATAATCGACATCGGGGCGGACATAGATGCAAACGCCACCTACATTGTAGATGACGTTCCTAGAGTTGTTGCGGCGGAGATAGAAGATGCGTTTCCACAGACCCCAATGAGTATGAATGCCAAGGAAACACTCGCAAAGAGTGATAAATATAGAAATGTGGAGGAGAGAATTTGGGGTCAGCTGATGCAGCTGGATCCCATAGATAAACAGAAGTCCACGAAGAAACTCGTGCAAAGGAATGGTAAGGCCGCGAACAAGGAAGTCGATGAAAGTTACCCGGAATCCAATGGGAGGATGCGGAAATCTCCAATCTCCGGGCATCTTCAGGGCCTCCTTCTTCTTCAGCAGACCCATATTCTTCAACAGCTTCTGGTCTTGGGCGGAGATCTTTGACCGCTCCCAGCCCGAAACCCTGACTTTCTCCGCAGGCTCGTCGGTGCCCAGAGCCTTGTTCCTACATTGCTTCGTGCGCGGAACCATGGGTAGAAGTTTGGTGGAGAAACAGGAGGAAAGAGAGCGTGTGCCCAAGGAGCTCAAGAGACAACAATGGCGGAGAGAGAGAGAGAGAGAGCAGATGTGCAGCACAGCGAAGGGGATGAATGAGGAGAACATGGTGAATTTATAGAGAGAAGACGATGCGTCCAGCCGTTGGATGAAAAGAAGTGTTCTGAGCCTCACGCGTGTCCAAAGGGTAAAAGGGTCTCACCACTCTGAATTTACTGAGCGGAAGTTACTTCGTGCGTGCCGGAAATTACGGAGGACGTGTGTCCCCGACTTGCGCGACGTGTCGATGGCGCAGAGTTTTGGACCCACGACCCAGTGAGGTGACAGGAGTCGTGTCTTTCCAAGGTGGGCATCGTGGCTATCGTCAGCAGCGACGTCATTCAAGAAAGCTTCGAGTGGTTTAATAAAATATAGTGACAATAAAATTTCGAGTTCTAAAAAAGGGAAACTTTGAGAGCCTACGATCAAATGCAAGCATCTGTTCATATGCTCAGGGGATACTCTTATCAGAAGTATTGTCTATACTTCTGATAAGATGATGAGGTGAAAGAGAAGAAATATAGAGTTGACAAAAATAGCAAAAGTTGAGCCTACAACCAAGTGCAAACACTCAGCTGTAGCCTCGGGGGCTACTCCCATCGGGAGCGCTGGTCGCGCACCCGATGAAATATGAGGAAGAAAAAACAAGAAAATGACAAGACAATATAGAAGTACAGACGAAGAATTTTCATCGTACATCTTCGAGTTACACGTAACTCGTCATGTACTCCCATCGGGAGATCAAGGTATTGTCATCCGACAACTCGAAGAAATTCACAATTCCAGCAGCCGACAAAGGCACTCGACAATATATTCTCAGAGTGCTCCGTCGCTGTAAAACTCTGAATGCTGTAACATTTTACGAAGGTAAGTCCCCTGGATCCGTCCTGCGTGGCGTGATACTGCACCCGAATGCTATCACTTCATCTGTATCAACAGATACGAAGAAAAATCCTAGCGGACGCGTTAGGTACTCGATAAAACATATCTGGGATTGGATTTATGATAAGTCCTTAAGCGGCCCGTGCCGAATTATGCCACTATTCTGAGTTCAAGTCCATGGACTTGAGCTTGAAGTAGGTTTATGTGGGTTGGCCACAAGAGCATTTAACTGGTACCTGATCCGTCAGATGAACCAGCCCCATCTACCAGTATCCATGTACAAAATAAACGTTAAACAAAAATATTTGGCTCGGTTGTATATAAAGATAATTCAATTCTACGTTGGAGATTTTTCTTCATTCTACGATTCAAACAAAATCTCGGGGGCTACCGACATATGCATCCCAAATGGGCCTGCCGAATAAAGTACCCGAGGACATTTGGAGGCCCACGACCCGAAGATTCTCAAGGCCCAGAAGCATAGCGAATGTCAATATGCAATATAGAGTTATATTAGGAATCACGAGTCATGTAATTGTATGGGAAAGACTTGGATAGTCTCCTAGAGTTTGTAACTTGTACGGCAAGAGAACCCTCGGCTCTCCCTCCTATATAAAGGGGAGCCGAGGGGAGGAGAAAGGACTGAATCTATTGTCAACATAACCCTAGTTTTCTTAGTTGATCTCCTTTTCTACTGAACCTTCGAGATCTACTTGCCCTCTACTTTCTACGAAACCCTAAGTCTACAATCCGTAGGCATTGACAAGTTAATCCCTTGTCAGCGCCACTGGCGGCATGCAGCCTAGCATCAAGTACGTGGTCGCCAGATGTCGCGGCATTGTTGTTGAGAGGCAAGATCGAGGGAGGTGAGGAGAGCAGCGGTGGTAGAGAGGCTAGTGCGGCGGAGCGGATGAGAACGTCGATGGAGAGGCTAGTGTGGCGGAGCTGAGCGAAGAGGGCGCACTAAATAAGCGAGGGCAACACGCCGCACAACATCCGAGGTGTCGCATTTACGGCGGTGTCTGCACGTGGAGAATTGGTGGCTTCATTAATGGCAAACTGCCGCATACGAGGCATCACATTTAAGGATGGAGTCGGCCGTATCAAAGGACACAGATGCCGCCTAGAGGGGGTGAATATGCGGTTTAAAACTTTTACGATTATAGAACTAGCGTTTAAACTGTTAAGCACAGAACCTATAAACTAGGGTTCACCTATGTGCACCAACAACTTATGCTAAGCAAGACAATCAACTATGTGATAGCAAGATATATAACTTCAAGCACAAAGGATGTCACAAAGTAAAGTGCATAAGTAAATAGTTCGGGTATAGGAATAACCGGGGTGACACGGAGATGACGATGTATCCCGAGGTTCACACTCTTGCGAGTGCCAGTGTCTGTTGGAGCGGTGTGGAGGACAAAGCACTCCGAACGCCACAGAGGTCTCACCGTATTCTCCTAGACCCTTCCCACCAAAGGGGAAGACCTCGATCCACTATGGAACGGTCTGTTTGTTTGGGCTGCAGCTTTTGAGAAGCATTTGTAGCTGGTGAGTTGTGAAAAAGCAGCTGTGAGAAGCAGCTGTTGGAAGTAGAGATTTGATGTTTGGTAGAAGTGCTTTTTATAACTGCTGCTGTTGGTTTTATGAATGAAATGTCCAAAATGCCCTGAATGCCGAAGATATCGTATAGATGTGATTTGAAACGAATTAGCTATTTCGAACTGTTTTATTACTAAATTACCACATTTAATAACTAAATTATATTAATTTACCTTTTTTGCTAAAACAATTTTAAATATGTTTTGTATTGGAAAAATTTATTGTGTTTTGTTAGAATTTATTTTAACTTTTGTCATTTGGCATTTGGATTGTGAATGATTTAAGCTTAATATACATGATGTTTAGAATTGATGTAGATCTTTTCTTTACATCCATCCATACATCCAACAGATCCACCGAACAGAGTCGCTAATATACATCAAATCTGAAGTCAATCAAATCTGAAGTCAAGGGTACATCCAACGACCATACATCCATCAATTGCACATGTATACAGGCTGACGAACACTTGAGCGCCACGGACACAGCTGGACGGGAGGACGACAGGAACGAGCTACAATTACCGATGGTGAGGATGGGGACGAACTCCACTCCAACGGGGTCGGAGCAGTCCTTCCCGAGATGCGCACGGGGCCAGCAGCAGACGAGGGAGGCGAGGCGGCGGCGCCTGTATCCGGCGGCCGATGGGAACGAGGTCGGCCTGCCTGAGCGGATGAGGATGGCGCCGATTCCCTTTGTCACGACCTGATTCCTTTGGAGGGGAGGAGCAGCATCTGCGGGGAGGAGTAGATGCGCTGCTGGGCGGGTCTCACGGCAACAGCAGCGCGCCGGAGGGTTGCGAACGAGGCCGTCGATTTGGGGACGAGATCCACTGACGACGACGAGCTACACCGCGGCGGGAGTCGGACGAGGCCGGGAACGGAGGGTGGGTGGCGAGCTCGGGCGCTGGCGGCAGAGAACGGCGGCGGCGGCGGCGGCGGAAACCCTAGCCTGCCATGGCTCGGAACGTGGAGGAGGATGGTGCGCGGGGGCAGTGGCGGAGCCAGGATTGGAGCAAGGCCCGGGCCAAAAACCAAGAACAAAAAATAAAAAATCATGTAATAACACAAACTTTTTGGTACGGTTTCAAAGATATAATTTTAACTCAGTTGTTAATGATTAGAAAAGTATATAACAATTGAAAAACAACAATATTTGTTACTTTAGAAATCGTTAGCAAAAAAATATTAGCATGTATGTGGAGCCTCTAAATCTTACTACATTACCAAAACATGAAATTGATAGCAAAATGAATCTCAATACTGGGCAGTCACATAAATCAATTAAATTGAAATTTGAAAGAGATCACCCAGCTCCTGCAGAGGGGCTGCCGCAGCTGAGTCGAGTGAAACCTGGACAAACGAGGAAGAGGCGAACAGCTGCAACGCTCTAGCACAGAAACCCTTGATCGGCATCGGCCAACTGTTGCACGGAGGAGGTCGCAGACTCGCAGTTCTAGGAAGACGGGTCAGCGGCGAGCAGGGAGCGGCGCGGCCCCGGTCGGCAAGCCGGACGACCAAAGACGACGGAGTGGCAGCGCATGCGTCTAGCCGCAACGAGCGAGGGGAAGAAGCCCGACAGAGTCGTAGTTTTTCACCTGGTTTCAGTCATGCTAGGTACAGGCCAGAAAAGATGGATGAGTACTGGGCTTTACCCGGGGCCAAATCCAAAATCCATATGGGTAAGTGGCCAAAAAAATTGTTGAGGCCCGGGCCATGGCCCTGGCTGCCCGGGGTGTAGCTCCGCCCCTGCGCGGGGGGAAATGGGGCTCGGGGCGGTTCGGTTCGACTGAATACACGAGGCTGGTCGGTTTATAAGGGAGTGGCACAAATTTTGTAAATGTGCTGAAATGTTGAGGGTAGTTCAGTCCACACCCATTCGGGAAGCACGAAAAAGCTCGGGAAGCAGGTCGGAGGCTGCTTCCGCGCTCGCAGCGGTTTCTAGTTCATTTTCTCTGAGCGCTTCTCTAAAGCGCTTTTCAATTTCTAGGTGTTTGTTTGGGCTTTCTGCTTTTGGACCTTAAAAGCAGAAGCAAAAGCCCAAATAAACAGGGTCTTAGTGTGGTAACCGACCCTACACAAAACTTGAGGCTATCTCCACAACTTAATTGGAGGCCCTGAATCAATCGCCACAATGGTCTTGTCCTTGAACAATCTCCAGAACTTAATTGAAGTCCCCAAGAACACCACAAAGACGACTAAGTCATCTAGGGTCCAAAGACCCAAGAGGAACAAACTTCGAAAACAAGCTCCCGAAGTGAATATCTAACGAAATTTCACCTCCACATATCACCACGGAGAAGTCAAACCGATACACCAAATGCACTGGCTAGAACACCACAAAGATGACAAAATCCTTCACTCTCAAATTCCAACAAATTAAGCTATTAAAGCTATTGGGGAATAAGAGAGGAAGAACAAAAGAAGAGGAACACCAAATTTCTCTCTAAGATCTAGATCTAGGGATTCCCTCACAAAGAGGAGAGTTTCATTGGTGAAAATATAGATCTAGATATCCTCTCTCTTTTCTTCAAATATGAGCAAGAATCATGTAGGGATTGAGTTAGGGGAAGATCTCGTATGTTCAACAATGGCCGAGAGCTAGAGGTAGAAGAATAAGTAGTGTCAAAGAGAGAGAGAGAGAGAGAGAAAATCCTTTTATAGAGGCACCCAAAAATCTGCCCGTTGGGCTAATAAAATCTGGCTTGGGCCGGTAGTACCGGCCTGGGGCGCGGTACTACCGCCCAGCCCACGCGCGCCACATACAGCTCAGCAAGCGTGCGCCTCGTGCAGAGGACGCGTGGCGAACGAGGCAACAAGCGACGTCCCGCTCGGGTCAATGCGAGCGAGCGCTGACAAAGATCGAGCAAGCGAGCTAGCATGTAGGGGATCGGGCAGAACACAAGAGTGCCGCGTGAGCGGGCGAGCGAAGCGGTAGGCGATGCTCCAACTGCTTGGTGCGAGCGTATGTGGCCTGGGCCGGCCCGGTACTACCGGCTGGTGCTGCCCGGTACTACCGACAATGGTGTTGGCCCAGCTGCCGGTTATTAGCTCGCAAGTTCAGTCTGTTGGGGAGGCCAGCCGGTACCACACGCGGTACCGGCCGCGGTGGTACCTGATGGTGCTCCAGTGATGGCGCCAGATAATCTTCTTAGCAGTTGTTGTGGAAGCGGTTGGGAAACCCCAAGAGGAAGGTGTGATGAGCACATCAGCAAGATTTCCCTCAGTAAGAAACCAAGGTTTAATCGACCAGTAGGAGAAAGGAGTGACTTCTGGAGGTGTTGATGGCTAACTAGTGGCAGGACGCACTACCGGCGTCAGCAACAACGTGGAACCTGCACACAACACAACCAAAGTACTTTGCCCCAACTTATAGTGAGGTTGTCAATCTCACCGGTTTGCTAAACACAAAGGATTAGACGTATCGAATGGAAGGAGATGTTTGCAGAAAGTAAACAGAATGGTATTGCAGTTGAATTTATCAGTAAAGGAAATGGGACCGGGGTCCATAGTTCACTAGAGGTGTCTCTCCATAAAGAAATAGCATGATGGGTGAACAAATTACAGCTGGGCAATTGACATAATATCGACCATACATCACAAGATAATTACTATGATATTTGGTATTGGACATTACAACATAATACATAGACCGTAATCCGACTGCGTCTATGACTAATAATCCACCTTCAGGTTATCGTCCGAACCCCTTTCAGTATTAAGTTGCAAGCAACAGACTATCGCATTAAGCAATGTGTGTAAAGTAAACAATAGAATTACCCTTGGATAAAACATTGTTGTTTTCTCCCTAGTAGCAGCAACACATCTACAACCTTAGAAGTTATAAAGTCACTCTCCCATGAAACTAGAGGCATGAACCTACTATCGAGCATAAATACCCCCTCTTAGAGTTACATGTGTCCACTTGACCAGAGTTTCTACTAGCAACAGAGAGCATGCAAGAGCACAAATAACATATGACATGAATATATAATCAATCTCAACATAGTATTCAATATTCATCAGATCCCAAAGAAACCAAACATATAGGATTACATAAAGATGAGCTTGATCATGTGGGGAAGCTCACAAGATCGATACATGAAGCACAAAGTGGAGAAGACAACCATCTAACTACTGCTATGGACCCATAGTCCAGGGATGAACTACTCACGCATCACTTCGGAGGCAAGCATGGCGATGTAGATGCCTCCGGGGATGATTTCCTCCCGGCAGGTGGTGCTCGGGAAGATCTTCGAACCCCCCCCCCCGAGATGGATTCGGCGATGGCGGCCGCGATGGAACTTTTCGTGGATAGAGGCTAGGGTATCCAGGGTTTTCCCGAGAAGATGTATAAATAGGCGGAGGATTGAGGTCGGTTAGGCGCCTGGTGGGCCCAGACCTACCCTAGGCGTAGGCTAGGTCCAGGCCGCGCCTAGGGGTGGTCTGGCCGACCTGTTGCGCCTCTTTGTCCCCCCTCTGGACTTTGTCTTCGTTTCGGTAAAATATTGACTTCGGCTTTTGTTTTGTCCAATTCCGAGAATATTTCCTGTACAACTTTTCTGAAATACAACATAAAACATGAAACTGGCACTGTGTCATCTTATTAATAGGTTAGTGCCGAAAATCATGTAAAAGTGCAACGAAGTGTAAACAAAACATATATAAATTGGTGTAAAACAAGCATGGAGCATCAAAAATTATAGATATGTTTGTGACGTATCAACATCCCCAAGCTTAACTCCTGCTCGTCCTCGAGTACTTGGGCTTACAAAGTATGATTGGGCTGCATTGAAGTGACAGTTTTGTCTATCTTTTGGAGATAATCGTTCAAATATTAAAGGGGTGGAATGAAAAGTTTTATTGATGGGGGGTACGGATATTTTATTGAAGGAAATAATTCAGGCTATTCCAGTATTTGCAATGGGGGTTGTCAAAATCCCTAATGCTGTGTTTGGATGTCTAGAATTGGGCATGGAATTAGGGAATCTGGAATTTAGGGTCACTTTCCACCGTTTGGACTGGGCTTAGAATTGAAGCCTGGAAACCTGACCAAATTTCGCGGCACCGCTTCGTCACGTGTAAACCTCCCGCAAGTCTTTCCGAGCTCTTCCCCTCTGAATCGCGTGGAATCAGCTCAGCCCGCGTACCCCTTCGTTCCTCAACTCGTCGCTCCAGAGAGAAACAGGGCGAGCGCAGGTTCCTCCCACCGGGACGCATGCTGGCCGGCGGCGGCGCGCAGGTTGGGCCCCCTTCTCTTCTCCCTGCCTCGCCCCCCTCCACGGGCCTCCTCCTCGACGCGCCACGCTCGTCGCCGTGCAGGTTGGCCGTCTCTCTCCTCGCCCCTCCTAACCCTAGTCTGCGCCATTGGAGGCAGACATCGACGGGAGGCTGACGACGGTAGCTCAAAATGGCGGCGGGGGGGGGGGGGAGGGGGGAGAATAGAAGCATAATAGGGCAGGGACGCCTGCTCCCTCCATGGCCCTGCTCATCTCCATGAATCTTTACATTGCAGCAGCTATTAACTTGAAATTTGGGGCTAATTTCGGTATTTTAAAACTATTGTATGTCATGCGTATTTTAGTTTCTGCTTATTCCAATTATTTTAATATTTTATAATGTGTGATAAATAGTATTTATACATTATAATATACGTATGATGTTTTTTACACGTACACAAATTTATATTGTCCAAACTCCACAAATCATCAAATTCCATGGGATGTACATCCAAACAGCCATTGGAATTTAGAAACACCCTTTGATTCCAACACTAAATTCGAAGCACAACCAAACAATAGAATTCAAATTGGAAGCCAATTCATTTCCATCTTAGAATTGGAATTTGCAACCAAATTCAATTCCAAAGCCAATTCTATGCATCCAAACATAGCATAAGAATTTATGTAAGGAGATAAATGACACAGTGTTTACATTTTGGTGGGGAGATTCGAATGTATTTGTTCTTATGGTAAAGAATGTGCATCCCTAAGAATATAGGAGGGATATGGTTCCGAGATTTGCACTCTTTCAACCTAGCTATCTTGGCTAAGCAGGTTTGGCGGCTAATCAATTAACATGAATGTCTATGCGCGCATGTGTTAAATGCGAGTACTATCCAAAAGGGAAATATTTTGAAGGCGGGTCAAAAAAAGGATTTTTCCTATACGTGGAAAAGCATTACAGCTGGCATACAAACTTTTAAACGTGGCCACATTTGAAGAGTTGTTTCAGGCGCAAGCATAAATACTTGGGAGGACCATTTGATTCCAAACAGTGTCACGAGGAAGGTCTATACACGCACATGTCAGATCATCTTGCATACAGATGAGGCTCTTATAAGAGAAAATCTCCTACAGGTGGATGCAGAAAATATTTTTTACTATACCGCTAAGTGAGTATATGACAAAGATTTTGTAGACGTACTGGCACAAAACCAAAGCTTAAACTTTTTCGCTCGGACGGTGTATTACACTGAATGGGAACATCAATTTTGCAACTCAATTCAGACAAGAGATGGGCAAGGGTCTGTGGGTAATAACTTAGTTTGGAATAAATTATGGAAGCTCCAAGTCCCTCGTAAAGTGAAAATCTTCTTCTGGCGAGTTTTAGATTGTGTGGTACCTGCGAGATCGATCCTAGCCTCTAGGTACATTCAAGTACCGGCGAAATGTCTGATGTGTCAGGGACGTAAGGTACCTACTGTTTACTTGTCTTCGCGCTCGAGAAGTTTGGAAAGCAATTGGATTGCATGAGTTCATCGATCAAGCGGTATTAGGGGAACCGATCGGGTTCATCTATTCTTGCAGACACAATCTGCAGACCGAAGAAACGAACCCAGGTGCTAGGCATGCTTAAAATCCATGAATCGGTTGTTGTAGTTAAAGGAGAGAAGGTGGCAGATCCTTGTCGAGCGGCGTTTGCGATCAGCGATTTGACAACTAATTATATTTCGGCATCATCAGAAAAAACGGTTGAGCAGGTTGTTATGTGGAACAAGCCATCAAAGTACTATTATAAACTGAATATAGATGCGGAAATTCGTCTTGGCTCCCGGGAGCATTTGCTCCCGGATTTTTGGGGAGCAAATTTTGTTTTTCAAAACTTTTCAAAAAATTCCGAAAAAAATCTTGCACGTACCTGACCATGGCACATACCACCTTGTGAAATTTCGCTGCGAAATGTCATCATATGCGCTCTGGGCAAAAATGACAAATTTCCAGATCTGAGATTCAAATTTTTGGATCTCATTTCATGTCAGAAATTTATTATTTTTGTCCAGGGCGCATACTATGACATTTTGCAACGACATTTTACACGTTGGTGCGTGTCATGGTCAGGTACGTGCATGATTTTTTTTCGGAATTTTTTGATAAGTTTTCAATTTATTCTAATTTTTCGAAAAAACCGGGAGCAAATGCTCCCGGGAGCCAAATCGACGCATATAGATGCGTCTTTTCATGCTGACAGATTAGATACAGTTGACATAGTTTTTTTTTTTTTGAGAATCAATATATTAAAACTAGCAAGCCGCCTCATTAAAAACCTTCCAGTCCTCTTAGGTACCATGGTAAGGAAAAGAGTGCGTCAAAAACTTGCAGCTGCCATTCACACACCATTACAATCAGCCTGTAGGCTGTGAACTAAGAAAGCATGTGACTCAGCATCCCAGGAAAACAACCCATCTTGAATACTTGCAAATTTTGCACAAGAATGAGCTGCCTGGTTAGCCTCGCGACAAGCATGACATAAGCTAAAAACTGTGAAAAACACACTCAACTCACTAATCTAATCTAAAACATTCTTGACCATAGAACGATCAGTCGCTCTATTGTGCCAAAGATGAACCAGATTTTCAGAGTCCACTTCAAAGACAACTCTACTAAACCCTCCGTCCCTTGCATAAGTAACAACATCTCATAGTGAAAGAGTCTCAATGATCAGAGGATCAAAAATACCACGGTACGGTTTACCCATGGCACCCCTATATAACAAACCCTCGCGAGTAACTACACCAGTTGCTGCCAAGTTATCGCTGACATTGAACGCCCCATCTGAATTTATTTTCACAAAACCATTTGGAGGTCTCTGCCACTTAGCAACCAACCTAATAGGCTTAGGATTCTCCCTTGGAAGCTCTAAATTCTGCAAGGTCTCCTTCACCAACTCAATCGACTTGGCTGGATTAAAGCCAGCTTCACCCTGAGTAAGATTATTCCTTGTTGACCAAATTGAGTACATTACTGAAATTATAATAGCTCTCTCCTTTTTGGCTGAAAGCTTTCTCACAAAGTATATCTTTCGCCCAAGTTAACGGGTGTAGCCTTGGAAGCTTAACCAAAAGAAGTCTCTTAGCCGCCTCCCAGAATAACTTTGCATGACTGCACTCAATCAGTGCATGCATCACATCTTCAGATTCAGCCTTACACAGAGCACATGTGCTATTCTCCATTATATGTCGCCGTGACAAAGTCATATAATCAGGTAAAATACCTCGAAGAACTCGCCACCAAAAGACACGCACCTTTGGTACTACTGGAAGTTTCCACGGCCTTTTCCACACATCAACATCATTATCAGATGAAGATGACACAGAAGCGTCATTTCTGGCCTCCTCCGACTGGCGTGCCTCCATCAAAGCTCTATACGCAGATCGCACAGTATATATTCCAGATTTCTCCTTCGACCACGCTAACCAATCATCACCCACTGAGCTTCTTAGAGGAATACTCATTATCGAATCAGCATCAGGAGCAAAGAAAAGCTCGCGAATTAGTGGCTCATTCCACTCATGGTTCCCTATCATCAACTCATTAACCATGACAAGATCAGTATCTTCCAACCGGCCCATCGGCCTCATTGTAGTAGAGTTTGGTAGCCAGTTATCCTCCCAAATTGAGATTGACTGGCCCGAGCCTACTCGCTTTATAAGCCCTAGTTTCAAAGCCTCTCTTTCCGCCAAAATTGCCTTCCAGGTCCTAGATGCTGCCCTTGGAGCTGAAGCATCCATTAATTCCTGGTTATGAACATATCTTGTCCGTAGGACTTGAGAGCACAAAGAATCCGGTTTCATAATAATTCTCCAAGCCTGTTTACCTAGCAGCGCTACATTATATCACGGAATCCCATTCCTCCTTCAGATTTTGGAACAACCAGTTTCTCCCAGGCTAACCAATGCACATATCTTTTATCTAAATTTCCACTCCACCAAAATTTTCCCATAACAGAAGTAAACTTCTTACACGAGCCTTTGGAAAGCAGGAAACAACTCATACCATTGATCGGCTTAGCTTGAATCATAGATTTCAATAACGCTTCTTTACCTGAATAAGAAAGATTCTTTTCAGCCCATCCATTCACACTACTTCTTGCACTGTCAGTAATATACTCAAAGGCCTCACTAGTTAGCTTCCCAACAGCAGTAGGCAGCCCCAAATATTTCTCACTGAATGCTTCAGTCTGAATGTTTAGATGTTGCTTCACTGCCACTCTATTAGTCTCTGATGTACAAGGACTGAAGAAAATAGCACTCTTCTCCTTGTTAACTTTCTGCCCAGATGCCAAATGATATATATCCAGTATTTCATTTAGTCTAGCAGCACTAGCTCCATTCGCATTAATGAATATCAAACTATCATCAGCGAATAAAATATGAGAGATCCATGGTGATCTATGGCACACCCTGACACCCCTATCAATAAAACCAGAATTGTAATGATGTATCAGAGCCGTCAAACCTTCTGCACAAGCCAAGAACAAATAAGGGGACATTGGGTCTCCCTGCCTGATTCCACGTGAAGGGATAAAATGCTCAAGAAGACCACCATTCACTTTAACTGAAAACTTGACTGATGATACACACTTCATAATCAACTGCACTAAACGAGGAGGGAAACCAAGTTTAGACAATATTGCTTAAACAAAGGGCCACTCCACACGATCATATGCTTTCATCATATCTAACTTTACTGCACAATGACCCTTTTTTCCCTTCTTTTTTCTCTTCATTGCATGCACACACTCAAAAGCAACCAGAGCATTATCACTAATCAATCTTCCTGGCACAAAGGCACTCTACTCTTGGCTAATAGTGTATTCGAGAACTGGCCTCATTCGGTTTGCCACACATTTAGTAGCTATCTTATAAAGAACAGTGCATAACGAAATAGGCCTATATTGTTTGATGGACTGGGGATTTCTAACCTTCGGAATAAGAGTTATCATCGTATCATTAATCTCCTCCAACATATCACCTCCATTAAGAAAACCAATCACTGCAGCACATAGCTCCGGACCAACTAGTTCCCAGTGCCGTTGATAAAAACCAGCAGTGAAACCATCAACACCTGGTGCCTTTGAAGGATGCATTTGAAAAAGAGCCTTCTTGACTTCCCCTTCTGTAAAATCAGCATCCATATTATCCTTGTCTTCTTGCAGCACCTTCTCATTTACTAAATCAAGAAGCCCCTGCATTTCAGGAGCTCCCTCTGAGGTATACAGGTTCTTATAGAACCCCTGAACCTCCTCTTTGATCATGATGCAACAATTGCTGGTTATGCATGTCCACTGGACCGTGTGCTGGATGTTGCAACAGCTAAAGCTTTAGCACCGCTAAAAGGAATTGAGTTCCTTAACCAAATGGGGATCACCGGTAAATGTGGAGTCAGATTCCTTAGAATTAATTCAAGTCTACAATGCGGAGATTGAAGTTTGGAGCCCATATGCTGCTATTCTAGCCGAATGTCTTATGAAGGCTCATCAATTTGATTCTATTATGTTTGAACACTGCCCTAGAGATGCAAATCAAGTGGCACATGAAGCATCTATTATATATTAAAAGTAAATGAAGGGCTCACCAGAAAAAATAAAAATATTTAGAAAATCCCACAATAATTAGAAATATCCAACCGTTTATTTTGTAGACCGGGAGTTTACTGCCATTAGATTAGATTACAGTAAAAATTACCGCCACTGCCATTATTATGCAATAATGTTTCATCTGTTTACCGTTCCATTAAATTAGGTCTCCTTCTAATTTTGGTACAAGTCTATTGAAATCAATCACAGATTAAATAAAGGATGCGATAGCCTCACCCTCGCGCCGCCACAATGCTGGTCAGCCGGTGCTCTAGGATAATCTGATCCTCTCTTGCGTCCACATGTGTCCTCACGCTAGGCTTCACACATGGTACTTGATCTTCTCCATAAAATTCAGGGCAACCGGAGACAGAAAATTATAGGATACCTAGATCGATCAACTTGCGCGTACAGGTTCATGGAGGCTGACGGCGGCCAAGTCAGGTCTCAAAGCTCAGTCACCAGACTCGCCATAGAAATTTTGTTGAACTGTGTGTTACCGCTAATGGCCATTGCTATGGAGAATATCAGCCATACTGCAGAGCTATACTCGCATGGTGATTGTCATGATTCTAGCACAACGGATGGCAGTGTTGTAGGCGGCAAATACGACTGTACTATTTCTGGATCATATCATTTTCATGTTCCGTGGGCTCACATGGTCTGCTTGCTCAGGCCAACAATGCTATTGCTATGGAGAATATCAGCCAGAGCTATACTCGCATGGTGCGTTATTGTCATGATTCTAGCACAGCGGATGACAGCGCTGTAGGCGGCAAATAGGATAACGTAAGCTCCCTACCTCCAGTCCCTTCATTAGTGATGTTAGATCTGTTGGTAGGGGGATTATTTTTCTTTTAATGTGTATACCAGTTCAGGCGGTGCTTATATTTGGACGTGGTTTCAACGCAACTAAATCGATTGATCCAATATTTATTCAGGCTCTAGTTTGGTGATTTCTTTTTTGAAAATATTAGATCAATCAACATGCGCTGAGGTCACGGAGGTTCAAGTCGGCTGGGTCAGGTCTTCGAGGCGCACACTGGTCCACTTACTCATGAAGATCAGTCACCAGACTCACCAGCGAGCGAGTAGCGACGGGTCCACCCACGCTAGAATCCTGTGAAACTGATACTGAGATGAAAAATAAAAGCAACCCTCATATTCGTGTAACGGTGACCACGCAGATGAAGAGCGCGCCAGTTTTTGGTGTACTGTAAATCGCCAGGTTTTGCAAGGAGGATAAGAGATGAGATATACATTGTAAGCAGTCGGGCAGCGGCCTGCCTCAGTTGTTCGACTTGAGAGAGAGGTTCGTGTGGTCATACGGAGATGGAACAAACCTATTAGGAAATTAGGATGTAGTGTTAGACTTGGTGGCGAGTAATTATCTACTTTTCAAGCTGCTCTTGGTAATTCACCAGGTGCGCTTCTGTTGTATCCTGTTCCATCGAAAGAGCAGGTGCCTTTGCAACCAAACTCAAGAAACGACAGCTCACCTACTCTCCCATTGCCGCTACTCCAAGCGTCTTTGGGGGATGGTGAAAAGTTGGTTTGGCTTTCCTTCCATCCACCTCCATGCGTGGACGGACGATCTCAACCTTGAGGGATGGTGGTCCAAGTTGTTGAATGAGGCTTCGGACAATCGCAAGGCCTTGTCCTCCTTTATCATGCTTGTTAGTTGGACCATTTGGAAGGAGCCAAATACTAGATTTTTCAACCATAAGTCCGCACCAACCGCCTCCCTCCTCAACATCATCAAAACCGAAGTGAAGCTTTGGGTTGCCGCGGGTGCGAAGTGTTTGAGTTTTGTAACAACGGGAGAGTAATCCCTTAGTTTTCCCTTCGAGTTTTCTTTGTTTTCTTTGGTGAACCTGTGGTCTTGTCTAAACTCTTCCCCTTAATTAATGAGGCTTCGGACAATCGCAAGGCCTTGTCCTCCTTTATCATGCTTGTTAGTTGGACCATTTGGAAGGAGCCAAATACTAGATTTTTCAACCATAAGTCCGCACCAACCGCCGCCCTCCTCAACATCATCAAAACCGAAGTGAAGCTTTGGGTTGCCGCGGGTGCGAAGTGTTTGAGTTTTGTAACAACAGGAGAGTAATCCCTTAGTTTTCCCTTCGAGTTTTCTTTGTTTTCTTTGGTGAACCTGTGGTCTTGTCTAAACTCTTCCCCTTAGTTAATTCTTTTACCACTCGTTTCAAAAAGAAAGAAAGAGCAGGTGCAGCATCGAGAGCAAAATAAGTCTGACGTTGGCATCATGATTATGGGTGTGCCAGATGCTGAATATTTCGAGAAGATGATGACGATTATCATAATTTGCAAGTTGGCATATGTTCTTTGCCCGTATATTTATAGTATATTGCTAGAAGACAATGAAGATGATCTGAACATACTCGCTGTAGGTCGGCATATGTTTTTCTAAGCCCCTTCTTTCTGTTTGAGATAAGTAAGTACCAGGGATATCCGTGTGATCTAATTTTTTTTACTTTCGTGGAAAGAAAGGGCACACAAATATTTACTACTAGGTAGGAAGACGCGGTTTGCCACGCGCTTGCCCGCCTACCACAGGCAAGCAGATATAAAGAACCGATAAAAATATGTAGATTGATCTATCATTAGGTTGGTGTTCATGGCCGCGTAATATGCATTTAGGAAATCCTATTGAATTTAAACCATTTTTAGTTTAATAGTCCACATCATATTAATAGAGCATAGGATGACTTGGCAGTTTATCGACCTCGACAGTGCACATACATACATCTGAGCATGGAAAGGGGATTTGGTGACTAGCACTGGTAGAAAAACGGCCATTGGTCGCGGTTCGCAACTGCCATTAGTCGCGGTTGCGCAACCGCGACCAATTAAGCGCGACTAAAGGCACGTCCACGTGGCGGCCAGCAGTCCGTCGGGGCGGAGGACCTTTAGTCGCGCTTCTCCTGACCAACCGCGACTAAAGGCCGCCGCAGGTTTAGGGTTTTAGCCCCCCCCCCCCCCCCTAAACCTGGTTTCTTTTTAATTTGTATTGTTTTATTTCTTTTGGGTTTTAATTTTGAAGGAGTTTCATATATTCTACGGTACTACATACATGCATATGAATGTACAATTTCAAACAAATTTGAAATTAGAACCAAAAAGAATTCAAGAGGAATATACAATATATATTCAATATCGGATGACCATATATAATTTTGAACAAGTTTCCATCCATAATTTAGTGCATATGAAGTTCTACGTCCTCTACGTAGTGTTCTCCTCTAGGATCGATGACTTCCTCGCGAACCATCCGGCTAGTTCCTCTTGAAGTGGTCGGAAGCGAGCTTCTGGACTAAGCGTCTTCCGGAGGTTATTCCTCTTGATGTTGTTCTCGTACGACCGGTCCCGCTCATTGGTGTATCTCCGGATCCTCTCACAAACATAGTATCCACATAGATTGGTCCCCGGTGGCTGAATATCCCCAGTCCCGGTGACATAGGCATCCCAAATGGGCCTGCCTAATATAGTACCCGGGTTTATTGAAGGCCCACTACCCGAAGAATAAGAAGACTCGAGAGCCCAAGATGTATTTAAGGAAAAGATAGAGTTGTAATAGGAAGTGTTATTTGTAAATTTGGCGGGATGAGTTAGAAACCGTCCCGGACTCGTAATCCTTGTATAGCACGAATCCCTCGGCTCCACCTATATAAAGGGGGGTCGAGGGACGAGAAGATCATCGAATCATTGTCTACAAACCTTAGTTTTCATATTCGTCGAGTACTTTTCGGCTGAAACCTTCGAGATCTACTTGCCCTCTACTTCTAACTAAACCCTAGCCTACAATCCATAGGCATTGACAAGTTAATCCTTGTCAATTGGCGCCGTCTCGTGGGAACTAGAGGCGTAAGGATCCGATCTCGATGGCACGTTCAAGATCTTCGACATCGTCAACCGGAAGCAACACTATGGATCGAGGTAAACAGATCGCTATCGGTCCCGTCGATTTTGTTCCTCACCCACCCTCCCGTTTGGATGCATATGCGTATCTGGCGGAGCCCTTGGAGATGACGTTCGGAAGGTTCCACTTTCGTGTCGAGAAGGAAGGATCGTATCGTGTCGAAATTCCGATTTCGTCGGGATCGTCGGCGGTCGATTCTGAATTTTCAAGCTATGCGTCATCAATCGAGTCAGAAAAAGAAACTTCGGCAACACGCTACGTCAGCACCGCAGCAAGAGAGAAACTCGCCAAGATCTCCAGCAACACATCGGTTGGGTCATCTCGCGGACTCATATATAAGCGATGGCTCAAGCGATGTCGACAGTTACGACTTCGTCGACAAATCTCTCACAGTGGGCAAGGTCTTCATCAATCTCAACAATGATGTCACCGAACCCAACATAGATCTGAGTACAAAATATCATCAGATTTATGCTATCGAAGATCAAGAGGGAACATCGGAGGCTTTCGACCAATTGGGAAATCCTTTTGTCGATCCCTCAGATCTAAGGAGAGGTATGGGCACTAAATACGACGGGCCCACACCACGCGTCAGAGTTCAACTTCCACAGGCAGCCTGGGACAGAGCGGCAAAAGCCATAGATGGTTCAGAACCAATGACGACGACAGCTACAGCTCAAGAACTACAAGCTTATCAATATATGCTCGCACGAACTGCCCGAGAAATAGAAAAACAGACAGCTGAGTTGAACAGGAGAAAGGAGGCAGCTTCTGCGTCCAGCAGGAGAAGGGCAGATCTAAGTGGACAATCTAGAGTTTCGGGTGATAGCCACAGAGAGGCTCGGAACAGAGGAAGATCAAGGTTACAACACATACCCGAAGCAGAAAGAGAGCACTTGATTCAAAACCTCGACATGTCTTTTATGACGATAGATACAAGAGGAAATATTATCCCTAAGACACCGAAAGCTGGGTATATGGCGACACAAGCTTACATACTTGCATCCGGACCACCCCCGGGAGATCCAAGGGAAACATTATACAACATGGCGTTAGCGAGGGTTGGAGCTATGGGGACGAGCATTCGTAGCAACGCCTCCCGAAGAAGCGACAAGGCAAAATAGTCCACGACCTGCGAGTAGTAACGGCGGCAGCGCCGGAAGGACCAAGTGGAGCAAGAGACACAGGAGTGCAAGCAAGGGTCGACGAGCAAGGCAAAGCGAAGAGATCATCGGCAGTCCCCGGAGCTTAATGACGAGGATATGTGCGGTCTACCGTGCTTCACGAGAAGAGTCCGAAAAACTCGAGTCCCCTCAGGATTCAAGTTACCCGATCACTTCAAAAGTTCGACGGCTTGCAAGACCCGGAGGACTGGTTGATTGATTACCTCGAGACGGTGAAGCTAACTGGAGGAACTAGAGCAACGGCGATGCAAAGTATTCAGGTGCACTTAAGTGGAGCCGCACGATCTTGGATCAAAAAACTTCCGCCAGGATCCATCGACAGCTGGGAAAGTTTCGAGGACGTTTTCGTCAAGAACTTCAGATCCACATGCAAGAAGCCTGCATCGTTGGAAGAGCTACGGGCGTGTCGACAAAAGCCAGATGAGTCAATGAGAAAGTACATCCAAAGGTGGAACATCATAAAAAACTCGGCGAGAAAATATATCCGACGAGAGAGCAATAGATGCGTTTGTCGCAGGAATCGAGCGCGGAGATTTTGTCGAGGACTTGGGAAGGACTAATCCAAAAACGAGTATCCGCGTTGATGGAGATAGCAAATAAATGGGCAGACGGAGAAGACGCTGTCCACAATAAACGACACAGGTCACCGAGAGGAGGACCGTGGTCGAAATTATCGAACGAGGCGACGATTTCCTCGGCGGTATCCGAATTACGACGCCCCGGGGCAAATTTCGGCAGGATTTAGGTCAAATACGGGAGCAAGCAACGAGAGATGATTATCAGAGAAGCAATGAGCAGCGAGGCGATAATAGGGACGACTCCCGTAACAGGCAAAATAGTGGGCCGAGGTTTCCACGACCTTTTATGTCTCCCGAAGAAATGTTGAACGGACCGTGCCAGATGCACTTCTTCCTCGACAGCAATGGGAAAAGACAGTCAGGACACCTACAGAAGGATTGTCGAAATTTCCAAGCAATGTTCAGATGTGCAGAAAACGCTCACGCACGAGCAGCACAGAGAAACCCTCGGGAGCCTAGGAGCGAAATTCATCTACCGCCACCTCCCGCGATTACAGAAGGCAATCAACACCGGCTCAGAATAGCGGCAGCACCAGCACCACCACCCTATGTTGATCCTAACTCCAACGGAGCAGAGTGTCGATGATTCGAAGGGAAGGCCATCCAATAGAGCTCAGAAAGTAATCTCGCGACAGTGTTCATGGCGGAAAAAATGCCCCCACCAACGAGTTGAGTACCTCAATTGGTCGGGACAAGACATCGGCTTCACCATAGCGGACCACCCGCAGCAAGTTCCTCGACCAGGGCGAGTCGGCACTCATTCCGCCGAGCGGTTATCGCAGGATTTGACGTTTCTCGAGTATTCATAGATGGCGGCAACAGACCTAAACCTCATGTATGCGGATACATTGAGGAAGATGAACATATCCTTAGCAAACCTGAAGCCAACGGACACAAGGTTCCACGGCATCACACCGAGAGAAACCAAGTTACCCATTGGGGAAGATCAACCTCGACGTTCGGTTTGGAACCCGAGAAAATTATAGAATCGAAAAGTCTGGAGTTTGAAGTCGTGGATTTCCCATCGCGAGTACCACGCTTTGTTGGGACGACCAGCATACGCTAGATTTATGGCGGTACCACACTATACATATCTGTTATGGAGATTGCTCGGACCCAAGGGACCAATCACGGTCAAAGGGAGCTTTGCTTTAGCCGATAAGTGCGACAAGGATTTCCATCGATTGTCGAAACCTTCGGGATGCAAGCGGAATACTTGGCGTCGAAGAGCATGACTCGACTACGACGTATCGCCGGACGTCGGAAGGCCAAACAAGGAATCAACTTTCAACACGAGAGAAAAATTCTAAGGAGGTGCGGATTCACCCGACGGATCCAAAAAAGACGACATCCATTGCAAACAACATGGATATCGCATAGGAAAGCGCGCTCGTCGAGTTCCTCCGTGAGAACTGGAAAATCTTCGCATGGTGTCCAGCTCGACATGCCGGGAGTACCCGGGGAACTTGCCGAGCACCACCTAAATTTGGATCCAACAGAGCAAAACCAATCGGACAACCTTTGCGGCGTTTTTCGGAACCAAACCGCAAATCCATGCTATCGAAATAAATCGACTAGAGGAAGCTGGTTTTATCGGAGAGATATCTACGAAGCCACATGGGTAGCTAACCCGATAATGGTGCCAAAGAAAAACACGACGAGTCCTTCGCATGTGCGTCGACTTTACGTGTCTCAACAAACATTGCCCTAAGGATCACTTTCCCTCCCAAGGATCGATCAAATTATCGACTCCACGGCGAGCTGTGAACGTCTTTCCTTTTTGGATGCATACTCCGGTTATAACCGGATCAGATTAAAAGAAGATGATGAAGCCAAAACAGCGTTTATTACACCTTATGGCGTGTTTTGCTACAAGACAATGCCCTTCGGTCTAAAAAACGCGGGAGCAACATATCGTAGGATGATGCAGAAGTGTTTAGCAACACAGATTGGGAAAAACGTGCAAGTATACATCGATGATGTCGTCATAACATCAAAAAGGGGACAACGCTGATCGAGGATCTCAAGGAAACTTTTGACAACCTCGACAAATTCTGCCTCAAGCTGAACCCGACGAAGTGTTCTTTTGGCGTCCCAAGCGAGAGAACTTCGGGGTTTCTAGTTTCAGCAAGAGGGATTGAAGCAAATCCCGACAAAATACAAGCCATAGTAACAATGAGGAAGCCAACAAAGTTGAAAGAAATACAGCAGTTAACTGGGCGAGTCGCAGCTTTGAGCAGATTCGTCGCCAGGTTAGGAGAAAAAGCGTTACCATTTTATGCGCTGATCAAACAAGGAGATAAATTCCAGTGGAACGAAGAAGCCGATAGAGCTTTCGAGGATCTGAAGCGAAAAATATCGACACCACCAATCCTGGTGGCTCCAAAGGAAAAGGAACCTCTCCGCTGTATATTGCAGCCACACCCCAAGTGGTTAGCACGGTGTTAGTTGTCGAAAGAGAAGAAGAAGGGAAAATCCATGGAGTACAGCGACCAGTATACTTCGTCAGCGAAGTCTTATCCCCCTCAAAAC
Source organism: Lolium rigidum (assembly GCF_022539505.1). Taxonomy (NCBI): domain Eukaryota; kingdom Viridiplantae; phylum Streptophyta; class Magnoliopsida; order Poales; family Poaceae; genus Lolium; species Lolium rigidum. The sequence continues at coordinate 149,901,978 of NC_061508.1, forward strand.
AAAGGTACCCTCAGTACCAAAAGCTAGCATATGGAGTGTTCACGACAGCACGAAAATTGCGCCACTATTTTTCGGCACACCCGATCATAGTGGTCAATGAAGCTCCTTTGTCAAATATACTGAATAACCCAGAAGCTACGGGTCGTGTCTCCCTTTGGGGAATAGAACTTTCCCCTCGGGACATCACGTATGAAAAAAGAAAAGCAATAAAATCGCAAATACTACCGGACTTCATCGCAGAGTGGATGGAGTTGCAAAATACAGGACCCCCAGATTTATCGAGAACCTGGACTATGAACTTCGATGGGTCCAAGAGGCTTGAAGGGGCTGGCGCAGGAGTAGTACTCATATCACCTGAAGGCGACAAATTGAAGTACATCCTTCGGATGACGTTCCCTAACGCATCTAACAATGAAGCGGAATATGAGGCTCTCATACACGGGATGAAGATGGCGAAAGCCTGCGGAGCAACTCGACTAAAAATCTTTGGCGACTCACAATTGGTAGCTCAGCAAGTTATGAACCAATGTGACGCGATCAATGATAGCATGATGGCATACAAGGAGGTGTACAATGAGCTCGAGAAATTGTTCGATGGATGCGAAGTAAATCATATTAGCAGATTGAGCAACGACGAAGCCGACGTTCTTGCAAACATCGGGTCGCAGTGCCTTACAGTCCCACCAGGTGTATTTTGGGAGGAGATAACAGAGAGATCCACTGAGACGACAAAATCAAAAAAGAAGGAGAAGAAACCCTCGGGGGCTATCAAGGAGAAGCAAGAGGAAGAAGAAGAGGAGCAAGACCTGGTCCTAGTAATACAGATACCATGGATGCAGCCATACATATCATATATCCTCGGGAAAGAAATACCGGATGATCCGAGTTGAGGCAAGGCGAGTAATCCGACGCTCCAAAGCTTTCACGGTGGTTAAGGGAGAATTATATAAGCGAAGTATTTCAGGCGTCTTGCAAAGGTGCGTTACACCCGAAGAAGGAAGAATAATTCTAAAAGACGTACATGAAGGAATATGTGGCCACCACGCAAGCAGTCGAGCTATCGCAGCCAAGGTTTTTCGGGCAGGATTCTACTGGTTGACAGCAATAGAGGACGCTAAGGACATAGTACGAACTTGCGACGCGTGTCAAAGGTTTGCCGCAAAACCTCACTCTCCGGCGAGCAGAGCTAGCACCAATACCTTTGTCATGGCCCTTTGCACAATGGGGACTCGACATGGTAGGCAAGTTACACAAATCGTCGCCGGGAGGAAAGGAATACATGCTAGTAGGCTGTCGACAAATTCACAAAGTGGATAGAAGCGAAGCCGATAAATTCACCGGACGGAGCATCTGCGGTAAAATTCATAAAAGACCTAGTCTTCGGATTTGGAGTGCCCCACAGCATCGTCACAGACAACGGCAGCAACTTCACGTCCAATGAATTCAAAGACTATTGCGAAGAGGTGGGTATCAAGCTGAACTTTGCGTCAGTTGCACATCCTCAAACCAATGGGCAAGTCGAGAAGGCCAATGGCATCATCTGCAATGGCATCAAGAAGCGCTTGTTAGGACCACTAGAAAAAGCTCGACATACCTGGCCTGAAGAACTACCAAGTGTGTTATGGAGCATCCGAACAACTCCAAATACAGCGACACAGGAAACTCCATTTTTTCTGGTACATGGAGCAGAAGCAGTATTGCCAATCGAGATAGAGCACAACTCTCCACGTGTCGCAGAATATGACGAGGAAACGTCGAGAAAAGCGCTAGAAGATGATGTGGACGCACTTGATGAAGCTCGAGATGAAGTATTGTCTCGAGTAACCAAATATCAACAGGACTTGAAGAATTACCACAGTCGACGTTTGCGGCCAAGATCTTTTCGGGTGGGCGACCTAGTTCTTCGGCTCACGCAAAAAAGTCATGAAAAACTCGAGTCACCATGGCTCGGCCCTTACATCGTCACGGAAGTAATCGGAGGAGGAGCATACGGGATAAAGGACAAGAAGACAGGGGTGGAGGAGCCAAACCCCCGGAACGTGGCGCAACTCGGGCGGTTCTACGCCTAGAGTCGAAATATAGTCCTTGTAAAACTTCAATGTACTGAAACGCCCGCGAGTTTTCAGACGCACTCTTTTCCTTTTTCGGGGCACCGAGTGGGGCCGGAGAAGGTTTTTAATGAGGCGGGCTCGCGGTGCTGCAATATAATAAAGATAGTGGCTATATCACCTTCTTCTTTGTCAGCGCGACCAAAGTCATCGCTCCGACGAATTTCAATATAGTTCATCGATAAAAGAAGAAACAATCTTGCCTTGGTATTCAAATACCTCGTAAGTCAATAAAAATACAAAATAGTACTCAATAAAAGCTCGGGGGCTCATACTTGCCTTCAATATATAAATGCCTTGGTCCACAACCTCGCAAATATACAAATATAGAAAAAGTCACCAAAACACTCGGGGGCTAGGCAAACATAGAAATACAATGAATGCTTTACAATATGGTCATGGACTACAAAGAAGAAATTTCTACAAGAAGCAAATAACTAGTCTTGATTCAGTATGTCGTCAAGAGTAACTCTGTTCTCCTCAGGAGCAGCACCAAGAAAGTCGGCATAATGGCCATCGGCAAAAAGTCGGCATCCATCCGAAGAAGGTCCTCAATCATTTCTTCGGCTATAGGTGTAACCTTCGTGTTAATCCTATCAACACCAACTCTCCGAGCGTTTCACCTTTTGATGAACCCTCTCGACAACTTGGGCAAGGTCAAGCTTCGAGTGACAGATCTGGAGCATGATAAGAGCAAATCGGCGCCAGCTACCAGTTGTGCTTTGACAAAATCGTGGATACTGCGAGCATCTTTGAATCTTTCCATCAATTCAGGAAGAGTTTTTGGTAGGACATTCCGAGGAAACATGGAGTTGTAAACCATAGATAAGGTTTTGGTACAGAAGTGAAGGAAATCACGGGTTTGAGAGGTACGATCCTGAAATCTGACGATTTGGCGGGTCCTCTCCGGAGTGGCCCAAAACAAAGAACCATGGTCCAAGGAAAGATTGACAAGGAGGTTTGTCCTAGCGTTTACCCTCTCTTCCTCAGCAGCAGCATCAACAAAGGCACCTATCAACACAACGAAGGGACAACCTTTAGGAAACAATAGCATGAAGATCAAAGATATCACAAGACGAGACAAACATACCCGACATATCTGCACTGGCTTCATTCATTAACTCGAGCATGAAATTTTCTCGAGTAACCGCTTTTTCAGCTTCAGAAACAGCAATCTCCTTAGCAGCCATAGCCTCGTGGACTTGCTGAAGGGCAACCTTTTCGGCTTCAGATGATTTACGAGACTGTTCCATCATCACAAGTGTTTGCTTTTTCGCATACTGAAGTTGTTGTCGAAGATCATTCAATTCTTGCGACAAGGTATCATCGACAGGTGCGATATCGATGACGGTTCTCTCCGCGGGGAAGAAGGCGAAGCATTGGAAGGAGTAGGAATTGGAGTATAGTTATCAAATATCAACTGAAATTTAAACAGAACAACATCAAAAAAACGAGGCAAAGATAGAATTCTTCATTAATCTCTTGGGAATAATTACAAGGGCACTACGGTGGAATTAAGAAAGTACGTGTCGCCAAATGACTACTTTGGCGACAAGAGCAAAAGAAGCAAAAGAAAAACGAGAGGCATGCAACTAGACCTCCGGCCTTGACGAACTAGGAGTCGACGGCGGCTGGATCCCGAGATACGCCAAGATTTTCTTCGTATTGGGCTTGGCCGCCTTCATCAGTGACTTCCACCTCGACTGTTCTATCAGATCGGTGTCGCCAACCTTCGTCCAGTCGAGAGTCCGCTAGCCGTCGGCAACCGAGCAACGATATTTTCAACGGCTACCTTCATGTTCTCATGGCGCAGCTTCAACCCAAGATCTTCCGATGTATTGAACATCTTGGCGAGGTCAAGGAAAGTCGAAGGTTCCTCTTTCTTCGGGAAGAAGTAGGGGAACAACGCCGACAAAGCCCCACTGGCATTGGCCACGCCTTCACGAATCTCGCGTCCATGGGACTCTAGAAGAGAAAGTGCGTCAAGAAGAGGGTCATTGACGGACTTTTCCAGGTCAAAATCTTGGTTGGTTTGGGCTGCCACACAAGAAAGAACATTAGTCAAGAACCAAGAAACAAGAAGTACAAGCAAAATAGAAGGGACAAGTGATATTACTCAGCGTGCGTCGACTTTGCGAATTCAAACGCTTGATGATCCCTTGTTCTCGTGCAACCTGTGCAGACTTTTGCTCATGCAAGGCAGATTCGACATCCTTAAGCTTTTGTTGCAATTCTTCGACACTAGCAGCCTTTGCCTTGGCATCATCAGCCTCAGCTCTGGCTTCGCTAGCGGCAAGCTCAGCTTTCTTACGAGCCGTTTCACTTTGCTCGAGTTTTCGAGCAAGTGTCTCGGCACGTTTATTAGCCTCTGCAAGTTTTTCTATTGAGGAAGGGAACGAAAGAGAAGAAAGATCAAAAATAGCGACAAGCGACGAGGAATAAAAAACCAAGGGAAACGGCGAGTATAAAAGACGTTACCTTCGGCCCTGTTCGGCATACTCGCGGTACCCAATAAATTGGGACCCGATGCGAATAAGATCCTTGATCATAGGCTGTCAAAGAGGAAGAAAAAGAAGGGGAAAAACTTCGGTATTACAAAAAGAAAGGATCCACAAAAGCAACATAGAGGAAATATAGATCTCGACAAACTTACATCATCCAAGAGTTGCGTCGAAGAGCTGCCCAATTGAGGAGGAGGCTCAATGGTCATTTCAACCCTTGCCCTTTTTGGCGAAGGGACAAGGGGGCTTGACGGTGGAGTAGTAGTGACGACGTTTTGTTGAGGAGGCGATGTTTCATCTCCTTCAACTAACGTGTACGAAACAAGCACGATGCGTGACGTCTTTGGTCCGAGGAGCGACGTCGGTGGCGGCACTTCTTCCTCATCACTAGTAAACAAAAATCGACAGTACAAAAAGCAAGACAGGAGTTAAATCTTTCGGGTACATCAAAGAGAGGAGGAGAGATAAAATTGACTTACGAACTGATGAGGGACTCAAAATAAGGATCATAAGCTGCCTTCGGATCAGAAGGACCAACTTCTTCAGCCTTAGACATGCTAGAATCCTCGACTTCGGTCCTCTTCCTTTTGTTCTTCGGAGAAACGACGAGGAGGAAGGGATTCGGTCGATTCACTAGCTTCGGACTCAACCTCTCTCTCATGGGAAGCCGCAGATTTGTGAGAACCGGCGACTTCACTTTCGGAGAAGGAAGAGCCTTGAGCATCTTCGGCAACTATACCCATTTCTTCGACTTCTCCATCCTCAGGAAGAGGAGGAAGGGAAGCCATAGTAGGGTGACCCTATAAAAATAGTGACAAAGGAAAAATAGCGAGATGTTAAATACAATGAGATGCGGGGAAAATTCAGAACAAGATAAAAATTCGAGAAGACAAAATACCTCGGGAAGAGGATTGGTGGAGTTGTAGGGTGCCACGCGACGGGGAGGAAGGAATAGGATCCTTCTTACTCGAGAGGTAATTCTTCGAATAAGCTTCTCCAAGTCCTTCACGGAAAGATCCACTGGAGAGCCTATTGGCGTCATTGGCACCGAAGTACGTCCAAAGAGGATTTTTGCGAGCACTGAAGAGGCTGCACTCTAATTCTAAGAAAGTAGGCTGTGATTTGGACACCGAGATAACTCTTTGCCTCGAGTGTTTTGGAGGCGATGAATACGAGACATAAGAGCTTCGTCGCTTTCTTTTCTTCTTCGGAAGCTTCGGCGTCCCGGGAGTGGCGGCGTTGAATTTTCGCGTTTCCGTCGAAAGGAACTATGTTGTGTTCCACGGAGTTGGCGCTTTCTTCGTGTATATAGAGCCACCTCTTGCGCCATCCTTGGACGGAGTCGGGAAATTTGACGTCGAAATACTCGACATCGGTTCGGACACAGATAACTACACCACCTATGTTGTAGGTGGCGTGGTGCGCGCCATTGCGGCGAAGGCGAGAAAATGCGCTTCCAAAGAGCCCAATTGGGAGCGACTCCAAGGAAGCATTCACAAAGAGTGATAAAAATAGAAATATGGAGGATCGAATTGGGAGTCGGTGGTGCAAGCTGAATCCCGTAGACAAAGAGAAGGCCGCGGAGGAAATCATGGATTGGGGTAGAAAGGCCGCGGATCGGATGGTCAACAAAACTAACCCGATACTCCATGGGAGGCTTGGGATAGCTTTCTTCATCGGGAAAGCGGATGGCGCCTTCCTTCTTCATCGAGGCCAAGCTTTTTCATCGGGTTGGTGTCTTGGTTGGAGATCTTGGATCTCTCCCACTCAAGATCTTCAGCGGCCATCGCGGACTGCGGAGTCTTGTGGCGAGTCAAACGTGCACGCGGCGGCATTCACGGAAGCGGGTTGAGCAATGTATGCGAGAGAGGAAATCGGCGAAGATTGGGCGCGAGAGGAAGATTTGCGAAGAGGAGCGAGGTGAGCGGCGCAAGCGAGGGATGAACGGAGGTTGAAGACAGGTTTATATAAGAATTGGGTGAAGCGGTGAACCGTTGGATGAGGAAATCGTGTGGCGAGAATTGATCTTCTAGTTACAAGGGCAAAAAAGTATTTTTACCAGGATAGGCGTTACCGTACGTGCACCAGGAAAAGCGGAGGACGTGTGTCCCCCACTTCCACGACGTGTCAATATGGTGGGAGCGATGGACCCACAAATCAGAAAAATATCGACCAGCGATAGAGTTGAAGAAAATTTGACAAGGGAAAATATGTCGACAAGAGAAAGGAGAATGGCGACAGGATAAGTTATTTGAATGCATCGGGAGCCTTTGGTCAGAAACAAGTTTTTGCCCAAATGCTCGGGGGCTACTTTGAAAAAAGAAAAATTTCGACAATGGCAAATATAGAAAATGTTGAGTCTACGATCAAGCACAAGTTCTTGGCCGTAGCCTCGAGAACTACTCCCATTAGGAGCGCTGTTCGCGCATCCGATAAAAAAAAAAAAAAAAAGAAGAGACAAGAAAGAAAGATAGAAGAATAAGGAGGAAAGAATATCAGGAGATAATGGCAATATAGTGACAAGGTGGACTAAAATGTTGAGCCTACAACCAAGCACAAGTTCTTGGCTGTAGCCTCGGGGGCTACTCCCATCGGGAACGCTGTTCGCGTGCCCGATGAAATTAACGAAGGAAAAATAGATCAAGCAAGAGAGAATATTTCGAGTTACCATTAACTCTCCATATACTCCCATCGGGAAAGCAATATAAGTCATATTTGACTCAATAAAATGTGCCATTCCAACAGCCGGAAAAGCACTCGACAATATATTCTCAGAACGCCGAAGTTGCGATCAATTTACGAATGCCGCAAAATTGCGAAGGTAAGACCCCGGACCTATTCTGCTGGGCGTGGCATCGCCGAAGACTGCGCTCTGCTACTTTTATCCGTATCAACGGATACGAAGAAAAATCCTAACGGACGCGTTAGGTACTCGATAAATTTGGCCGGGACTCGACGGAATGGTAAGACCTTAAGCGGCGCCTGTCGAAGTTTACACCGGTATCCCGAAATCATGTCCGGGGACGTGATTTTGAAGTAGGTTTTTGCGGATTGCCACTAGAGCAGTTAACTAGTACCTGATCCGTCAGATGAACTAGCCCCAACTACCGATATCCCTGTACAATACAGAATTTTATGAGAAAAAGTATGAAAGTTAGAGCTTTCGAGTAAAAATAAACGGTAGAGATTTTCCCTGACTCTATGATTCAAGCAAAATCTCAGGGGCTACTGACATAGGCATCCCAAATGGGCCTGCCTAATATAGTACCCGGGGTTTATTGAAGGCCCACTACCCGAAGAATAAGAAGACTCGAGAGCCCAAGATGTATTTAAGGAAAAGATAGAGTTGTAATAGGAAGTGTTATTTGTAAATTTGGCGGGATGAGTTAGAAACCGTCCCGGACTCTGTAATCCTTGTATAGCACGAATCCCTCGGCTCCACCTATATAAAGGGGGGGTCGAGGGACGAGAAGATCATCGAATCATTGTCTACAAACCTTAGTTTTCATATTCGTCGAGTACTTTTCGGCTGAAACCTTCGAGATCTACTTGCCCTCTACTTCTAACTAAACCCTAGCCTACAATCCATAGGCATTGACAAGTTAATCCCTTGTCACCCGGCACTGCCCTTCTAAATTGTAGCTCTTTTTTGAATTCACCGACCTTTTCATCTACGAACCGTATCCAAACCCTACGAGGCAAAGAAAATTAAATGAACAAGAGAGTTATAAATTAGTTACTTGATATTAGGAAATGAACGAAATAGGCCGATCGATATAGAGCACAAATGAATGAAAATAATTACTTTTGCATCATTTTTCTCATGTCGGCCCAAAGCGCCGGATCCATATTCAGAGAGTCGTGGATGAGAACTGTGGAGGTGTGAAATTGAATTACTAGCAGAATCCAGTGGAACTCACGGACACGATACATGCACGGTCATGCATAACTCATCGATTAGCCACATACCATGCATGGAGTAAACAAAAGAGAATGTGCTCAAGACAGAAAAACTCACCCAAAATGGTAAGGAAATAGAATATCACTTTTGAGTTCCTGTTTTGTAAGAAACCGCCACGAGTCTTCCTCCACGTCGGCGGGGTGGTGTTCTAACACATATGAATTAACGATGTGTGGGTCAATGAACCCAACATCATGGATGTTCCTTATTCGCATTTCCCGCTTCTTCATTCTGCATAATAGCGTACACAACAAGATAGTTAGGACAATATATATATGTATATATAGTGCAGGCAATGAACGAGATGGGGTAGAAATTAATAAATCACTTACAGAACGTAGCAACTGATGATAGATTTGTCGAGCTCGCGCAGATTGAACAGCTGGAACAATTCACTCCGATGAATTGTTATATAGTAATGTTTGAAGTGATGCTCAAGTCTAACTTCCGCATAAATATAGTCTTTGGCGTTTTTAAGTTTTATGTAACCCTTGTACCAATTTAGCAGACCTTTCATTTGTCGAGGTAGATCCTCTTCCTGCGCAGGCTCGACGAGAGGCCCATTCCGCACATATGTAAATACTACGTCCTTCATTGGCGCCTCATCAAGGCCTAACATCTGCACGAAGAGTGATACCTAAGTTGGCCGCTTGTTCTCCGGCACTCGTTACGGTCAATCCCCGTGCTGCCGCAGCTGCTATGATATCGGGGGCATCCGGACCGGCGGCTTTCACTATGAGCGGGGCAATCGATTGTTTACTTTGGTCCCCGAGCTGGGCAACTGGTTTCCCGCTTTTTGTACTTTCTAATTCTTTCTCGGCCTCCTCCAAGGCATTCTTCTCCTGCTTCTCCGCCCGCTCTTTCTTCTCCTTCAACATGAGTGCCTGCCGACGAAGTTCACGTGCATAGTCGTCAGGCAGATTCTTCGCGGCTTGGGACGGTGTGCTTAAAAATGACTTAGCCCACTTCTTTTGCTCATCGAAAATACGGCTTGGGCTCGGGCTCTCTTTTCTTCTTGCAGTCCGCCTTCCATTTCTCATAATCAGCGAGTCGCGACCGCGTTGACTTCCTCGGCACTACGTTCCCAAGGCCTTGTGGGGAGAGGCTTCAGTGATGGCTCCGGTACCTTTGTGGTCTTAGGTACATAAGGGTCCGGGTTGATAGTCCAGGACTGCTTCTGCTTCTTCGCCGGAGGTGGATTGGGGGGCGGCGTCTGCTTACCCGCCCGGGGTGGACTAGGGGCGGCGGCTGCTTACCCGCCGGTGGTGAATTGGGGGGCGGCGTCGGCTCACATGAAGGAGGTGTAGGTGAAGCACCACCACCACCACCACCGCCACCGCCACCACCACCGTAGGGGGGTGGACTTGTTGGCCTTGGCGCCTCGCCTGGAAACTTGATAAACTTCTTTTGCCATAGAATGAAATGGCGCTTGACATCTCCAAGTCTTCTCTCCCCTTCAGGTGTAGCAATGTCAATCTCCAGGTCCTCAAACCCTTGGACTATGTCCTCCTCCGTGACACGAGCATAGCCATCTTGAATGGGGTTGTTGTGGTGGAGTGCTCCAGGTAAACATGGTAAAGCACTGCCGATGGCTACCTTCATGGACATGTTCCCGATAGGATAATACAGATGACATTCTTTCATCTCCTTTATATCGTCCACGGGGTAGCGAGGAGGCTCCGGTGCAGTAATTTCGACCGCCAGAGGCTCTGGTGCAGTAATTTCGATCGTCGATGCATGTGCACTAGCCGGTGGGGCCTCCGTGGAAGCCACGCTGCTTCTCTGCTGGCTTCCGAGATCCGCTGGATGATCTTCATGCTGCGCCCGAGCTGCATCTCTTTCGGCTACTAGTACACTCACGGTTTTCTTCATCACATCCATTTCCGATGCCAACCGCGCCACAACATCTACTTCCCGATCCATCTTTCTCTTACGGCTTACGTAACCGTACGGGTCATCGTTACGGGGAACCCTATTTTCCACGGAATGTGCCTCATGCCTCGTACACGTCCTCCGTGTTCGGGATTCCCGAGGGCTTTTGTCGGCGCGCCGTTCTCTCTCGTTGAACTTGATCTTCCCCTCTTGAGCATCCCTCATTGCGTCAATAAGGGCTTGGGTGGGTTTAATTATTTTGCCCCGGTAAACACACTCCCTGTCTCCGGGTTTAGCGATCCCCCATGCCCGTACCACCAGCTTTTGGCCCTTGGGTCCCATCCCTCCGTACCTGGACCGGATTCCTCGCGCCCTCAGCTCGTTCTCCATCTTCTCCCACCTAGGCTCCCAAAGGCGATACCCTCCTGGCCCCATAATATGATTGTACTCCTTCTTAGCCGCATTTTCCTTATTTTTTTCGATATTTCAAGGAACTGCTCCGATTTCTTTTGCTTCACAAATTCTGGCCAATCATGTTTCAGTTTCTCATATGTCCTTTGAAATCCGGAGTCTTGTTCTCCTTGACAAAGTCATGGGCTAGTTTTTGCTTGAATTTACGGAATGCCGCGAACATCTTATGAAGAGCGAACTGTTTGACTAGCCTCCTCCTCTCCTTGTTTTCCTCAATCTTGTTACCCTCCTCATCGAATTTGTTGTATTCCGGAGGTAGAACGAAATGTTGCATAAGCTTGTTGAAGCAATCTTTTTTTGATCTCTTATCGACAAAAGTGAAACCAATTCGTGCCTTCTTTGGCTCATTCCACTCCTGGACGGTGATCGAGACGTTGTCTCTAACAATGGCTCCACATTGGTTGACAAACTTGGTGGCGTTCTTGCGGGGCTCCAGCGGCCTGCCGGTTGCCTTGTCGACAACCTCGATGGTGCATGTTTCTCCTGGTTTCATCGTCTTGGTTGCGCCACGCTTTGATGACGTACTCGATTGTTTCGACGATCCGGCCGAGGGCTAAAATAAGAAAGAGAGTCGCGCGCGTTAGTACACACATATTTATTCAAATCGGTTAGTTTGTATCACCGGAGGCTCAATGTATATATATACCTCGGCGCCGGAGGTGGTTGCTACTTCCATTTGAAGATCGTCGTTTATCGACGTTTGTTCGGCATCATCTTGCCGACGGCGCCCTTCATCTTCACCGTCAAGGTTCGGATAAGAAGAGATATCATCTTCTTCTTGTTCGGTCGGCACATATATAATATCGCCGTTTATGATGCCGAACATATGGTCTTCGACGTCCGGATCATAGTTGTCCATAATCGGGTCAGCTCTATCGTCCGCCATATGTCAGTCCTGAAAACATGTAGTAAAAACAAATTAATTTGGCGGTGGCAAAAGGAGAGATGGCGGTGGCGGTGGCGAAAGGGGGGCGGCGGTGGCAAAAGGAGAGAGGGCGGTGGCGGTGGCGAAAGGGGGGCGGCGACTAAAGCCCCTCCCGTCCACCAGCTGGCCACCGAGCGCGCTGGGCCCAGGTCTTTAGTCGCGGTTGGCCAGGCGAAAGGGGGGCGGCGGTGGCGGTGGCGCCGCCCCCTCGCCGCCCCCTCTGTATACACGCGGGGTCGGTGTGTTTCTGTCTCTCCTCTATATACGGAGGGGGCGGCGAGGGGGGCGGCGCACCTCAAGTACAATTTAAGTTTAATTTATTTAGAACTATATTTTTAAGTTACATAGAACTATTTGAATTAAAAACAATTAAGTTTACAAAATTTTAAGTTACAATTTTGATTAACAAATTTTAAGTTAAATATTTTGTTAAGTTTAAATTTTTGTTAATATTATATATTCATTTTAAGTTATTTTTTTGCTAATTTATTTTGTTAAGTTAAAAAAACAAAAAAAACAAAAAAAAGAGAGATCGAGAGCGAGGGCGCCGTGTGTACGCGCGCGCCCCGCCCTCTCTCTCCGCGCGCGCGCGCGGCCGGTACAGTACGGTGGGCGGCGGCGGAGGCGGCAGGCGAAACGGCGGGGCGGCGGAGGCGGCAGCGGCGGCGACGAAACGGCGGGGTGGCGCGCGCAGTTGTACGGCGCGCGGCCCGGTGTGCCGCGCGGGAAGTGAGAAGGGCGCGGCGGTCGACGGCGGTGACGTACGCGAGGCGGTCGACGGCGTCCGCGTCGAGGGCTAGGCGGCGGTCGAGGGCGTCGGCGTCGAGGCGGTCGAGGGCGTCGGCGTCGAGGGCAGCCTGCCGGCATCGAGGAAGAGGAGAAGGAGGCGCGCGCAGCCTGACGGTTCGAGGAAGAAGAAGAGAAGTGAACCGCCAGGCGGCGCGCGTAAAATATATAGCCCCCCCTTTAGTCGCGGTTGGGGAGGCGACCCACGACTAAAGGGTACCCTTTAGTCGCGGTTGGCCAGACCAACCGTGACCAAAGGTCATTTTTCGCCGAAAATTTCGTTCCCGCGGAAAATAGCCTTTAGTCGCGGTTGGCCAGGCCAACCGCGACTAAATGCCTTTTTCAAAATAAAATTCATTTCTAAATCTGAAAAATACAAATAATATATCAAAAAAATCAGAAAAATAAAAGTAATTCATTTCTAAATCTTTAAAATACATATAATATATCAATAAATTCATAAAAATAAAACTAATTCATTGCAAAATCATAAAATACAAATAATATATCAAAAAATTCAAAAAAATAAAACTAATTCAATTCAAAATGTTAAAAATACAAATAATATATCAAAAAAATTAGAAAAATAAAACAAATTCAATTCAAAATGTTAAAAATACAAATAGTATATCAAAAAATTCAGAAAAATAAAACTAATTCAATTCAAAATGTTAAAAATACAAATAATATATCAAAAATTTCAGAAAAATAAAATGCTTTGTCTTGCTCCTCCGACAGGGCGTCGTGCACTACATGCTTTACCTCATCGAGCAGTGCGTCCACCCACGCGTTCTTATCCTGCCGACAGCTTTAGTCGCGGTTGCACCCTCCAGCCGGGACTAAAGCTTACCCCCAAACATCCTTATCCCACCGACAGTTTTCATAGATGACACAAAAACCACCTTTAGTCCCGGTTGCACCTACCAGCCGGGACTAAAGCTTACCCAGACGTCCTTATCCCACCGACAGTTTTATTAGATGATAGAAAACCACCTTTAGTCCCGGTTGCACCCACCAGCCGGGACTAAAGATTAGATGACCAGCTCTGGATTCCTCTTCTTCCCACCATTTCTTCCCTGTCTTCCTGCCTCTTTCTTCCCGCCACTTTCTTCCCGCCACTTTCTTACCGCCTCCTGTCTTCCCGCTCCCATTTTTCCCGCCATTTCTCACTACATATATGTTGCCCGGCTTGGCCAGCATTATCACATCTCTACAATCTCTCATCACTCTCTCATGGCTTCCACCACACCCACTCTAACCTACCAGCAGGTGGAGGAGCTTTGCGCCTCGAACTACCCTTGCCCACCGGGCTACCGCGTCCCCACCGGCTGGAGCCTAAGCGCCGGCGGCGTGCCGGTCCCTCCCGTCCCTCAGGGTACTGCGCGCCGGGCGGCCATCACGAACCACTACTACCTCGACCTCACGCCGGAGCAGCGGATGAATCCCCGCTGGCATCCCGATAACCAGCATACTTGGGATGCCTTCTTCATCAACCGGCGTGAGAGGGTGCTCGCCAGGTATGAGGAGGACGGTCTGCCTCCTGGGAACTTCCACGAGGCCGGCCGTCAGCTATGGTGGTACGGCCGGACTCTGCAGAGCGTCATGGACTACATCACGTCCGGCGATATCCCCCGCTGCCGGTACCCTCGGTTCGAGCCACGAGCGCCGCCCGACGACGAGCGACGACGGCAGCGACGGCGACGGCGGCAACTTAGAAGGCGACGATTACCGGTACAACGGCGGCGGCTATGAAGACTACGAGTATGCATATTATACGCCTAGGCGGGAGTATGACTAAATCACTCCAAATTTCATGTATCATCGGTGTGGTTTCTCGAATCAATCGAATCATTCGAAAATGGACACCAAACACATCACGGGTAATATAATTCACATGATCCATTCAACAAAGTTTGGTACAATAAATTATTACACATCATTTCTTCCCTTGTGTCCCTGCTTGCTTACGATTGTGCCGTATCCATGGAGCATCCTCATCATTTAACTTAATGCTTGGGTCGGTGTTCACTTTGAAGGGCGGAATTTCAGCAAACATATTATAATCTTCTGACATGTCTGTCTTGTCCTCCACTCCCACGATGTTTCTTTTCCCCGAAAGAACAATGTGGCGCTTTGGATCATCGCATGATGTACTGATCGTTTTCTTATCTTTCCGTTTCCTCGGTTTGCTACTCATGTCCTTCACATCGAAAACCTGAGCGACATCTTTCGCTAGGACGAATGGTTCGTCAAGGTAACCAAGATTGTTGAAATCCACCATTGTCATTCCGTATTGCTGGTCCACCTTTACCCCACCTCCTGTTAGCTTGAACCATTTGCACCGGAACAAAGGGACCTTACAGGAGGGTCCATAGTCAAGTTCCCATATCTCCTCTATGTAACCATAATATGTGACCTTTTGCCCATTCTCGGTTGCTGCATCAAACCGGACACCACTGTTTTGGTTGGTGCTCTTCTTATCTTGGGCGATCGTGTAAAATGTATTCCCATTTATCTCGTACCCTTGGAAAGTCGTTATAGTCGAAGATGGTGTCTTGGCCAACATGTACAGCTGATCTACAACCTTATTGTCATTCATTAAATTTTTTCTCAACCAAGCGCCGAAAGTCTCCATGTGGGCCTTCCTAATCCAGGATTCGGGCTTCCCGGGTTGTCCGAGCGTAAAATATTCTTGTGTTTCTCAAAGTACGGAGCCACCAAGCTGGAATTGGTCGAGCCGTGTGGTGTGCTTCGGTCGGAGAATGGCCGTCCATACATATCGTTGATTTCCTTCCGATCGTGCCTTTTCCACTTAGTCTCCCCTCGTGCCGCGATCGAGGAAGACCAATCGGCTTAAGGTCGGGAACAAAGTCAACACAAAACTCAATTACCTCCTCATTTCCATAGCCCTTGGCGATGCTTCCTTCTGGCCTAGCACGGTTACGAACATATTTCTTTAATACTCCCATGAACCTCTCGAAGGGGAACATATTGTGTAGAAATACGGGACCGAGAATGGAAATCTCTTCGACTAGGTGAACCAGGAGGTGCGTCATAATGTTGAAGAAGGATGGCGGGAACACCAACTCGAAACCGACAAGACATTGGACCACATCGTTCCGTAACCGTGGTAGAACTTCGGATTGATTACCTTATGAGAGATTGCATTGAGGAATGCACATAGCTTCACAATGGCGGTCGAACATTTTCCGGCGAGAGCCCCCTCAAAGCAATCGGAAGCAATTGCGTCATAATCACGTGGCGAGTCGTGAGACTTCAGGTTTTGGAACTTTTTCTCCGCCATGTTTATTATTCCCTTTATATTGGACGAGAATCCGGACGGGACCTTCATACTTGCTCGGGCATTCAAAAAAGATGACCTTCTCTTCTTTGGTCGGAGCGTAGCCGGCACGACCTTAAAACCATTCCGGATGCCGGTTATCGGGGTCTTTCAAACGTTGCTCGGTCCTGCCGTGCTTCCTTTGTATCATTTGTCTTCCCATACACGCCCAAGAAGCTTAGGAGGTTCACGCAAATATTCTTCGTAACGTGCATCACGTCGATTGCGGAGCGGACTTCTAGGACTTTCCAATATTCTAGCTCCCAGAATATAGATTTCTTCTTCCACATGGCTGCGTGCCCGTCGGCTCCCTTCGGAACCGATTGTCCGCCGGGACCCTTTCCAAAGATGACTTTCAAATCCTTGACCATATCAAATACCTCAGCACCAGATGCGTTCCGCGGGCTTCGGCCGGTGATTCGCCTTGCCGTTGTAATGCTTGCCTTTCTTTCTTACTTGGATGAATTTTCGGAAGAAATCGACGATGCCCAAGGTACACGTTCTTCTTACAATTTGGCAAATGTACACTTTCGGTCTCATGTAAGCGGTGCGTGCATGCATTGTATCCCTTATTTGACGAGTCCCGAAAGGTTACTAAGAGCAGGCCAATCGTTGATGGTTACGAAAAGCAACGCTCGTAGGTCAAATTCCTCTTCTTTGTGCTCATCCCACACACGGACACCAGGTCTGCCCCACAGCTGTAAAAGTTCATCAACTAATGGCCTTAGGTACACATCGATGTCGTTGCCGGGTTGCTTCGGACCTTGGATGAGCACCGGCATCATAATGAACTTCCGCTTCATGCACAACCAAGGAGGAAGGTTGTAGATGCATAGAGTCACGGGCCAGGTGCTATGGCTGGAGCTCTGCTCGCCAAAAGGATTCATGCCATCCGTACTTAGACCAAATCTTATGTTCCTTGCGTCATCTGCAAAATCTTTAAACTCTCTGTCGATCTTTCTCCATTGCGTTCCATCTGCGGGGTGTCTCAACTCCCCGTCCGACTTACGGTCCTCTTTGTGCCATCGCAACAGCTTGGCATGCTCTTTGTTCCTGAACATACGTTTCAACCGTGGTATTATAGGAGCATACCACATCACCTTGGCGGGAACCTTCTTCCTGGGTTTCTCGCCCTCAACATCGTCACCAGGGTCATCGCCTCTGATCTTATAACGCAATGCAGTGCATACCGGGCATTCATTCAAATTCTCGTATTCACCGCGGTAGAGGATGCAGTTGTTAATGCATGCATGTATCTTCGAACCTCTAAACCTAGAGGGGAGACAACCTTCTTTGCTTCGTACGTATCGGCGGGCAACTCGTTATTCTTTGGAAACATATTCTTCAACATTTTCAGCAAGTTTTCAAATGCCGAGTCAGCTACACCTGCCTGTGCCTTCCATTTCAGCAAATCTAGTGTGCAGCCCAGCTTTTTCAGACCATTATCGCATCCAGGGTACAGCGCCTTTCTGTGATACTCTAACATGCGATCCAAATTCTCCCTCTCCTTTTCAGTTTCGCAGCGTCTCCGTGCATGAGCAATGGTCCGACCAAGATCATCAACGGGCTCATCATGTGCCTCTTCTTCACCTTCCCCTTCACCTTCCCCTTCACCTTCAGCATCCTCCATGAAAGTATCACCGAAATGATCAAGATAGTTTTCATCGATGAAATCATCCCCTTCTTCATCTTCTTCAATTATAACCCCTCTTTCTCCATGCTTGGTCCAACAATTATAGCTTGGCATGAAACCGTGCCGAAGCGAGTGCAGGTGAACTTCTCTTGAGGAAGAGTAACCCTTCCGATTCTTACGGTAAACACATGGACATATAACAAAACCCTTACGCTTGTTCGCATTAGCCACTACGAGGAAATCTTTCAAACCCGTAGTGAACTCGCCGGAGAGTCGGTTACCGTACATCCATTGCCGATTCATCTGCATTATTATAATATAAAATATATAATTAACCATCATGCATTTGTTAAACTAACTAGCTATAAACAATATAAATTAAACAATGAACTACACACATGCATATTTTATCAATGACACACATGCATGAAAGGTTCAAGTTGCTAACCGCGATCGAGGAGCAAATAATAAATGAGGAAGCTCAAGTGTGGCTCCAACACTTCATATCATGTTTGTTTCATGCTCTTGGGGTATTTTATCAAACACCTTGTGTGCATTAGAGGAACCAAAAGCAAATGTACACCCCCTTGTGAAGCTTGTGAAGAGAAGTGGCACCAAATGGCTAAGTGCTGTGAGCTAAGGCCCTTTTATAGGGATGGGCCTTTAGTCCCGGTTGGCCTGGCCAACCGCGACTAAAGGCCTTCGGTCCAGGCCTGAGGACCTTTAGTCGCGGTTGGCCCGGCCAACCGCGACTAAAGCCCCTCCCGTCCACCGGCCGGCCGGCCGAGCGCGTCGGGCCCAGCTCTTTAGTCGCGGTTCGCCACCCGAACCGCGACTAAAGACCCCATTAGTCGCGGTTCCTATATTTTGGCGACTAATGGGGCTGGACGGAAGGCCATTTTTCTACCAGTGTAGGTGTATACGTGAGCACCCTCTAGATGCCACACGATCTGCGTTGAGATCCGGTTCTCGTTAATTGGATCTGTTGCCTTGACGTTGTCTTATCCATCGCTAAGTGTACTTGGTGTGGGTCCTACGTGATTTGAAAGTGCATCGGACCCACTATTTGAATTAAAAAAGGTGGGTCCTACGTGATTTGGAAGTGTTGTTAGTGCTGATGTGGTTTGCCAATCCAACAACGATGGTAACAGTGGATTGCTAGATGTGACACATGTCAACCAATGGATGTGTGCTCACGTATACACCCGGTCACCAGGCTTCTTTTGTCTGAGCATGAGTAAATACAATAAGAATGCATTGCTAGCTCCTGTAACATAGCTTAAGCTCAAGTATATACCGTTATGAATATTGTTTTGACAGATAATGGTGCTAAGGTGCTATGTACATGTGAATCCAATAGATGAAGTTATAATTTCATTGGAGCACATAACAAAATTATTACTTAAGAGGACCCGCCCCGCGCGGCGGCGCCGCGCCGCCGCCGGGGCGCCCACCTCCGCCCGCCCACTCCAGCCCTCCCCCCCGGCGTTCTCCTCTCCACCGCCGCTGCCGGGAGCGCAGCCAGGCAAAGCCTGGTCGGTGTGGTGGCGGCGGCGGCCATCCTCCTGGCGCCAAGTTGCAGCGACGACAACGCTCGTTGTCCTCTCCCGCGGCGTTGGTGCAGCGAAGGGACGGCGGCCACGGCGGATCCGGGGACCGCAAGATGCAGCGGCGCCTCCTTTCAATCTGATCCGGTCCCCATGGGGATCGGGCGGAGGGGATGGGCGGGCTCCTGCGGGCAGCGGCGTGCGGGCTTCGTTTGTGTCCCTTCCGCGTCACGAGGGCGCCTGGAGTTTCTACTCTAGGCATGGCGGTGGTGGTCTTCTCTTCCGCCGGAGGAGATCGGCTAGTTTGTGTGGCTAGCCGTGGCGGATCTCGCGATCTGTCGCCTAGCTCCCGATGGCGAGGCGCAGCTACCGGTGAAAGCCGGTGTCAACACCTGGATTTTTAAACCCAAATGCCTATTATGTCATTCATCGCAATCCCAGGATAATGTTGTTGCGAGGCATAATAGTCGAATATCACAGTCATTATTTATTACAAGCCATAATGTCTTACAATCTTGAATCACATGATTCATCTTACATAAATAGTTGATCTTTCGATCCACATACATACACAAGTTCATACATAGCGGAAGCGTAATAGTATATGGACTCTCTAGTCCACAGGCCAACATTTGACGTCAGAAACCCCTAGTTGTCGTAGGCATCCTGCTGGTCATCCTCGTGATAGTTCTGTTCATCATCGTACTCTGGCCATTTGAATAGCCAGGGACAAAGCCGTAAGTACTTCAAGTACTTGCAAACTAATACTAGTGTAAAAAAAATGCCAACTAGAGGTACTAAGCTCTAGTTTAACTTGCATAAGCCAAATTTTAGTTCACAAGCTTGGATCATGTGCTAACTAGCTTAAGTGGGAACAATAGTGTCATTCCCACAACATTGGTATAATTCCAAACAAGTCACCAAGTCACCGTTCACATTTACTAAAGTTTTCAAAAATCTGACACCGGAAACTGTATGGCCCTTCCAACCGTTCGTAACCGTGGACACGGTTATTCGAATAGATTTA
Source organism: Lolium rigidum (assembly GCF_022539505.1). Taxonomy (NCBI): domain Eukaryota; kingdom Viridiplantae; phylum Streptophyta; class Magnoliopsida; order Poales; family Poaceae; genus Lolium; species Lolium rigidum. Next base: position 149,922,149 of record NC_061508.1, read on the forward strand.
CACTCTGCAGAGGTTGCACACTTGTGCCACAACATTTGATTTCATCCGTCGGAATAACTCCGAGTCACCGTAACACAGTACGCGGATCATCAACCATAACCTTTCGCTTACACATCCTAGTATAAGCACCTCTCCCCATGAGCTTGGCCTCCCAGTGAAAACCAACTGTTAACCTGGGAACTGCACAGGGTTTGGCCGTACAATTCACCTCAATTCACATCATTTCGCAACAACGGAGGCAGCCTCGGCATAACCCCTATGATGTGTGTTTAGAGGAAACTCATACTAAAATCTATAAACTTCCAGTTAAGCCCTACCCATAATCAGGTATTGTGGGGGCACTCAAAAATTGGAAAGGTATCGCATTCAAACCAATATCAGGTTTTCATCAAAAATCACCATCTTCTCTTGTTCATAAATCAACCTCAAATCAATCAATGGAATGTTTCATCATTCCAAGGTTTCAAAATTCAACAAATCCTATGTTCCCATCTAGAGCAGTCAGGTTTTAGTATTTTAGCGTTAGCACTAATCATGAGGGGTGCTACATTGCTTTGCTATCTATAAGACTAACTTTGCTACTCTAGTAGTTTGATTCACCTATACCGTTTGAAAATCAATCTTTGAAAACACAACAAGTAAGACTTGTATAGTGTACAAGTAGGATAGGCTGGTATGAAGAAAGATAAGAATCATGGTGCCTTGCCCAAGGAGGGCTTTGCACTTTGCAAGAGTATTAGCTTGCCTTGGTAGTTCTCTAGGTTTTCTCCTTCTTCTTCTGGGTAGAATCCTTCTTCCTCTTGGTAGTCTCCGGTGCTAGCGTCTAAATTTTAATACGAAGTATAATCACTAAACAAGCTCAAAGCTAGACTAAGCACATCATTACTTCACACAGGCTATGCTAAGCACACACATGAAATAAGTAGGTGCATTGGTTGGGTGACTTGAGGAAAAATAATTTCCTCTCATTCATATGTGACAAGTAAATTCCATATGGTTCTTGAGGAAAAATTTCCTCTCATTGAAATCTTCTTAAGATTTAATTTCTCAAACAATAATACATGAACTTATGTTGATACAAGTCAACCATTCATTATTATTATTGAAGAAAATGATTTAAATGAGGTAGACCACCTCATACCATTTAATAATTCTACAAATGATTTAAATCTCCAAATGTTCATATAGGAGTGTTTGGACCAGGAGTGCAAACATCACATGAATTCATTTGAGACAATATTTAAATGAAGTAAAATACTTCATAAGATTTACATAATAGTTTTGGACAATATCACTTCACTAAACTAGCCATATTGTCCATTAATTAAACTAGGGCATGATCATGCAAAGTGACCACACCATTTTCTTGCAGAAACTATTAGTGTAAGTCAAATGTGAGCTATAGGAGTTGGAATTAACTTAATATCTATTTTGGTTGATTTTTAAGAATTATTTGAATAAGAAAAAGTCCCTGCCTTCTTCTTTTTATCAGTTTATTTCTGCAACGAATCTCGAAGTGAGACCAGTGGCAAATTGTAGAACTTTTTACTAGCTTTCCAAAGATATAAAGTTGGTTAAATTTGGCCAAGCCAAATAGATTCTATGTATTTTCAAAGTTGGGTTCAGTATCGAATTCAAACTAAAATTATTAAACGAGATTTGAATTAAAAAGGCCGGCGGGAAAACTAACTGGGCCCAAAGGTTTAAAACGGCCCAAGGCCAGCCCACCACGCATCCACGCACGCGTGGGCTGCCTGACAAGGGGCTCCACCCGTCAATGACTCATAACGCCTGAAGCGGTATGGACCAATGAGGCGCGTTGGATTAGAATAGGATCTAACGGCGCACGTTCATCGTCGTCGACGGCGAGAGAGGAGCTCTGGCACGGCGGCGGTAGGGGATCGGAGGGCTTATGGTGCTCCAGCTAGGGTTGGCAATGGGCTTGACGAGGTTGTAGACGACGGCGAGGCTCCTGGTAGCAGTGGCGTCGTCAGGGGCGGTCTGGATCGACGGCGATTGCTGCAGAGCTTCCGCGGCTCCGATCTTCCGATTGAGCTTGCTCCGGCGACGATTGAGGTGGCTAACGGTGCTAGGCGAAGCGGTGGTGAGAGGTGGTCATGGTGGTGTGCTTGGATCGTCGAGGGAGGTCTCCTTTTATAGGCGCGTGAGGGTGCCGTGGGTGCTGTGGCAAGTCGACAAGGGCGCAGCCGCTCCGGTGGGCTAGAGGGCTAGGCGACGACGGGGTCGTGTTCACGACGTCACCGCGGTCCTCGGAGCGTCAACGGCGCGGTAAATGGTGGCGTACGGTGGTCGGGCGGGCGCGTGTACTGTCGCGGTCGTGGCGGGCGCGTTCGTCCTCTCCGGCGGCCGTGGTCGCCAAGGCATGACGCAAGCGTGTCCGGCGAGCTCCGCGTGGCGTGGAGGGTACCAGGGTGCGCGGATATGGTCGGGGTACGGCGAGATTCTGCGAGCGCCGCGTGGCCGTGTCGCGCGCGTCCGTGCGCCAGTGACGTCGTCCATGCCGCTCGCGGCGTACCTGGGCGCGCGTCGTCTGGGTCCTGTCGTCGTCCTCGCGATCGACGGCGTGCACGGGCGAGCTCAGCAGGTCGTGGGCGACGCGTTGGACATGGTGGCCGTGCAGATGGTGGAGGGAAAAGGGGGGAGGCGTGTCGAGGGGCGACGTGGCCGGCATGGCCATGTCCACGCCATGGCTGGCCTCTCCTGGGGCTTCCTTGGCATGGGCTTGGTGTAGGAGTGTCCCATGGTCATGGCTAGGGTGTGTGAGGGTCAAGTGGTGGCCTGGTTTGATCACATTTTGAAAATGGAGATTGTTGAACCTGTTTCAAAGTCTCATCTTTGCTTGATCCTATCTCTTGATCCAGAAAGATTTTGGTAAGATGATCTTTAAAAAAGTTGTTCACCTTGTTGTGTACTTGGATGACATGCCAAGAGTTGGATTTGTTTGGTTTAGAAAACTTGAAATAGAGAGGCTCAAAGTGGTGACCGGACTATAAAAGTCGAAATGACCATTATCTCATGTGAGCCAAAATTGAATTTGGATTTGATTCAAATGGTATTTCTTTGATTACCCAAAGTTGTAATAACCATCTAATAGCATATTACAATTAATGGTGAAGTCAAAAGGGTCTAGGGTCAAAATTTGCAAAAATGGCATAAGCCATATGTTAGGGTTTTTAGGGTTTTCTCTTATTTGATTTCTTTCTCTTTTTGATGGATTTGAAAAATGATGATCACTTGATCACTCTAGGGTTTTGGAGTTCATCACATACACAAGGTAACAATCATCATGGCATATCACTCAAAATGCACAAGTCCTATGCAAAGTAAAAGTTTTTGTTGGTTCTGAATTTTGGATACTTGAAATTGTTCTTCTTCCTTTATTTGAAAGTTGGGATGTTACAGCCGGCCCGGACTTCGGTCATGGCGGATGATGGCGGCGTGTGTCGTCGTTACCTTGTTGAAGGCATTGTCTCTGCAGCATGCGTTCTTCGCCTGGGCTGCTCCGGGGGAAATCCTAGACCCGGGTCTCCCGGATCGGACGATGGCGGCGCGCAACGTCATTCTCCCTGTTGGGGGCATCGTTTTCGGAGCAGACAACTGATACGTCTCAAACGTATCTATAATTTCTTATGTTCCATGCTACTTTTATGATGATACTCACATGTTTTATACACACTTTATGTCATTATTATGCATTTTCCGGCACTAACCTACTGACGAGATGCCGAAGAGCCGATTCTTGTTTTCTGCTGTTTTTGGTTTCAGAAATCCTACAAAGGAAATATTCTCAGAATTGGACGAAATCAACGCCCAGGGTCTTATTTTTCCACGAAGCTTCCAGAAGACCGAAGGGATTACGAAGTGGGCCGACGAGGCGCCGCCACCATAGGGCCGCGCGGCCTAGGTGGGGCCCGCACCGCCCTATGGTGTGGGGCCCCCGCGCCGCCTCCAACTCTGCCCTTCCGCCTACATATAGCCTTCGTCGTGAAAACCCCAGTACCGAGAGCCACGATACGGAAAACCTTCCAGAGACGCCGCCGCCGCCAATCCCATCTCGAGGGATTCAGGAGATCGCCTCCGGCACCCTGCCGGAGAGGGGAATCATCTCCCGGAGGACTCTTCATCACCATGATCGCCTCCGGATTGATGTGTGAGTAGTTCACCCCTGGACTATGGGTCCATAGAAGTAGCTAGATGGTTGTCTTCTCCTCATTGTGCTATCATGTTAGATCTTGTGAGCTGCCTATCATGATCAAGATCATCTATTTGTAATGCTACATGTTGTGTTTGTTGGGATCCGATGAATATGGAAAACTATGTCAAGTTGATTATCAATCTATCATATATGTGTTGTTTATGTTCTTGCATGCTCTCCGTTGCTAGTAGAGGCTCTGGCCAAGTTGATATTTGTAACTCCAAGAGGGAGTATTTATGCTTGATAGTGGGTTCATGCCTCCATTGAATCTGGGACGGTGACGAGAAAGTTCTAAGGTTGTGGATATGCTTGTTGCCACTAGGGATAAAACATCAATGCTTTGTCTAAGGATATTTGTGTTGATTACATTACGCACCATACTTAATGCAATTGTCTCGTTGTTTGCAACTTAATGCTTGGAAGGGGTTCGGATGATAACTCTGAAGGTGGACTTTTTAGGCATAGATGCATGCTTGGATAGCAGTCTATGTACTTTGTTGTAATGCCACGATTAAATCTCATAGTAGTCATCGTGATATGTATGTGCATTGTTATGCCCTCTCTATTTGTCAATTGCCCAACTGTAATTTGTTCACCCAACATGCTATTTATCTTATGGGAGAGACACCACTAGTGAACTGTGGACCCCGATCCATTCTTTACATCTGAAATACAATCTACTGCAAACTCTGTTCTTTACTGTTCTTTGCAAACAAACATCATCTTCACACTATACATTTAATCCTTTGTTTACAGCAAGCCGGTGAGATTGACAACCTCACTGTTACGTTGGGGCAAAGTACTTTGATTGTGTTGTGCAGGTTCCACGTTGGCGCCGGAATCCCTGGTGTTGCGCCGCACTACACTCCGCCACCAACAACCTTCACGTGTTCCTTGACTCCCTACTTGGTTCGATAACCTTGGTTTCTTACTGAGGGAAAACTTGCTGCTGTACGCATCACACCTTCCTCTTGGGGTTCCCAACGGACGTATGTCTTGCACGCCATCAAGCAACTTTTTCTGGCGCCGTTGCCGGGGATCTGAAGAAAAGTTACACCACATAGATTTCTAACTCCCACGTCAACTGCACGCCAGCAAACTTTTTCTGCCGCCGTTGCCGGGGAGATCAAGACACGCTGCAAGGGGAGTTTCCCACATCCAATCTATTTACTTTGTTTTTGTCTTGCTTTACTTTACTTTATTTACTGCTTTGTTTGCTTTCTATATTAAAAATACAAAAAAATTAGTTGCTAGTTTTACTTTATTTACTGTCTTGTTTGCGTTCCTTATATTAAAAACACAAAAAAATTAGTTACTTGCATTTACTTTATTTAGTTTGCTTTATTTACTACTGCTAAAATGAATACTCCTGAGAATACCAAGTTGTGTGATTTCACTAGCACAAATAATAATGATTTCCTATGCACACCTATTGCTCCACCTGCTACTACAGCAGAATTTTTTAAAATTAAACCTGCTTTACTAAATCTTGTTATGAGAGAGCAATTTTCTGGTGTTAGTTCTCATGATGCTGCGGCCCATCTTAATAATTTTGTTGAACTTTGTGAAATGCAAAAGTATAAGGATGTAGATGGTGACATTATAAAAGTGAAATTGTTTCCTTTCTCCTTAAGAGGAAGAGCTAAAGATTGGTTGCTATCTTTGCCTAAGAATAGTATTGATTCATGGACTAAATGTAAAGATGCTTTCATTGGTAGATATTATCCTCCCGCTAAAATTATATCTTTGAGAAGTAGCATAATGAATTTTAAGCAATTGGATAATGAACATGTTGCTCAAGCATGGGAAAGAATGAAATCTTTGGTGAAGAATTGCCCTACCCATGGACTAACTACTTGGATGATCATCCAAACCTTCTATGCAGGACTGAATTTTTCTTCGCGGAACCTATTGGATTCAGCTGCTGGAGGTACTTTTATGTCCATCACTTTGGGGGTGGCAACAAATCTTCTTGATAATATGATGATCAATTACTCTGAATGGCACACTGAAAGGGCTCCACAAGGTAAGAAGGTAAATTCTGTTGAAGAAACCTCCTCCTTGAGTGATAAGATTGATGCTATTATGTGTATGCTTGTGAATGGTAGATCTAATGTTGATCCTAATAATGTTCCTTTAGCTTCATTGGTTGCTCAAGAAGAGCATGTTGATGTGAACTTCATTAAAAGTAATAATTTCAACAACAATGCTTATAGGAATAATTCTGGTAACAACTATAGGCCATATCCTTCTAATAATGGTAATGGTTATGGTAATTCTTATGGGAATTCTTACAAAAATAATAGGAGTGTACCCCCTGGTCTTGAAGCCATGCTTAAAGAATTTATTAGTACACAAACTGCTTTTAACAAATCTGTTGAAGAAAAGCTTGGTAAAATTGATGTTCTTGCTTCTAAGGTTGATAGTCTTGCCTCTGATGTTGATCTTTTAAAATTGAAAGTTATGCCTAATGAAGATAAAGATATTAAGTCATTTGCTACAGCAAACACCATCCAAGTTTTAATTAATGAAAATATTAGATTGATGGCTGAATTGCATGCTAGGTGGGTGATGGCGTGTAAGACACACGTCCGTTGGGAACCCCAAGAGGAAGGTGTGATGCGTACAGCGACAAGTTTTCCCTCAGTAAGAAACCAAGGTTATCGAACCAGTAGGAGTCAAGGAGCACGTGAAGGTTGTTGGTGGCGGAGTGTAGTGCGGCGCAACACCGGGGATTCCGGCGCCAACGTGGAACCTGCACAACACAATCAAAGTACTTTGCCCCAACGTAACAGTGAGGTTGTCAATCTCACCGGCTTGCTGTAAACAAAGGATTAGATGTATAGTGTGGAAGATGATGTTTGTTTGCGAAGAACGAGTAAAGAACAAGTATTGCGGTAGATTGTATTTCAGATGTAAAGAATGGACCGGGGTCCACGGTTCACTAGTGGTGTCTCTCCCATAAGATAAATAGCATGTTGGGTGAACAAATTACGGTTGGGCAATTGACAAATAAAGAAGGCATAACAATGCACATACATATATCACGATGAGTACTATGAGATTTAATCGGGGCATTACGACAAAGTACATAGACCGACTGATACGTCTCCGACGTATCGATAATTTCTTATGTTCCATGCCACATTATTGATGATATCTACATGTTTTATACACATTATATGTCGTATTTATGCATTTTCCGGCACTAACCTATTAACGAGATGCCGAAGAGCCGATTGCTTGTTTTATCTGCTGTTTTTGGTTTCAGAAATCCTAGTAAAGAAATATTCTCGGAATTGGACGAAATCAACGCCCAGGGTCCTATTTTTGAACGAAGCTTCCAGAAGTCCGAGGGAGAGTCGAAGTGGGGCCACGAGGTGGTGACACACCAGGGCGGCGCGGCCCAGGCCCTGGCCGCGCCGGCCTGTGGTGTGGGCCCCTCGTGACGCCCCTTTACCTGCCCTTCCGCCTACAAATAGCCTTCGTCGCGAAACCCCCGATGCCGAGAGCCACGATACGGAAAACCTTGCGAGACGCCGCCGCCGCCAATCCCATCTCGGGGGATTCTGGAGATCACCTCCGGCACCCTGCCGGAGAGGGGATTCATCTCCCGGAGGACTCTTCACCGCCATGGTCGCCTCCGGAGTGATGAGTGAGTAGTTCACCCCTGGACTATGGGTCCATAGCGGTAGCTAGATGGTTGTCTTCTCCTCATGTGCTTCATTGTCGGATCTTGTGAGCTGCCTAACATGATCAAGATCATCTATCCGTAATTCTATATGTTGTGTTTGTCGGGATCCGATGGATAGAGAATACTATGTTATGTTGATTATCAATCTATTACCTATGTGTTGTTTATGATCTTGCATGCTCTCCGTTATTAGTAGAGGCTCTGGCCAAGTTTTTGCTCTTAACTCCAAGAGGGAGTATTTATGCTCGATAGTGGATTCATGCCTCCATTAAATCTGGGACGAGTGACGGAAAGTTCTAAGGTTGTGGATGTCGTTGTTGCCACTAGGGATAAAACATTGATGCTATGTCCGAGGATGTAGTTATTGATTACATTACGCACCATACTTAATGCAATTGTACTGTTGTTTGCAACTTAATACTTGGAAGGGGTTCGGATGATAACCTGAAGGTGGACTTTTTAGGCATAGATGCATGCTTGGATAGCGGTCTATGTACTTTGTCGTAATGCCCAATTAAATCTCACAATACTCATCATATCATGTATGTGCATTGTTATGCTCTCTTTATTTGTCAATTGCCCGACTGTAATTTGTTCACCCAACATGCTATTTATCTTATGGGAGAGACACCTCTAGTGAACTGTGGACCCCGGTCCATTCTTTTACATCGAATACAATCTGCTGCAGGTTAGCATGCATCTATGTCTAAAAAGTCCACCTTCAGGTTATCATCCGAACCCCTTCCAGTATTAAGATGCAAACAACAGACAATTGCATTAAGTATGGTGCATAATGTAATCAACACAAATATCCTTAGACAAAGCATTGATGTTCTATCCCTAGTGGCAACAGCACATCCACAACCTTAGAACATTCTGTCACTGTCCCAGATTCAATGGAGGCATGAACCCACTATCGAGCATAAACACTTCCTCTTGGAGTTACAAGTATCAACTTGGCCAGAGCCTCTACTAGCAACGGAGAGCATGTAAGAACATAAACAACATATATGATAGATTGATAATCAACTTGACATAGTATTCCATACTCATCGGATCCTAACAAACACAACATGTAGCATTACAAATAGATGATCTTGATCATGATAGGCAGCTCACAAGATCTAACATGATAGCACAATGAGGAGAAGACAACCATCTAGCTACTGCTATGGACCCATAGTCCTGGGGTGAACTACTCACACATCGATCCGGAGGCGATCATGGTGATGAAGAGACCTCCGGAAGATGATTCCCCTCTCCGGCAGGGTGCCGGAGGCGATCTCCTGAATCCCCCGAGATGGGATTGGCGGCGACGGCGTCTCTGGAAGGTTTTCCGTATCGTGGCTCTCGGTACTGGGGTTTTCGCGACGAAGGCTTTAAGTAGGTGGAAGGGCAGGGTCGGTGGAGGCACGAGGGCCCCACACCATAGGGCGGCGCGGCCCCGCCCTTGGCCGCGCGGCCCTGTGGTGCAGGCGCCTCGTCGCCCCACTTCGTAACCCTTTCGGTCTTCGGAAGCTTCGTGGAAAAATAAGACCACAGGCGTTGATTTCGTCCAATTCCGAGAATATTTCCTTTGTAGGATTTCTGAAACCAAAAACAGCGAAAACGACAAGCGGCTCTTCGGCATCTCGTCAATAGGTTAGTGCCGGAAAATGCATAATAATGACAGAAAGTGTGTATAAAACATGTGAGTATCATCATAAAAGTAGCATGGAACATAAGAAATTATAGATACGTTTGGGACGTATCAAGCATCCCCAAGCTTAGTTCCTACTCGCCCTCGAGTAGGTAAACGATAACAAGGATAATTTCCGAAGTGACATGCTATCATAATCTTGATCAATACTATTGTAAAGCATATGAGATGAATGCAGCGATTCGAAGCAATGGTGAAGACAATGAGTAAACAACTGAATCATATAGCAAATACTTTTCATGAATAATAATTTCAAGACAAGCATCAATAAGACTTGCATAAGAGTTAACTCATAAAGCAATAAATTCTTAGTACAAAGCTTTGAAGCAACACAAAGGAAGATATAAGTTTCAGCAGTTGCTTTCAACTTCAACATGTTTATCTCAGGGATAATTGTCAACACAAAGTAATATAATAAGTTTAATAGGTAAATATGTAAGAATCAATGCACACAGTTGATACAAGTGTTTGCTTCTAAGATAGAAGGAATAGGTAAACTGACTCAACAATAAAGTAGAAGAATGGCCCTTCGTAGAGGGAAGCATGGATTACTATTTTTGTGCTAGAGCTTTTATTTTGAAAACATAGAAACAATTTTGTCAACGGTAGTAATAAATCATATGTGTTATGTATAAGATATCCTATAAGTTGCAAGCCTCATGCATAGATTACCAATAGTGCCCGCACCTTGTTCTAATTAGCTTGGATTAACATGGATTATCATTGCATAACATATGTTTCAACCAAGTGTCACAAAGGGGTACCTCTATGCCGCTTGTACAAAGGTCTAAGGAGAAAGATCGCATTTGATTTCTCGTTTTTGATTATTCTCAACTTAGACATCCATACTGGGACAACATAGACAACAGATAATGGACTCCTCTTTAATGCATAAACATTCAGCAACAGATAAAATACTCATAAGAGATTGAGGATTGATTGTCCAAACTAAAACTTCCACCATGGATCATGGCTTTAGTCAGCGGCCCAATGTTCTTCTCTAACAATATGCATACTCAAACCATTTGATCATGAAAATCGCCCTTACTTTAGACAAGACGAACATGCATAGCAACTCACATGATATTCAACAAAGGTAATAGTTGATGGCGTCCCCAGAAACATGGTTACCGCTCAACAAGCAACTTATTAAGAAATAAGATACATAAGTACATATTCTTCACCACAATAGATTTTAAGGCTATTTTTCCATGAGCTATATATTGCAAAGACAAAGAATAGAATTTTAAAGGTAGCACTCAAGTAATGTACTTTGGAATGGCAGAGAAATGCCATGTAGTAGGTAGGTATGGTGGACACAAATGGCATAGTTTTTGGCTCAAGGATTTGGATGCACGAGAAGAATTCCTCTCAATACAAGGCTAGGCTAGCAAGGTTGTTTGAAGCAAACTCAAGTATAAAACGGTGCAGCAAAGCTTACATATGAACATATTGCAAGCATTATAAGACTTTACATCGTCTTCCTTGTTGTTCAAACACCTTAACCGAGAAAATATCTAGACTCTAGAGAAACTAATCATGCAAACCAAATTTTAATAAGCTCTATGTAGTTCTTCATTAATAGGTGCAAAGTACATGATGCAAGAGCTTAAACATGATCTATATGAGCACAACAATTGCCAAGTATCAAATTATTCAAGACATTATACCAATTACCACATGCAGCATTTTACTGTTTCCAACCATATAACAATGAACGAAGCAGTTTCAACCTTCGCCATGAACATTAAGAATAAAGCTAAGAACATATGTGTTCATACGAAACAGCGGAGCGTGTCTCTCTCCCACACAAAGAATGCTAGGATCCGATTTTATTCAAACAAAAAAAAACAAAAACAAACAGACACACCAGGTAAAGCACATAAGATGTGACGGAATAAAAATATAGTTTCACTAGAGGTGACCTGATAAGTTGTCGATGAAGAAGGGATGCCTTGGGCATCCCCAAGCTTAGATGCTTGAGTCTTCTTAAAATATGCAGGGATGAACCACGGGGGCATCCCCAAGCTTAGACTTTTCACTCTTCTTGATCATATTGTATCATCCTCCTCTCTTGACCCTTGAAAACTTCCTCCACACCAAACTCAAAACAAACTCATTAGAGGGTTAGTGCATAATTGAAAATTCATATGTTCAGAGGTGACATAATCATTCTTAACACTTCTGGACATTTCACAAAGCTACTGAAAGTTAATGGAACAAAAAAATCCATCAAACATAGCAAAACAGGCAATGCGAAATAAAAGGCAGAATCTGTCAAAACAGAACAGTCCGTAAAGACGAATTTTTCTGGGGCACTTAACTTGCTCAGATGAAAATGCTCAAATTGAATGAAAGTTGCGTACATATCCGAGGATCACGCACGTAAACTGGAAGATTTTTCTAAATTTCCTACGGAAGGGGCTGCTCAATTTCGTGACAGTAAGAAATCTGTTTCTGCGCAGTAATCCAAATCTAGTATTGACTTTACTATCAAAGACTTTACTTGGCACAACAATGCAATAAAATAAAGATAAGGAGAGGTTGCTACAGTAGTAACAACTTCCAAGACTCAAATATAAAATAAAAGTGCAGAAGTAAAATAATGGGTTGTCTCCCATACGCCTTTCAACTAGGCGCAGAAAGTGTGAATCAAGTATTGTCAAGAGATGAAGCATCAACATCATACTTGTAACTCCAAGAGGAAGTATTTATGCTCGATAGTGGGTTCATGCCTCCATTGAATCTGGGACAGTGACAGAAAGTTCTAAGGTTGTGGATGTGCTGTTGCCACTATGGATAAAACATCAATGCTTTGTCTAAGGATATTTGTGTTGATTACATTACGCACCATACTTAATGCAATTGTATGTTGTTTGCAACTTAATACTGGAAGGGGTTCGGATGATAACCTGAAGGTGGACTTTTTAGGCATAGATCCATGCTGGATAGAGATCTATGTACTTTGTCGTAATGCCCTGATTAAATCTCATAGTACTCATCGTGATATATGTATGTGCATTGTTATGCCTTCCTCTTGGAGCATAAATACTTCCTCTTGGAGCACAAATTATGATGTTGATGCTTCATCTCTTGACAATACTTGATTCACACTTTCTGCGCCTAGCTGAAAGGCGTTAAAGAAAAGCGCTTATGGGAGACAACCCATTATTTTACTTCTGCACTTTTGTTTTATATTTGAGTCTTGGAAGTTGTTACTACTGTAGCAACCTCTCCTTATCTTTATTTTATTGCATTGTTGTGCCAAGTAAAGTCTTTGATAGTAAAATCAATACTAGATTTGGATTACTGCGCAGAAACAGATTTCTTACTGTCACGAAATTGAGCAGCCCCTTCTGTAGGAAATTTATACAAATCTGCCAATTTACGTACATGATCCTCAGATATGTACGCAACTTTCATTCAATTTGAGCATTTTCATCTGAGCAAGTTAAGTGCCCCAGAAAAATTTATCTTTACGGACTGTTCTGTTTTGACAGATTCTGCCTTTTATTTCGCATTGCCTGTTTTGCTATGTTTGATGGATTTCTTTGTTCCATTAACTTTCAGTAGCTTTGTGAAATGTCCAGAAGTGTTAAGAATGATTATGTCACCTCTGAATATATGAATTTTCAATTATGCACTAACCCTATAATGAGTTTGTTTTGAGTTTGGTGTGGAGGAAGTTTTCAAGGGTCAAGAGAGGAGGATGATACAATATGATCAAGAAGAGTGAAAATTCTAAGCTTGGGGATGCCCCCGTGGTTCATCCCTGCATATTTTATGAAGACTCAAGCATCTAAGCTTGGGGATGCCCAAGGCATCCCTTCTTCATCGAAACTTATCAGGTCACCTCTAGTGAAACTATATTTTTATTCCGTCACATCTTATGTGCTTTACTTGGAGCGTCTGTATGTTTTTGTTTTTGTTTTTGTTTTAATAAAATCGGATCCTAGCATTCCTTGTTTGGGAGAGAGACACGCTCCGCTGTTGCATATGAACACATGTGTTCTTAGCTTTACTTTTAATGTTCATGGCGAAGGTTGAAACTGCTTCGTTCATTGTTATATGGTTGGAAACAGTAAAATGCTTCATGTGGTAATTGGTATAATGTCTTGAATAATTTGATACTTGGCAATTGTTGTGCTCATATAGATCATGTTTAAGATCTTGCATCATGTACTTTGCACCTATTAATGAAGAACTACATAGAGCTTGTTAAAATTTGGTTTGCATGATTGGTCACTCTAGAGTCTAGATATTTTCTGGTTAAGGTGTTTGAACAACAAGGAGACAATGTAGAGTCTTATAATGCTTGCAATATGTTCTTATGTAAGTTTTGCTGTACCGTTTTATACTTGAGTTTGCTTCAAACAACCTTGCTAGCCTAGCCTTGTATTGAGAGGAATTCTTCTCGTGCATCCAAATCCTTGAGCCAAAAACTATGCCATTTGTGTCCACCATACCTACCTACTACATGGTATTTCTCTTCCATTCCAAAGTAAATTACTTGAGTGCTACCTTTAAAAATTCTATTCTTTGTCTTTACAATATATAGCTCATGGAAAAATAGCCTAAAAAACTATTGTGGTAAAGAATATGTACTTATGTATCTTATTTCTTAATAAGTTGGTTGTTGAGCGGTAACCATGTTTCTGGGGACACCACCAACTATTATAACTTTGTTGAATATCATGTGAGTTGCTATGCATGTTCGTCTTGTCTGAAGTAAGGGTGATTTATCATGATGAAATGGTTTGAGTATGCATATTGTTAGAGAAGAACATTGGGCCGCTAACTAAAGCCATGAATCATGGTGGAAGTTTCAGTTTGGACAAATTAATCCTCAATCTCTTATGAGAATATTATCTGTTGTTGAATGCTTATGCATTAAAGAGGATTCCATTATCTGTTGTCTATGTTGTCCCGGTATGGATGTCTAAGTTGAGAATAATCAAAAACGAGAAATCAAATGCGATCTTTCTCCTTAGACCTTTGTACATGCGGCATAGAGGTACCCCTTTGTGACACTTGGTTGAAACATATGTTATGCAATGATAATCCATGTAAATCCAAGCTAATTAGGACAAGGTGCGAGCACTATTGGTAATCTATGCATGAGGCTTGCAACTTATAGGACGTCTTATACATAACACATATGATTTATTACTACCGTTGACAAAATTGTTTCTATGTTTTCAAAATGAAAAGCTCTAGCACAAAAATAGTAATCCATGCTTCCCTCTGCGAAGGGCCAATCTTTTACTTTATTGTTGAGTCAGTTTACCTACTTCTTTCTATCTTAGAAGCAAACACTTGTGTGAACTGTGTGCATTGATTCTTACATGTTTACCTATTGCACTTGTTATATTACTTTGTGTTGACAACTATCCATGAGATAAACATGTTGAAGTTGAAAGCAACTGCTGAAACTTATATCTTCTTTTGTGTTGCTTCAAAGCTTTCTACTAAGAATCTATTGCTTTATGAGTTAACTCTTATGCAAGTTTTATTGATGCTTGTCTTGAAAGTATTATTCATGAAAAGTCTTTGCTATATGATTCAGTTGTTTATTCATTATCTTTACCATTGCTTCGAATCGCTGCATTCATCTCATATGCTTTACAATAGTATTGATCAAGATTATGATAGCATGTCACTTCAGAAATTATCCTTGTTATCGTTTACCTACTCGAGGGCGAGTAGGAACTAAGCTTGGGGATGCTTGATACGTCTCAAACGTATCTATAATTTCTTATGTTCCATGCTACTTTTATGATGATACTCACATGTTTTATACACACTTTATGTCATTATTATGCATTTTCCGGCACTAACCTATTGACGAGATGCCGAAGAGCCAGTTGCTGTTTTCTGCTGTTTTTGGTTTCAGAAATTCTACAAAGGAAATATTCTCGGAATTGGACGAAATCAACGCCCAGGGTCTTATTTTTCGACGAAGCTTCTAGAAGACCGAAGGGATTACGAAATGGGGCGACGAGGTGCCGCCACCATAGGGCCGCGCGGCCTGGGTGGGGCCGCGCCGCCCTATGGTGTGGGGCCCCCGCGCCGCCTCCAACTCTTCCCTTCCGCCTACATATAGCCTTCGTCGCGAAAACCCCAGTACCGAGAGCCACGATACGGAAAACCTTCCAGAGACGCCGGCGCCGCCAATCCCATCTCGGGGGATTCAGGAGATCGCCTCCGGCACCCTGCCGGAGAGGGGAATCATCTCCCGGAGGACTCTTCATCACCATGATCGCCTCCCGATTGATGTGTGAGTAGTTCACCCCTGGACTATGGGTCCATAGCAGTAGCTAGATGGTTGTCTTCTCCTCATTGTGCTATCATGTTAGATCTTGTGAGTTGCCTATCATGATCAAGATCATCTATTTGTAATGCTACCTGTTGTGTTTGTTGGGATCCGATGAATATGGAATACTATGTCAAGTTGATTATCAATTTATCATAAATGTGTTGTTTATGTTCTTGCATGCTCTCCGTTGCTAGTAGAGGCTCGGCCAAGTTGATACTTGTAACTCCAAGAGGGAGTATTTATGCTCGATAGTGGGTTCATGCCTCCATTGAATGCTGTGACGATGATGCGAAAGTTCTAAGGTTGTGGATGTGCTCGTTGCCACTAGGGATAAAACATCAATGCTTTGTCTAAGGATATTTGTGTTGATTACATTACGCACCATACTTAATGCAATTGTCTGTTGTTTGCAACTTAATACTGGAAGGGGTTCGGATGATAACCCGAAGGTGGACTTTTTAGGCATAGATGCATGCTCGGATAGCGGTCTATGTACTTTGTCATAATGCCCTGATTAAATCTCATAGTAGTCATCGTGATATGTATGTGCATTGTTATGCCCTCTCTATTTGTCAATTGCCCAACTGTAATTTGTTCACCCAACATGTTATTTATCTTATGGGAGAGACACCACTAGTGAACTGTGGACCCCGGTCCATTTTTTACATCTGAAATACAATCTACTGCAAACTCTGTTCTTTACTGTTCTTTGCAAACAAACATCATCTTCCACACTATACATTTAATCATTTGTTTACAGCAAGCCGGTGAGATTGACAACCTCACTGTTACGTTGGGGCAAAGTACTTTGATTGTGTTGTGCAGGTTCCACGTTGGCGCCGGAATCACTGGTGTTGCGCCGCACTACACTCCGCCACCAACAACCTTCACGTGTTCCTTGACTCCTACTGGTTCGATAACCTTGGTTTCTTACTGAGGGAAAACTTGCTGTTGTACGCATCACACCTTCCTCTTGGGGTTCCCAACGGACATGTGTCTTGCACTCCAACAACAACGGATGGCGGTGGTGCTGAGGTGGAGCGGTGTGCTTTCGCTGTGCCGGCGTCATCGAGTCGCCGCGGCATGGTGCAGTGGTGTCTCGGGACGGATGCAGTGTGATGGACTCGCGCAGGATGGTGGAGTCGTCTGGCGCCGTGGCGGCATCGATGGCAGGCCTGGCATGGTCAATGTGACGATCTCTCTTGAAGATGGAGTCGAGGAAGACGGCGGTAGCAATTTCTATGGCGTAGGCGTTGGCGTATGCTGGGAGTCTGCTTGACTGGATGTGCTTCTCATCTGCTATTGGGCGGCCTGGAAAGACATTTGGTTTTTGGTTGATGTGAGTTGGTGAATTGTCACCCCCTTCATCCCACTGTAGGTTTAGCGAGGTGGTTTCGAGTTTGATCTTTTGTATTGCTCTTGTAAGGTGTTGTGAATAATATAATAAAAAAAGCCGTGTGTATCCTTTGAATGCAGAAGATGGGGCGATATTTTCCCCATTTTGAAAAAAATAAGAGAAAATATTAACAATGCTTCTCAGTTAATCTGGATAGCAAGAGACAGGTGACCTGAAGTTATATTATTGACCAAGGCAATAGATAATGCTATAAATATATAAGTTTTTATAAGGTAATTGTGCTATGTATAAAATTCCTTATGAATGTTGCGTTGCAACTTTGCTGAATACATATATATTTTAACACAATCATCGCCTTGACACACAACACCACGTAGTCTAGGTCGCTGATGTCTAGGCCCGCTGGAAAGTAGGCCCACAAATCAGTGGCTGGGCGGGTATGTCACGCAGGGTGAAAAGAAGGTTTTGGGAACGGACGGCGCGGACCACATGAGCAGGAGCTTGATTTCGATCGGACGGTTCACAGCACTCGATCGGAAAAACGGACGGCCGACGCTCCTGCACGTCATTTGATGGGACGGTAAGAAATCAAGAGGCCTGGATGGAGTGATTGGCTGGTCTTGGCATCAACTAGATTCTTCACACACTATGCGTGCTAAGTTTGAGTGTTAGTAAATAGCAGCAATGAAGTTCGTCAGATTAACGTGCACACATACATGCAGACATACGTGCACACATACGTGCTTCATCTTTTAAAACTGAAATTGTAGAGTATAAGTACTTACACTAAATATTATATGCCTAAATTTGTGTCCATAAAGAAAGGGTGAAATTATACACCCGAACCCCAACGTGAAATATGCTCACTTCCTACATTCATGTTTCTTATAACGATTATTTGTCAGATTCTCCAAAACTGAAGCTAAGATGTTCTAGACTTTTCTAGATAATTAAGAGTCGTTACACTATCTGATCATGTTAAATATACGTGAATATTGCCATTAACTTTCTTTTGTGGGCTTTTTCATGGTTTAAATCTCACATCTACAATAGATTACATTATTTTGTGAGGTCAACGTATTTAAATCGGCATGTATGTCCTTAGGATTTAATGGATCTAAACTCTTAAAGTGCATTATCATGTTCCTGCAAAAACTTACCACATGAATTATAATCAAGTACAGTAAAATACATAGCAAAAGCACAATATCTGTGGTAAAGAGGAAGTGATGAGCTAGATATTTTCATGAAAATGCAGAACACCATGTGTCGATCTAATGGATCAAAAATATCTAATAATTTCAAAATTTCTAGATTTATAAGTGCACCTAAACACACGACAACCTATATATATAAACATATCTCCACATACCAGTTCACAAAGGATAATCAAGTTTAAAAGCGTACCGTTTAGGATGTCTACTGGACCCTATTATTTCCAGTCGCATGTTATCAATATCAATAAAATAATTTATTTATTTTCAACCAGCTACAACATATGTCTAAAGATCATGCCCTCGCATTTGCGAGGGCCACTGTGCTAGTAGTTCTTATAATTAGAAAACAAGTTATAAGCTGGGATGGAGAGCCTCCAATGTTTATTATTCCTTTTGTAATACATGATATAACTTTCTTGGCTAATAATAAAATGTCGAATAGCTTTACCCTAAAATAAAAACTAGTCTTATTCTATTCGGACCAGTTACTAGTATGCAAGCCGGCTATTAACTGGGCACCCCAAACAAGGGCCCATTTGGGAGCCATTTTCCCTTGCCACAGTTCTAGCCACGAAAAAAATCCCGAAGGTAAAAGCGGGGCTGTTTTCCATGATCACGGAAACAAAACGAGGGCGACTGAATTGCTTGGAGGAGCGACCGGAACCCTCAAACTCTTAATCAATTGAACGAGGATGGAAGATGCTTTGAAAAGTGAAGGAGCCTGCGAAGCTCAGGATTTGAGGCTGGCGAGATCGTCGTTACCAACACGTGCAGCACGGGACCATCGTATCTCCAACGGGCGTGACCGTATTTCAGATGTTTAAATTATCCACACACGATTCAATTTACGTTGGCTCGTGCACGTGAAAATATCCATTTTTGTCCGCACCCGTTTGCGCCTGGAGGTGCCTCCAGCGGCCCGACGTATTTTTTATACTTGTTTTTTCCTCTTCTCCATTTACAAACATAGTTCCAAACATTACACAAACTAATACATATTGGGAACACGTTTTTACACAAACTAATACATAATTAGGAACATGATTTACACAAACTAATACATAGTTTGAAACATGGTTTACATAAACTAGAACGTTGCTCAATTACCCAAACTAGAAAATCCAGCTGGTAATTATAGTTATATTGTTCCTTTCGAGGAAGAACATCCAGAAACCGCCACTAGTGGCTTCAATTGACTTGTGGCTATATTCGCTGCAAAGAAAGAACACTCTAATAGTTTTAACTGTCGGTGTCCGAGCCGAACTCGTCGATGTGGTAATGGTTGCGGCAGGATGTGTCATTGAACACCTTGACGATCATCTCGCCGTCCCCCTCGTAGAGGAAGGTGAGCTGACAGCCGGGCTCGAGCGCGAGGTCGGGGGCGAACTTGTCCCACCACGTGTGCAGGTACATCTTGCCCTGCCCGTTGAACAAAACCTCGACAGGCCACCGGCAGAAGTTGCAGCTGGCCTCTCTTAGCTTTAACTGGACCGGCTCGACGCCATCGACGAACTCAACGTACTTGTCCGGGAGCCGATTGATGCCGAGGGGGTCGTCGTCGATGCGGAGGAGGAACTCGAAGCAACACTCCTCCTATGAAGACGAGGAGGGCGCAGGCGACGACGACCGTGGAGCCATAGCTGCTCCACCTCGGCGGCCCCGGCCCCGGGGGCGCCTAGGCCCACGGCCTCGACCGCCTCGCCGGCCACTTGGACCCTCCATGGACTTCCTCGCGGGGATGGCTGTGTCGCATGAAGAGTTATGCGGCACTACATTGGAGCTTGTGGCGGCTAGGATTTGTGTGGAGGAGTGGATGAGCAAGAAGAGCGCGTGCCCTTTTTATATAGGTCGGAGGCAGGCGGCGGGCGCGGGACACATGGCATCGCCATTACTGCGTTGGCGGAGGTGGGCGGCGGCCGCTCGGTAGGTGAGGCATCGCCATTAACGTGGCGCAGACTGCTGAAATGACACAGCGGCACCATTTGCTGGTGCACGTGAGAAGACACATCGAGCCAGGATCACTGTCAGGCGGGCCCGACGAAACGTCCGCCAGACGCGAGCGGATAGCAGAGACGCATCCGAGGCGCATATTTGAGCCAGGTTTGCCTCGCCACGGACGACCCGGTTACTTTGCATCGCCCCGCTGAAGCAGGGACCCGACGCATTTTTCGACCCCGAGGACACAAATGATCGTAGAGATGCCCTAACGTGCCATCTTGAGTGGCCTGTCCTGTGTGCAATTCAGCAACAGACACATGGCGTCATGCTTTACTCAGGGCAACTCCATAGGGGCGACGCAAACGGACGTTGTGCGACCGTTTGCGTCCACGCGGACCGGAAATGCGTCTGCACCCTGCTCCAGCGGGGCGATGCATCGTGTCCGTGGCGTCCGCAGGGACGCAAACGCGGCGCAAATATCCGGCACGTTTGCGTCTCCGCGGACGTTGCGCGGTCGCGCCGAGGGTCCGCTCGTTTCCCCCACGGGCCCGCCTGGCGACGAGTATGTATCAAGGGCATCGCTTCCGCGGCCAGCGCTTCCACGTCTGCGCCGCAACCTTTGCCTTCAATGTCGCGGCTGCCTGTTCTGCGCGCGCACTGTCGGGCGGCGGCTAGGCTTCTGCGCCGCCTTCAATGGCATCGTTTCCCGCATGCGGCCGACCTTAAAATTCGACCGGCACAGTTCCTGCCATCGCCTACACCTCCAGTCCCACCTCCACCGCCGCACGCCGCCGCAGCACCATGGGGAAGAAGAAGAATGACTTCGAGGCGTCCGACAGCGGCACCAAGGAGCGGACGCAGAGGGTGCAGATGCCCGTCAACATGGGGAGGCTGATGCCCGGGAACTGGACGATGTGCGACGCTTGGTCGGGCGTGCAATTACCTAGCGGCTGGCGGCTCAGCTACCATCGGGTGCCCGTCCCTCCCGTGCCTACGCGCGAGCCAGACAGGTGCGCCGAGATCCGGCGAAGGAGGCGGTACCTACCACCGGACCTGCGCACCGATCTCTCCTACGTCATTGACTCCGACAGCTGGCGAACCTGGCTCGTGTCCGAGAGCGATCGAAGGAGCAGCGCGGGGTTCATGGGCGACAGGGATTTTCCCTTCGATCGTCCACCGGCGCCTCATCGTCGTGCGCAGTAGGCACCGACGCGTGCGCAGTATGAGGACAACGACAACGATGTCGACGACGACGATGACTACATCGAGGCGCTGGCGTACCACAACGAGGAGGTCAAGGACGACAGCAAGGACTACGCCGCTCCAGGAATGGAAGCTGACCATGGCGGAGGGCCGCAAGTTTGAGTATCCCGACAACATGACAGACCACGAGATCGCGAGGCTTGGCGTCCTCGTTGATACGTCTCCAACGTATCTATAATTTCTGATGTTCCATGCTAGTTTTATGACAATACCTACATGTTTTGTTCACACTTTATATCGTTTTGATGCATTTTCCGGAACTAACCTATTAACGAGATGTCGAAGTGCCAGTTCCTGTTTTCTGCTGTTTTTGATTTCAGAAATCCTACAAAGGAAATATTCTCGGAATTGGACGAAATCAACGCCTAGGGTCTTATATTTCACGGAAGCTTCCAGAGAGCCAGAGAGGGACCAGAGGGGAGCCCTGGGGGCCCCACCCCACCTGGCGGCGCAGCCAAGGGGGGCGCCCCCATGGTGTGGCTCCACCAGGACTCCTCCGAGGCTGCCCTTCCGCCTACTTAAAGCCTCCGTCGCGAAAACCCTAAAACAATAAGCCACGATACGAGAAAAGTTCCAGAGCCGCCGCCATCGCGAAGCCAAGATTCGGGGGACATAAGTCTCTGTTCCGGCACGCCGCCGGGACGGGGAAGTGCCCCCGGAAGGCATCTCCATCGACACCACCGCCATCTTCATCGCCGCTGCTGTCTCCTATGATGAGGAGGGAGTAGTTCTCCCTCGAGGCTAAGGGCTCTACCGTAGCTATGTGGTTCATCTCTCTCTCCCATGTGATCTTTATGTGATCATGAGCTTTGTATCACTATTACTATGTGCTACTCTAGTGATATTATTAAAGTAGTCTATTCCTCCTCCATGATGTAATGTTGACAGTGTGTGCATCATGTAGTACTTGGCATAGGTTATGATTGTAATCTCTTGTAGATTATGGAGTTAACTATTACTATGATAGTATTGTTGTGATCTATTCCCCCTTTCATAGCTATTGTTGACAGTGTGTATGCTATGTTAGTACTCGGTCTAAATTGGAACGGTCTATTATGCACTCTAGAGGTTACTTAAATATGAATTCCGAATGTTGTGGAGCTTGTTTACTCCGGCTTGAGGGACCTCTTGTAGCCCTACACAATGAATGGTGTTTGTTATCAAACAAGAGAGTGTTTGTAGTAGCATAAGAGAAGATAACTTATTTATTTATGTGATCATTGTTGAGAGTGTCCACTAGTGAAAGTATGATCCCTAGGCCTTGTTTCTAAATATCGAATCTCCGTTTATTTAA
This sequence comes from Lolium rigidum, assembly GCF_022539505.1. Lineage (NCBI taxonomy): Eukaryota > Viridiplantae > Streptophyta > Magnoliopsida > Poales > Poaceae > Lolium > Lolium rigidum. The sequence goes on from NC_061508.1 coordinate 149,945,143, forward strand.
TATTCTACTGCATGTTTACTTGCTGCCATATTTATTTCAGATTGTTATTACCGCTCATATACATCAATATCATTTGCATTTTATTATCTCTTCGCCGAACTAGTGCACCTATACATCTGACAAGTGTATTAGGTGTGTTGGGGACACAAGAGACTACTTGTATCTTAATTGCAGGGTTGCTTGAGAGGGATATCTTTGACCTCTACCTCCCTGAGTTCGATAAACCTTGGGTGATTCACTTAAGGGAAACTTGCTGCTGTTCTACAAACCTCTCGCTCTTGGAGACCCAACACTGTCTACAGGAATAGAAGCGTGCGTAGACATCAAGCTATTTTCCGGCGCCGTTGCCGGGGAGGTAAGGTAAAAGGTATTCACATCCTCCGACTACTAAGCTATTTCCTAGCACTCGTTGCCGGTGTGTGAGTGCTCGAAGCTATTTCCTTTAGATCCTGCAATTGCATCTTTTTGTTTCTTGTTTTTATTTTCACTAGTTAGGCTTAATGGAAAACAACAAAAAAATTAGAGATCTTTATGAACTTTATATTGAATTAGGACATGATGTGTTTGAAGAGAGAATTAAAAAACCCATGGAAATTTGCTTGCAAAATAGTTCTAGCAATGTTATTAGCATGAACTCTTTGAATGCTATTATTGCTAATGCTATGGAAGAATTTAAGCTTGGGGAAGCTGGTTTTGATGAGCATGATATTTTTAGTCCCCCAAGCATGGAGGAGAAAATTTACTTTGATGATACTTTGCCTCCCATTTATGATGATTATAATGATAGAGGTATTTTGGTGCCACCTACTATGGAGGATAAAGTTTATTATGATTATACTATGCCTCCTATATTTGATGATGAGAATAATAATGATAGCTACTTTGTTGAATTTGCTCCCACTACAATAAATAAGAATGACTATGCTTGTGTTGGGAGTAGTAATTATTTTATGCATGAGACTCTTGATAAGAATGTTTTATGTGATAGTTATATTGTTGAGTTTGTTCATGATGCTACTGGAAATTATTATGAGAGAGGAAAATATGATTGTAGAAATTTTCATGGTACTAAAACACCTCTCTATATGCTGAAAATTTTGAAGTTGCTTGTGTTTTATCTTCTTATGCTTGTCACTTTGTTCTACATGAATTTATTTGTGTACAAGATTCCTATGCATAGGAAGTGGGTTAGACTTAAATGAGTTTTGAACTTGCTTTTGATGCTATCTTTTGCTTCAACTCTTATTTCTTGCGAGTACATCATTAAAATTGCTGAGCCCATCTTAATGGCTATAAAGAAAGCACTTCTTGGGAGATAACCCATATTTTTATTTTGCTACTGTTTTGTTGTGTCTTGGAAGTTGTTACTACTGTAGCAACCTCTTCTTATCTTATTTTATTGTATTGTTGTGCCAAGTAAAGTCTTTGATAGTAAGGTTGATACTAGATTTGGATTACTGCGCAGAAACATATTTCTTGCGGTCACGAAATTGAGCAGCCCCGTCTGTAGGTAACTCAGAAAAATCTGCCAATTTACGTACGTGATCCTCAGATATGTACGCAAATTTCATTCAATTTTAGCTTTTTAATCTGAGCAAGTTAAGTGCCCCTGAAAAATTCGTCTTTACGGACTGTTCTGTTTCGACAGATTCTGCCTTTTATTTCGCATTGGCTGTTTTGCTATGTTTGATGGATTTCTTTGTTCCATTAACTTTCAGTAGCTTTGTGCAATGTCCAGAAGTGTTAAGAATGATTATGTCACCTCTGAATATGTGAATTTTTGATTATGCACTAACCCTCTAATGAGTTTGTTTTGAGTTTGGTGTGGAGGAAGTTTTCAAGGGTCAAGAGAGGAGGATGATACAATATGATCAAGAAGAGTGAAAAGTCTAAGCTTGGGGATGCCCCCGTGGTTCATCCCTGCATATTTCAAGAAGACTCAAGCATCTAAGCTTGGGGATGCTCAAGGCATCCCCTTCTTCATCGACAACTTATCAGGTCACCTCTAGTGAAACTATATTTTTATTCCGTCACATCTTATGTGCTTTACTTGGAGCGTCTGTGTGCTTTTATTTTCGTTTTGTTATCTTCATTCTCTGAATAAATTCATGCTTGTGTGGGAGAGAGACACGCTCCGCTCGTTCATATGAACACTGGTGTTCTTAGCTTTACTTTTAATGTTCATGGCGAAGGTTGAAACTGCTTCGTTCATTGTTATATGGTTGGAAACAGAAAATGCTTCATGTGGTAATTGGTATATTATTTTGAATAATTTGATACTTGGCAATTGTTTTTCTCAAATAGATCATGTTAAGCTCTTGCATCATGTACTCTGAACCTATTAGTGGAGAACTACTGTAGAGCTCGTTGAAATTTGGTTTGCATGATTGGTCTCTCTAAAGTCTAGATATTTTCTGGTGAAGTGTTTGAACAACAAGGAAGACAGTGTAGAGTCTTATAATGCTTGCAATATGTTCTTATGTAAGTTTTGCTGTACCGGTTTATACTTGAGTTTTCTTCAAACAACCTTGCTAGCCAAAGCCTTGTATTGAGAGGGAATTCTTATCATGCATCCAAATCCTTGAGCCAAAAACTATGCCATTTGTGTCCACCATACCTACCTACTACATGGTATTTCTCTGCCATTCCAAAGTAAATTACTTGAGTGCTACCTTTAAAATTCTATTCTTTGTCTTTGCATGTTAAGCTCTTGCATCATGTACTCTGAACCTATTAGTGGAGAACTACTGTAGAGCTTGTTGAAATTTGGTTTGCATGATTGGTCTCTCTAAAGTCTAGATATTTTCTGGTGAAGTGTTTGAACAACAAGGAAGACAGTGTAGAGTCTTATAATGCTTGCAATATGTTCTTATGTAAGTTTTGCTGTACCGGTTTATACTTGAGTTTGCTTCAAACAACCTTGCTAGCCAAAGCCTTGTATTGAGAGGGAATTCTTCTCATGCATCCAAATCCTTGAGCCAAAAACTATGCCATTTGTGTCCACCATACCTACCTACTACATGGTATTTCTCTGCCATTCCAAAGTAAATTACTTGAGTGCTACCTTTAAAATTCTATTCTTTGTCTTTGCAATATATAGCTCATGGGAAAATAGCCTTAAAAACTATTGTGGTAAAGAATATGTAGCTTATGTATCTTATTTCTTATAAGTTGCTTGTTGAGCGGTAACCATGTTTCCGGGGACGCCACCAACTATTACACCTTTGTTGAATATCATGTGAGTTGCTATGCATGTTCGTCTTGTCTGAAGTAAGGGTGATTTATCATGATCAAATGGTTTGAGTATGCATATTGTTAGAGAAGAACATTGGGCCGCTAACTAAAGCCATGAATGATGCTGGAAGTTTCAGTTTGGACATCAATCCTCAAATCTATTATGAGAATATTATCTGTTGTTGAATGCTTAAGCATTAAAAGAGGAGTCCATTATCTGTTGTCTATGTTGTCCCGGTATGGATGTCCTAAGTTGAGATCTATCAAAAACGAGAAATCAAATGCGATCTATCTCCTTGGACCTTTGTACGGGCGACATAGAGGTACCCCTTTGTGACACTTGGTTGAAACATATGTTATGCAATGATAATCCATGTAAATCCAAGCTAATTAGGACAAGGTGCGAGCACTATTGGTAATCTATGCATGAGGCTTGCAACTTATAGGATGTCTTATACATAACACATATGATTTATTACTACCGTTGACAAAATTGTTTCTATGTTTTCAAAATGAAAAGCTCTAGCACAAAAATTGTAATCCATGCTTCCCTCTGCGAAGGGCCTTTCTTTTACTTTATGTTGAGTCACTTTACCTACTTCTTTCTATCTTAGAAGCAAACACTTGTGTCAACTGTGTGCATTGATTCTTACATGTTTACCTATTGCACTTGTTATATTGCTTTATGATGAGAATTATCCATGAGATAAACATGTTGAAGTTGAAAGCAACTGCTGAAACTTATATCTTCCTTTGTGTTGCTTCAAAACCTTCTACTAAGAATTTATTGCTTTATGAGTTAACTCCTATGCAAGTCTTATAGATGCTTGTCTTGAAAGTACTATTCATGAAAAGTCTTTGCTATATGATTCAGTTGTTTAGTCATTATCTTTACCATTGCTTTGAATCACTTCATTCATCTCATATGCTTTGCAATAGTATGATCAAGATTATGTAAGTAGCATGTCACTTCAGAAATTATTCTTGTTATTGTTTACCTACTCGAGGGCGAGTAGGAACTAAGCTTGGGGATGCTTGATACGTCTCTAACGTATCTATAATTTCTGATGTTCCATGCTAGTTTTATGACAATACCTACATGTTTTGTTGACACTTTATATCGTTTTGATGCATTTTGCGGAACTAACCTATTAACGAGATGCCAAAGTGCTAGTTCCTGTTTTTTGCTGTTTTTGGTTTCAGAAATCCTACAAAGGAAATATTCTCGGAATTAAACGAAATCAACGCTCAGGGTCTTATATTTCACGGAAGCTTCCAGAGAGCCAGAGAGGGACCAGAGGGGAGCCCTGGGGGCCCCACCCCACCTGGCGGGGCAGCCAAGGGGGGGGCGCCCCCCTATGGTGTGGCTCCACCAGGACTCCTCCGAGGCTGCCCTTCCGCCTACTTAAAGCCTCCATCGCGAAAACCCTAAAACAATAAGCCACGATACGAGAAAAGTTCCATAGCCGCCGCCATCGCGAAGCCAAGATTCGGGGGACATAAGTCTCTGTTCCGGCACGCCGCCGGGACGGGGAATTGCCCCCGGAAGGCATCTCCATCGACACCACCGCCATCTTCATCGCTGCTGCTGTCTCCTATGATGAGGAGGGAGTAGTTCTCCCCCGAGGCTAAGGGCTCTACCGTAGCTATGTGGTTCATCTCTCTCTCCCATGTGATCTTTATGTGATCATGAGCTTTGTATCACTATTACTATGTGCTACTCTAGTGATGTTATTAAAGTAGTCTATTCCTCCTCCATGATGTAATGTTGACAGTGTGTGCATCATGTAGTACTTGGCATAGGTTATGATTGTAATCTCTTGTAGATTATGGAGTTAACTATTACTATGATAGTATTGTTGTGATCTATTCCCCCTTTCATAGCTATTGTTGACGAGTGTGTATGCTATGTTAGTACTCGGTCTAAATTGCAACGGTCTATTATGCACTCTAGAGGTTACTTAAATATGAATTCCGAATGTTGTGGAGCTTGTTTACTCCGGCTTGAGGGAGCTCTTGTAGCCCTACACAATGAATGGTGTTTGTTATCCAACAAGAGAGTGTTTGTAGTAGCATAAGAGAAGAGAACTTATTTATTTATGTGATCATTGTTGAGAGTGTCCACTAGTGAAAGTATGATCCCTAGGCCTTGTTTCCAAATATCGAATCTCCGTTTATTTACTGTTCTACTGCATGTTTACTTGCTGCCATATTTATTTCAGATTGTTATTACCGCTCATATACATCAATATCACTTGCATTTTACTATCTCTTCGCCGAACTAGTGCAACTATACATCTGACAAGTATATTAGGTGTGTTGGGGACACAAGAGACTTCTTGTATCTTAATTGCAGGGTTGCTTGAGAGGGATATCTTTGACCTCTACCTCCCTGAGTTTGATAAACCTTGGGTGATTCACTTAAGGGAAACTTGCTGCTGTTCTACAAACCTCTGCTCTTGGAGGCCCAACACTGTCTACAGGAATAGAAGCGTCCGTAGACATCACTCGTCTCCGAGAACGACCGACCTGTGCAGCCGCCGCTGCCCCGGTACGCCACCGGCATCATGCCGTCGGGCCTGTCGGAGGATGAAGCCCTACAACTGGTGCTACAGGACTCGGCCACGCCACAACCGCCGCCTTCACCTCCGCCGTACAACCCGTGGGGGCTCCCTCCCCAGCACTGGGCTCCTCAACCTCCGCCACAGCCCTGGGCTCCTCCACCTCCGCCACAGCCACAGGATTGGGCTCCTCCACCTCCGCCACAGCCACAGGACTGGGCTCCTCCACCTCCAGCACCACCGGCACGCCCGGCGTACGTTCCGCCAGTTCCCAACTGGTCGTGGGTGGTACCGGAGCTCGTCGTGCTTGACAGCGATGAGGAGTAGCAATAGGCGCAGGCATTTAGGGTTATTTTCCATGTGTTCAACTATGTAAATTATGTTTTCATTTTAAAAAAATGGGAATTTGAGAAAAAAAATGCGTCGTGCCGTGATGTCTACGCACGCTTCTATTCCTGTAGACAGTGTTGGGCCTCCAAGAGCAGAGGTTTGTAGAACAACAGCAAGTTTCCCTTAAGTGAATCACCCAAGGTTTATCGAACTCAGGGAGGTAGAGGTCAAAGATATCCCTCTCAAGCAACCCTGCAATTAAGATACAAGAAGTCTCTTGTGTCCCCAACACACCTAATACACTTGTCAGATGTATAGGTGCACTAGTTCGGCGAAGAGATAGTGAAATACAAGTAATATGGATGATTGTAAGTAGTAATTGCAATCTGAAATAAAGATGACAGCAAGCAAACATGTAACAGAACTTGTTGGAAACGGTGTTTCAATGCTTAGAAACAAGGCCTAGGGATCATACTTTCACTAGTGGACACTCTCAACAATGATCACATAACTGAATAAATAAATGCTAATCTCAAACACTCTCTTGTTGGATAATAAACACCATTCATTGTGTAGGGCTACAAGAGCACCCTCAAGCCGGAGTAAAAAAGCTCCACAACTTCATAAAGGAATCACACACGATGCGCATACTGTCACCGTCACACCGTGGAGAGTGAATCCGGAGTTCATATTAAAGTAACCTCTAGAGTGCATAATAGACAAGAGTAACATCTACATATTCAACTAGATTACAAAGCTCATGATCACATAAAGATAACATGGGAGAGAGATGAACCACATAGCTACCGGTAGAGCCCTCAGCCTCGGGGGAGAACTACTCCCTCCTCATCATGGGAGACAGCAACGGCGATGAAGATGGCGGTGGTGTCGATGGGGATGACTGATACGTCCATTTTGCATCACTATTTTATATCATAATTTACTGTTATTCATTGATATATTTCATATTTAGAGATGATACTTATGTTATTTCATCTATTTTGCATGTTTCATGATTATTGGAGAATCGCGCACCGGAGTCAGGATTCTGCTGGAAAAAGCACCGCCAGAATGCAATATTTCGGAAGATCAACAATTGAAGGAAATTACACGGAAAATCTTATTTTTCCAGAAGACGGAGATAGCCAAAAGGAGGAGCCGAGGAGGGCCGCCATGGGCCCCCCATAGGCCGACGCGGGCCCAGGCCTGGCCGCGCCGCCTTGTGGGGAGGGGGCCCACAGCCCCTCTCGGCCTCCTCTCCTTCGCGTACTTCTTCGTCCCGAAAACCTAAGCTCCGAGAGAATAATCGCGAGGAGACACGGCCGCCTCCGCGGGCGGAAAACACCGAGAGAAAAGAGCTCCCCGGCAGGCTGAAATCCGCCGGGGAAATTCCCTCCCGGAGGGGGAAATTGACGCCATCGTCACCGTCACCGAGCTGGACATCATTGGGATCATCATCACCATCATCTCCATCATCATCACCGCCATCTCCACCGCTGCACCTCGTCACCGCTGTAACATCTAGGGTTGAATCTTGATTGTTTGGTAGGGGAAACTCTCCCGGTATTGATTACTCCTTGTTATTGATGCTATTGAGTGAAACCATTGAACCAAGGTTTATGTTCAGATTGTTATTCATCATCATATCACCTCTGATCATTTTCCATATGATGTCTCGTGAGTAGTTCGTTTAGTTCTTGAGGAGGGTGAAGTCTAAATGTTAGTAGTGAATTATGTTGGGTAATATTCAATGTTATGATATTTAAGTTGTGGTGTTATTCTTCTAGTGGTGTCATGTGAACGTCGACTACATGATACTTCACCTTTATGGGCCTAGGGGAATACATCTTGTAGTCGTTTGCTAATTGCGGGGTTGCCGGAGTGACAGAAACCTAAACCCTCGTTGGTATATCGATGCAGGAGGGATAGCAGGATCTCAGAGTTTAAGGCTGTGGTTAGATTTATCTTAATTACTTTCTTGTAGTTGCGGATGCTTGCAAGGGGTATAATCACAAGTATGTATTAGTCCTAGGAAGGGCGGTGCATTAGCATAGGTTCACCCACACAACACTTATCAAAACAATGAAGATTAATCAGATATATGAAGTGAAAGCACTAGACTAAATTCCCGTGTGTCCTCAAGAACGTTTGGTCATTATGAGTAAACAAACCGGCTTGTCCTTTGTGCTAAAAAGGATTGGGTCACTCGCTGCAATTATTACTCTCGCATTTTACTTACTTGTACTTTATTCATCTGCTATATTAAAACCCCCTGTGAGCATTTACAGTGAATCCTTCATCGAAACTGCTTGTCAACACCTTCTGCTCCTCGTTGGGTTCGACACTCTTATTTATCGAAAGTACTACGATACACCCCCTATACTTGTGGGTCATCAAGACTATTTTCCGGCGCCGTTGCCGGGGAGTGAAGCGCTATTGGTAAGTGGAATTGGTAAGGGAAACCTTTACTGTACGTGCTGTTTTTATTTCTGCCTGCTGCTATAATTCATTATGGAGGGGTCTTCTCTTGAATTCCTCTTTGGAAAATTGTAACATCCCAAATTTTAAAGCAAAGAGAAAATGAATTTCCTTTTTCCAAAAATGAGAACCAACAAAAACTTTTCTTACATAGAGTACTATGTCTAGTGCTCATACATAATAATTGTGTTTTGTCATGATGTGTGTTATTTTGCTATGTGATAAACCCTAAAACCCTAAAGTGATCAAGTGAAGATCACCAACCAAATAAAATCAAAGAGAAAGAAATCCATTAAGAAAAACCTTAAACCCTAACCTTCTCAAAAATCAAAGTGATCTATTTTGAGAAACCTAAAATAAAGGAAAAGCCATATGTGGGCCTATAGCCTTAATTTGTAAATCTTGAACCCTACCTTTTCTTACTTTGCTAAATAATGGTGAACCATTGCAAAACTTATTAAACCCTAAACCTCATCCCTCTTGTCATCAATCTTTGAGAAATAAAATAAAAAGGAAAGATCTTATTTAAGAAAAAGGCATATGCAAGCCTATGGATACTTGTTGAAAATGAGGAGCTTTGCCTTATCTACCTTGAGTAGATGAATTGAAATACCTCAACCCACTCAACAAAGCACTTACCAACCAATTCAAGTGTGAAACAAAATAAAATCAAACATATGCATAGAGGCATATGTGCCTATGGCTATTTTTGTAAAACTCTACCTTAGGCCTTTCTACTTTATTTAGAGAATTGGAAAACCTTCTTAAACCTTATCTAGTACTTCTCTAACCCAATCCAAAATGAAACAAAAGATTTTACAAAGAAAGTAATAATGCCATAGAGGCATATGAGGGCAAAATATCAAATTTGTGAAATTGAGGATCTTGACCCTAAGACTTCTAGTGAATGGTTGGATCACTCCTATATACCATTTCACCACTCAACAACATCAATTGGGTCAAGCCTAGTCAAACTAAAAATCAAATGCAACATATGCATAGAGGCATATGTGGCACATAGCCATAATACTCAATTCTTGCCCTATGACTTTAAACCTTACCCAAATGATGTGAAACCATCTCTCAACCTAATATAACACTAAATTGACCCTAACCCATGCCCAAGTAAAGCAATGGGAACAATTTACAAGTTTAATGAAATTTGACACATCACCTCTTATGTGTTATGGCCATTTTTGCAAATCTTTGAACAAGACCATTTGAAATAGTTTCAATGGTTTGAAAATGTTTCTAAACTAATAAGAATCACATTAGAGTCAAGAAAAGTCAAATCAAATGGAGAGAAATCAAATAGGGAGAAAATCCCATTTTCACTCACATACACATTTAGCCAAATTATCAAACCTTGACCTAGGCACCAACTTTGTCTCAAAATGGTTTGAACCTTTCACCTAACTCCATCTAACATCAAATAAACCTCACCCTTGTCAAAGTGAGGCCAAGAAAAATAAAAGAATAAATAGTTAGAAATTCACAAAACCCTCACATATGGTTTATGCCATTTTTCCAAATATTTGACCTAGACCAATTTAATCTTCACCATTAGTTGAATAATGTTATTAAACATTTATTACAACTTTTGGAAGCAAAGGATCACATTTCAAATGAATTTCAAACACCAATTCCCACTCACATATGATGATGGTCCAAATTGACAATTCTAGTCTGATCACTACTTTGAGCCCTTGCCATTCAATTTTCCCAAACCAATTCTTGCTAACTCTTTGCACCATTTCAAAGTCAACATCAAGGTGAACAACTTTGGTGAAGATCACCCATGCCAAATTCATCTTGGATCAATAGCTATGCTCATCCAAAGTCTGTAACTTTATAACATATTGCAACATTCCTCACTTAGCCATTTTGGGCCAATCCTTGAATTCAAACTTTTCCACCACCACCTCAAATCACCTCTGGTCAAATACAACTTAATTCAACACTCACATTTCAAAAACATTCACCATTTGAATTATTTCAAATTTGGACAATTTTGTGAATTCCAAAATTGGGCACTATTTGCAACTATTGCAAATAGTGATTCTACTCCAACTAATCTACCCTAACCTACACCATTTGGTCCCCTGGTCCCCTCTCACTCTCAATGCAGCACAGAAACCCTAGGGGAGAGGCTAGCCGGCCATGGACATGGCCATGTCACCCCCATGCCGGCCATGTTCTTCTCCCTCTCCTCTCCTTCACTCACCACCCTGGCCACCTCGCCATAGCTCGCCACCGTCACTCACCCTAGCACCACCTAGCACCGGCCAAGTCGACGAGGACGCGGTGACCACGCCGCACCACGCGCGCCCAAACACGCCCGCGACATGCCGCTCGTATCGCACGATCGTGGCACGCGCGGGCACGCCACCGGCCACGCGCAGTGCCGCCGCTACACACACGCCCTGGACCCCATGCGAGCACCTTGAGCCTCGCCGTGACACCGCGACGCCGTTGGACACGCCCTCGACCACGACCCGCACCCGCCGTCGCCGGAGAAGACGACACGATCCCGCGAACAGCGCGCCAGACACGGACGCAATGCACCGCCCACAGACGCCGCCCGACCGTGTCGTTGCTACCTATAGCTTTGCCTGGACGAGGAGAACCCGACAGCATCGCCGCCCAGCTCGACCAGCCGCCGGAGACGCCGCGCGCATGTCAACCCGTCATCTCGCCCCGCAGCACCCTCACTCGACTCTATAAATAGGAGACCTCTCCTTGTCGATGCCGAGCACACCACCAGACTCCCCACCTCTCACTGCCTCTCCTCCACCCCACCATTTGTTCGATCATCGCCGGAGCCGCCCCAATTTGGAGATCGGAGCCGCCAGTACCTGGTGGACGCCGCCGTCGATTGGAGCTGTTCCAGGAGGAGCCGCCGGTGCCAGGAGCTTCCTCATCTACTACATCTTCCCCGAGCACACTGCCATCCCTCGCTGGACCACCGGTTAGCCCGCTGACCCCCTAGCGCCGCCGTGCCCGTAACCCTTTCTCGCCGGAGAAGACGATGGCTCTGAGCCGTCGATCTGCTCTCTAATCCTACGCTCCACGTCGCCCCATACCGTTTCGGCGTTTAAACGGCGGCCGACGGGTGGACCCCACGCTGTCGGGCAGCCCGCGCGGTACTGGACCGTGGCTGGGCTGGCTCGGGCCGTTTTCAAATCTTTGAGCCCACCTAGCTTTCCCGCCGGCCTTTTAATTCAAATTCGATTCAAATAATTCCCAAACAATTTCCTCACAGCACAAACTTTGAAATTAAATAGTTTCAAATTGGCTAAACCAAATTTAGTGAATTTCATATTGTTAGAAAGCCACTGAAATTCTCTACAGCAATGCCACTGGCCTCATGGTCAGATTCTTTGTAGAATAAATGTGATAAAAATAACAAGACAGGGACTTTTCCCTATTCAAATAATTCTTAAAAATCAACCAAAATATTGTATTAAGTTAATTCCAACTCTAATAGCTCACATTTGACTTACACTAATTGTTTATGCAATAAAATGGTGTGGTCACTTTGCATGATCATGCCATAGTTAAATGAATGGATAATTTGACTAGTTTGACTAGTTGATATTGTCCAAAACTATTAAAGTAAATTGTGTGAAGTCTTATACTTCATTTAAACTTGTCTCACATGCATTCATGGGATGTTTGTACCTCTGGTCCAAACTCTCTTATATGAATGGCTTGAGATTTAAATCATGTGTAGTAGTATTTAAATGGTATGAGGTGACCTACCTCATTTAAATCATTTTCTCAAATATTGATGATGAATGGTTGACCTAGGTCAATACCCATTTCATGTATAATTGTTTGAGAAATTAAATCTTAAGAAGATTTCAATGAGAGGAATTTATTCCTCAAGAACCCTATGGAAACTATCATTTACATATAAAATACAAAGAAGTGAATTCCTTTTAAACCCCACAACCCATACACTCTAGTTAATTTACTTGTGTGCATAGAGTAGTTTGTGTGATTATATGTGATGTATGGAATAGCCATTGAATTAGTGAGTAACTATACTCGTATTCAAATTTAGACGGTAGCACCGGAGAGTACGCCGAAGAAGAAGGATACTACCAAGAGGAGGAGGAGGAACAGTTTGAGAACTACCAAGGCAAGCTAATATTCTTGCAAAGTGCAAAGCCCCTTGGGGCAAGACACCATGTTTCTTATCTTTTCTTACATGAACCCATCCCAAGTTTTTACTTTACAAGTTTTTACTTGATTTCTAAATGAGTTACTTTTATAGTTAACTTTGGTCAAAGTACAAGTTGGTTACTAGAGTAGTGAGTTAGTCTCTATCCAAGCAAAGCAAGATAGCACCCCTCATGGATTAGAGCTAGTGCTAATGAATTAAAACTTGACTACTCTAGATGGGAACAATGTGAATTTGAAATGAATTTGAAACCTTGGAATGATGATGCATTCCATTGAATGATTTTTGAAGGTGAATATGAACAAGAGAAGATGGTGATTTTTGATAAAACAATGATGTTGGTTTGAATGCGATACCTTTCCAATTATCAAGTACCCCCACAATACCTGATTATGGGTAGGGCTTAACTGGAAGTTTATGTGTCTTAGTATGGGTTCCCTCTAAACAAGCGTCATCGGGGTTATGCCGAAAGCTGCCTCTACCACAAAAGAAACGATATGATATGATGCGAACTGAGGTGAATGTCCGGCCCAAGCCCTGTGCAGTTCCCGGGTTGACAGTTGGTCTTCACTGGGAGGCCAAGCTCATGGGGAGAGGTGCTCATACTAGGATATCGTAAGTGAAAGGTTATGGTTGATGATCCGCGTACTTGTGTTACGATTATTCGGGGAAATCCCGACGGATGAAATCAAATGTTGTGGCACAAGTGTGCAACCTCTGCAGAGTGTAAACCTATTCGAATAGCCGCGTCCACGGTTACGGACGGTTGGAAAGGCCATACGAGTTTCCGATGTCATATCTTTGAAAAATGATGTTGAAAGGTGATGGTGAAATGACTTGTGGTGAATTGATTTGAAATCACCACATGAATGGTGGGAATGACACTAATGTTCCCACTTGAGTTAGTTAGCACTCGAATAAGCTTTTTCTCAAACTTTGTGAACTAAAACTAGCTTTACGCAAATAAACTAGAGCTTAGCAAACCATACTAGAATGTCTAGCACTTACTTTAGTGTTAGTTTGCGAGTACTTTAAAGTACTCACGGCTTTGTCCCTGGCTATTCAAATGGCCAGACTATGAAGAGGAGCAGAACTATCAAGAGGACGACCAGCAGGACGCCTACGACAACTAGGGAATCTTCTGACGTCAGACGTTGGCCTGTGGATTAGATAGTCCACTACTACTACTACGCTTCCGCTATGTATTTGTGTTGTGTGTTGAAACAATAGTTCAACTATTATTGTAATATTGGATCATGTGATCTATTTGTAAGACGACTATGATATGTAATGAATGATGACTTATGATATTCAACTGTTATGTCTCGCAACAACAATATTCCCGGGATTGCGATGTATGGCATAACGAGCATCCGGACTTAAAAATCCGGGTGTTGACAAGTTGGTATCAGAGCCATTGTTTGACCTTAGGAGACCCTAGTTAGAATGGACGTCTGAAAAACTTAGTTTCAAAACAAATGAAGTAGATATTTATGAAAACTTATTCTCACTCTTATCCTTGAGATCTTTTAAAAATAAGAAATCCATGCTCTACTTTTCCTTGAAATTCTACCTAAAATTTTGCCCACTTGATCACTTTAGTAGAACTCACACTTACGCAAGAGTTTGTATTAGGATCCCCTTGTATCGTAGAGCGAATGAATGGTTCTTCAAACCAACGGTGTGTTAGATTTGTAATGTATGATGTTTGGTGTGAATGAAAAAGTGTTGTTGGTTTTACCCCTTCAACACTACTCAAATTTTCAAGTTTTGAACTTCTTGAACTTTAACTCAAACAAACCATAGAAATTTCCCTCTTATCTTATCATCTACTCCAATGAGTGCCCCAAGAGACTCGCCGAGATTGCCGCCAACACCGCTGCACCTGCTCAGAACCAAAGCCGCTTTGCCGCAAGAAGGAACCAGAATAACAACAACGGCCGCCTCTACAACATGACTGCCGCAGAAGACCAAGAAGCACCTCAAGCCATGCCAAGTATGTTCCCTGCTAAAATCATATCGCCCAATCTCTCTTAGGAACCTAACTTTTCTTAAAATCTCGGGACGAGATTTGTTTAAGGGGAAGGGTTTGTAACATCCCAAATTTTAAAGCAAAGAGAAAATGAATTTCCTTTTTCCAAAAATGAGAACCAACAAAAAATTTTCTTACATAGAGTACTATGTCTAGTGCTCATACATAATAATTGTGTTTTGTCATGATGTGTGTTATTTTGCTATGTGATAAAACCTAAAACCCTAAAGTGATCAAGTGAAGATCACCAACCAAATAAAATAAAAGAGAAAGAAATCAAATAAGAAAAACCCTAAACCCTAACCTTCTCAAAAATCATTTGGATCTATTTTGAGAAACCAAGATAAAAGAAAAAGACATATGTGGGCCTATAGCCTTAATTTGTAAATCTTGAACCCTAACTTTTCTTACTTTGCTAAATAATGGTGAACCATTGCAAAACTTATTAAACCCTAAACCTCATCCCTCTTGTCATCAATCTTTGAGAAATAAAATAAAAAGGAAAGATCTTATTTAAGAAAAAGGCATATGCAAGCCTATGGATACTTGTTGAAAATGAGGAGCTTTGCCTTATCTACCTTGAGTAGATGAATTGAAATACCTCAACCCACTCAACAAAGCACTTACCAACCAATTCAAGTGTGAAACAAAATAAAATCAAACATATGCATAGAGGCATATGTGCCTATGGCTATTTTTGTAAAACTCTACCTTAGGCCTTTCTACTTTATTTAGAGAATTGGAAAACCTTCTTAAACCTTATCTAGTACTTCTCTAACCCAATCCAAAATGAAACAAAAGATTTTACAAAGAAAGTAATAATGCCATAGAGGCATATGAGAGCAAAATATCAAATTTGTGAAATTGAGGATCTTGACCCTAAGACTTCTAGTGAATGGTTGGATCACTCCTATATACCATTTCACCACTCAACAACATCAATTGGGTCAAGCCTAGTCAAACTAAAAATCAAATGCAACATATGCTTAGAGGCATATGTGGCACATAGCCATAATACTCAATTCTTGCCCTATGACTTTAAACCTTACCCAAATGATGTGAAACCATCTCTCAACCTAATATAACACTAAATTGACCCTAACCCATGCCCAAGTAAAGCAATGGGAACAATCTACAAGTTTAATGAAATTTGGCACATCACCTCTTATGTGTTATGGCCATTTTTGCAAATCTTTGAACAAGACCATTTGAAATAGTTTAAATGGTTTGAAAATGTTTCTAAACTAATAAGAATCACCTTAGAGTCAAGAAAAGTCAAATCAAATGGAGAGAAATCAAATAGTGAGAAAATTCCATTTTCACTCACATACACATTTAGCCAATTTTGCAAATCTTGACCTAGACACCCCCATTGCCTCAAAATGGTTTGAACCTTTGTCCCCACACAATCTAACATCAAATAAACCTCACCCTTGTCAAAGTGAGGCCAAGAAAAATAAAAGAATAAATAGTTAGAAATTCACAAAACCCCCACATATGGTTTATGCCATTTTTCCAAATATTTGACCTAGACCAATTTGGCCTTCACCAAGAGTTGAATAATGATACTAAACACTTATTACAACTTTTGGAATCAAGAAACACAATTCAAATGAATTTCAAATTCAAATTTGGCTCACATATGATATTGGTCAAATCTGCCAATTATAGTCTGATCACTACTTTGAGCCCTTGCAATTCAATATTTTCAAACTAAACTCTCTCAACTCTTTGCATGTCATCCAAGAGGACATCAAGATGAACAACTTTTGTAAAGACAACCATGCCAAATTCATCCTGGATCAAAAACTATGCTCATGCAAAGTTGGAACTTTATAACAAGTGCAACAATCTCCACTTAGCCATTTTGGCCAATTTTTGAATTCTAATTTTTCCACCACCACCTCAATTCACCTCTGGTCATTTACAACTTACCTTCACACTCACACTTCAAAAACATTCACCATTTGAATTATTTCAAATTTGGACAATTTTGTAATTTCCAAATGATGGCACTATTTGCCACTATTGCAAATAGTGTTCTATACCACCTAAACTACTCTAATCTACCCCAAAGCTAGTCTACCTTGTCCCCTGGCTCCCTCTAACCCTAAGTGCTGCATAGAAACCCTAGGGAGAGAGAGAGAGCAAGCCAAGACATGGCCATGCCGGCCCATGCCGGCCATGTTCTTCTCCCTCTTCCCTCCTTCATCACCACCACTGGCCACCTTGCCAAACCGCACCAGCACACCACCCTAGCGCCGCCTAGCACCGCCCTGGTCGACGAGGACGACGACAACGCCCGGAACGCGCGCGCCCAGCACACGCCCCGGACCGCCAGTATGCCGATCGTGGCGCGCCGCAGCCACCCACTGGCCACGTGCCGAACCACCACCTCGCTCACCCCCAGGACCCCCTGCGAGCACGTTGAGCATCTGCGTGACACCGCGACGCCGCCAGACACGCGCCCAGCCCAGACCCGTGCCCGCCGCCGCCGGAGACGACGACACGATCCCGCGAACCGCGCGCCAGACATGGACGCAATGCACCGCCCACAGACGCCGCCCGACCGTGCCGTTGCTACCTATAACTTTGCCTGGACGAGGAGAACCCGACAGCATCGCCGCCCAGCTCGACCAGCCGCCGGAGACGCCGCGCCCATGTCGCCCGCATCACTGCCCCGCAACCCTCACTCGATTCTATAAATAGGGAGTTCCCTGGACGAAGCTGAGCACACCACCAGACTCCCCACCTCTCACTGCCTCTCCTCCACCCCACCATTTGTTCGATCATCGCCGGAGCCGCCCCAATTTGGAGATCGGAGCCGCCAGTACCTGGTGGACGCCGCCGTCGATTGGAGCTGTTCCAGGAGGAGCCGCCGGTGCCAGGAGCTTCCTCATCTACTACATCTACCTCACGCACACTGCCATCCCTCGCTGGACCACCGGTTAGCCCGCTGACCCCCTAGCGCCGCCGTGCCCGTAACCCTTTCTCGCCGGAGAAGACGATGGCTCTGAGCCGTCGATCTGCTCTCTAATCCTACGCTCCACGTCGCCCCATACCGTTTCGGCGTTTAAACGTCGCTGACGGGTGGCCCCCGCTGTCAGGCAGCCCGCGCGGTACTGGACCGTAGCTGGGCTGGCTCGGGCCGTTTTTAAACCTTCTGGCCCGTTAGCTTTTCCCGCCGGCCTTTTTATTCAAATTCGATTCAAATAATTCCCAAACAATTTCCTCACAGCACAAACTTTGAAATTCAATAGATTCAAATTGGCTAACCCAAATCTAGTGAACTTTATATGGTTGGAAAGCTACTGAAATTATCTAGGCAATGCCACTGGCCTCAGGGTCAGATTCTTTGTAGAATAAATGTGATAAAAATAACAAGACAGGGACTTTTCCCTATTCAAATAATTCTTAAAAATCAACCAAAATTTGTATTAAGTTAATTCCAACTCTAATAGCTCACATTTGACTTACACTAATTGTTTATGCAATAAAATGGTGTGGTCACTTTGCATGATCATGCCATAGTTAAATGAATGGATAATTTGACTAGTTGACTAGTTGATATTGTCCAAAACTATTAAAGTAAATTGTGTGAAGTCTTATACTTCATTTAAACTTGTCTCACATGCATTCATGGGATGTTTGTACCTCTGGTCCAAACTCTCTTATATGAATGGCTTGAGATTTAAATCATGTGTAGTAGTATTTAAATGGTATGAGGTGACCTACCTCATTTAAATCATTTTCTCAAATATTGATGATGAATGGTTGACCTAGGTCAATACCCATTTCATGTATAATTGTTTGGGAAATTAAATCTTAAGAAGATTTCAATGAGAGGAATTTATTCCTCAAGAACCCTATGGAAACTATCATTTACATATAAAGTACAAAGAAGTGAATTCCTTTTAAACCCCACAACCCATACACTCTAGTTAATTTACTTGTGTGCATAGAGTAGTTTGTGTGATTATATGTGATGTATGGAATAGCCATTGAATTAGTGAGTAACTATACTCGTATTCAAATTTAGACGGTAGCACCGGAGAGTACGCCGAAGAAGAAGGATACTACCAAGAGGAGGAGGAGGAACAGTTTGAGAACTACCAAGGCAAGCTAATATTCTTGCAAAGTGCAAAGCCCCTTGGGGCAAGACACCATGTTTCTTATCTTTTCTTACATGAACCCATCCCAAGTTTTTACTTTACAAGTTTTTACTTGATTTCTAAATGAGTTACTTTTATAGTTAACTTTGGTCAAAGTACAAGTTGGTTACTAGAGTAGTGAGTTAGTCTCTTCCAAGCAAAGCAAGATAGCACCCCTCATGGATTAGAGCTAGTGCTAATGAATTAAAACTTGACTACTCTAGATGGGAACAATGTGAATTTGAAACGAATTTGAAACCTTGGAATGATGATGCATTCCATTGAATGATTTTTGAAGGTGAATATGAACAAGAGAAGATGGTGATTTTTGATAAAACAATGATGTTGGTTTGAATGCGATACCTTTCCAATTATCAAGTACCCCCACAATACCTGATTATGGGTAGGGCTTAACTGGAAGTTTATGTGTCTTAGTATGGGTTCCCTCTAAACAAGCGTCATCGGGGTTATGCCGAAAGCTGCCTCTACCACAAAAGAAACGATACGATATGATGCGAACCGAGGTGAATGTCCGGCCCAAGCCTCGTGCGGTTCCCGGGTTGACGAGTTGGTCTTCACTTGGGAGGCCAAGCTCATGGGGAGAGGTGCTCATACTAGGGTTCGTAAGTGAAAGGTTATGGTTGATGATCCGCGTACTTGTGTTACGATTATTCGGGAAATCCCGACGGATGAAATCAAATGTTGTGGCACAAGTGTGCAACCTCTGCGAGTGTAAACCTATTCGAATAGCCGCGTCCACGGTTACGGACGGTTGGAAAGGCCATACGGTTTCCGATGTCATATCTTTGAAAAATGATGTTGAAAGGTGATGGTGAAATGACTTGTGGTGAATTGATTTGAAATCACCACATGAATGGTGGGAATGACACTAATGTTCCCACTTGAGTTAGTTAGCACTCGAATAAGCTTTTTCTCAAACTTTGTGAACTAAAACTAGCTTTACGCAAATAAACTAGAGCTTAGCAAACCATACTAGAATGTCTAGCACTTACTTTAGTGTTAGTTTGCGAGTACTTTAAAGTACTCACGGCTTTGTCCCTGGCTATTCAAATGGCCGGACTATGAAGAGGAGCGAGAACTATCAAGAGGACGACCGAGCGGGACGCCTACGACAACTAGGGAATCTTCTGACGTCAGACGTTGGCCTGTGGATTAGATAGTCCACTACTACTACTACGCTCCCGCTATGTATTTGTGTTGTGTGTTGAAACAATAGTTCAACTATTATTGTAATATTGGATCATGTGATCTATTTGTAAGACGACTATGATATGTAATGAATGATGACTTATGATATTCAACTGTTATGTCTCGCAACAACAATATTCCTGGGATTGCGATGTATGGCATAACAGGCATCTGGACTTAAAAATCCGGGTGTTGACATATTGCTAGCTCCATATACTCTTTGGAAAATCATGTGCTTCATGTTATGCTATTCATTGCCTTGCATGATTGGTGTAACTAATTGAAGCTCTCAAGAATCTCCTTTTGCATTATGGTCAATTCTTATCCTTTACCATATGCTTTCTTTGTTGTGAAGATGATCTTGGACATGCTCACAAACTACCATATGGAAATATTTCCTAAATACCTCTTGTCCTTGGACAATTGGTAATAAATTATGTGGTATTGTTCCGGATCATCCTCACACTTGGCTCATGTGCTCAATTGCTTCATTTCTTACCAAGAATTTGTCCTTGTGGGTTAGACTCCCATTTGTCTTCCTTGCTTCTTTTGGATCTCCTTATTTCACTTGAACCTTGTTAGTGTTTTGATAAACATGGTTGAGCGATGATCCCGCATTTGTGCATTTTGTATTCAAATGCAAAATCCTAATAGTGCACTAATTTTGGGGGAGCTCTCCTATGTTTGCTAGAACACTCCCTTGTTTCAAGAATTTGACATTGGAAGACAAACCTTTTCTTTTCGGTACTTTTGTGCCATCATGAAAAGCGTTGAGGTTTTGGTTTATTTGGAACCTTGCTTTCTTTGGGAGTTGGTTATCTCATTACTTTCTAGTTGGTTTAGATTCTTATAATGAGATAAGTCCTTGAGCATGCTTGTTTTGGATATCTTGCTCTATTTCTCTTGTACCTATCTTGTGTGTGCATGTTTTTTGTGGATAAATATCTTTGTGATGTTGTCCACTTAGAGAAACTTATATACATAAGAGATGGTGCATATCTTTTGATATCCCTCTTTGCTGGAGTCCATTCCTTTATTATTATTTGACTCTTTGATGACTCCACAAAGATCTTGGTTATGAGTGCTTGTGTTATTCTATTTGTACCTTCACGCACTCATACTTTATTTTGGCACAAGCTTCATTTTTACTTGCTTCTTATTAAGCTTGTGTTTATTTTTGGTTCATTGGATTGCTTGCTTAATTTGTTGAAGCTTTCTCACCTTCTTATTCTCTTGCAATCTTTGATCTTCAATATAGTTTGATTTCCTTCGAGTATTCATCATTGAATATGTGCATTTGATTTCACTCACAATTATATGAGAAATGCACAACTTATGGAGGAACGCTCACTATATTGGCCATCCAAACCTTTCGTCCATTTTGGCAATCGATGCCAATGGGGGAGAAGTTTGGAGGGTTTAAGGGAATTGCTTTTGTTGGTTCTTAAGCATTTGCCTTTCATGCCTTGCATTTGTTGCTTTGCATGGTTGAATATTTGGGGGATACTCCGCTAGGCTTTAATTTCCGGTATATGCAATGAAATTCAAGTTCATTCACACATGCATATATTATGGGGGAGTTTGTTCTAAATATTCAACTTGGGTTGTTCGCTAAATTCCATATTTAAACCCTCTCAAAGAGATTGTCATCAATTACCAAAATGGGGGAGATTGAAAGAACATGTCCATTACCCCATGTGTGGTTTTGGTAATTGATGACAATCCCTATGGACTAATGGTTGCATTGAGAATCAATCTTAGGTCAAGTCCATAGCTATGTGTTGGACTCAAGGTTGCAAGATGGAGAAGACGGAGTACAACGATGAAGACAGTGTCGAAGAGAGACCAAGACGGTGTTGAAGACGAAGAGAGATGAAGATGGCGTTGATGATGGACGAAGACGGTGGCGTGCGTACAAGATGGAGACGGTGGCGTGTATGTTGGCGGAAGACGGTGGCACGCACAAGGTTGATGAGGATGAAGACGGAGCTTGGATTCGAGGGGAACGCGCAAGGTTAAGGTTTGTGCTCGATAGGATAGTGGATCGCATCATTGGAGAGAGCTCAAACCTCGCATTCATTGCATCGTGTTTCTTGGTTCTTCTTGGTTCTTATGCATGAAACGGATTCCGGTTGCATCGCATGTTGCATGTGCGAGGGTGATGATTTTCCCGATATACCGTATTGAGAGGTTACACCTCTATGATCATGAGAAAATCATCACTCACTCTTTTGCATGATTTCATCATGTGAGAAGGTAGCCCTTGTCGTCCTCTTTCCAACAAAATTGGTTTCATGTCATTCCGAGTTTCCTAGCTGGAGATATTGCGTTTTCCGTGTTGCAGAGAAAAAGAAAACGAAAATAAATCTTAGTGGGCCGGGCGGTACTACCGTGGGCATTACCGGGCAAAGTACCGCACGTGCAGTTTTACTTACTGAACTCAAAGCGGTACCAGGCTGGTACCGGCCCGGTAGTACCGTAACCCATTTACGGTACCAGGCCGGTACCGGGCCCGGTACTACCGGCCCACTCTTTTTCTCTTTTTCTTTTTATCCTTTTATTCCTTCCTCCTCCACCCGCTCTGGGCTGCCGCCTACTCACCGGCCCAGCCCCGCTCGTGCCGCCCAGCTCTCGCGTGCGGGCCGCCACCCAGGCCGGCCCAGCTCGCTGCCACCGCTCGCCAGGCACAGCGCCTGCGCTCGATCCCGCGGGAGAGCGTGGGCGTTGACCCGCTCGTGCCCGTACGCCACAGCCGTACGGCTCCCGCACGCTAGCGCCTGCCCCACACGCGCCCGCTCGCTCCGCTCCCTCATGCGCTGCTGCTGGGCCGCCCCTGCTCCCCACGTCCGGCCCATCTCCTCCTCTCTCAGCCTAAGTTCCTTCAGACCTGTTTTTCCCTGTCTTATTTGCTGCTGTTTTTACATGGGCGGTACTACCGGCCCATAGGGCGGTAGTACCGGCCCGAAAACTGTTTTTCGCATGTTTTCTGTCTACCTTTTTCGCATGAGCGGTAGTACCGCTTCGACAAGCGGTAGTACCGCTCGGGCGCGTTTTCTGACCGTTTTTCAGCCCCAACAGTCATATTTCTGGGCCCCCTATTTATACCTCTCTTCCACCTCCGACCCAAACACTTCTTCCCCTCCATTCTCTCTCCTCCATGTTGACCTTGAGTTGTTTCTTCCTCCTCTTGATCCCCCCACTATTTCTTGCATATTTTTGGGGGAAAGGAGAGAGGAGATCTAGATCTAGAGCTTCACCAATTGAATCTCTCTCCAAGTGAGGGGATCTTGCTAGATCTAGATCTTGGAGTTTCTTGGTGTTTCTCCACATATTTGTTCTTCCTCCCTTATTCCCCCAATAACTTGTGTAGCTTTGTTGGAATTTGGGAGAGAAGAACTTTGGCATCTTAGTGGTGTTCTTAGCCATTGCATTAGGTGCATCGGTTTGGGTTCTCTCCGGGGTTTCGATCTCGTAGAGGGCATGTTGACCTTGGTGGTGTTGTTGCCTTAGTGGCCTTGTTACCTTAGTGGTGTTCTTGCCTTAGTGGCCTTATCGTCTTTGTGGTGTGGTGGCCTTTGTGGCGTTGTTGCCTTTGTGGTGTTGTATCCTTTGTGGCCTTGTAGCCTTAGTGGCCTTATCGTCTTTGTGGCGTGGTGGCCTTTGTGGCGTTGTGGCCTTTGTGGAGTGTGTTAGCCTTTGTGGTTTTGGAGCCGGTTGTGGCGCGTTAGTGTCTTGGTGACTTTGTTGCCGGTGTGGCGTGTTGTAGCCTCTTGTGGCCTTATGCTTGAGAGCCTCCGTGTTGTGGAGTTGCCTCAAACTTGATACTTGGAAGTTTGCCCAAGCTTGTACGGGTTCGGTGACCACCCTCAAGGGTCCCTTAGTGGATCGAGGCTTTCCCCTTGGTGGAAAGGCTCGAGGAGATACGGTGGCCCTAGTGACTCATTGGAGTGCCTTGTGCCTCCACACCGCTCCAGACGGAGACGTAGCACCCTTGGGTGTGAACTTCGGGATACATCGTCGTCTTCTCGTGCACCGGTTACTTCTCAACCCGAGCTCATTTACCTATGCGCTTTACCTTGTTATATCTATCTTGCTTGATGTGCTATACCTAGCTTGTTATCACCTTGTTGCTCGTCATGCTAGCATAGGTTGTTGGCGCTCTTAGGCAAACCCCTAGTTGGTAGGCTTTGAGCTAAACTAGTAAACACATGTGTAGTTTTATTCCGCCTAGTTTAGCTCTCAAGTAGAAGTTTTTATACACCGCCTATTCACCCTCCCCCTCTAGGCGACGTCCTAGAACATTCACATGTGTCACCAAATCTTGAAGAAAAGGTGAAGGCTGGAGTTATGTTGTGCTGGCTGAAGAAGGGCATGAAGAAGATGAAAGAGGCACTGAAGATTGGTAGAGGCAAGGACAAGGGCCAAGTTTATCATAGGAAAGGTTAAAGCATGGCATGTAGTTTGTTGCTGTTTCAGTCATGTAGTTTGTCTGAATAAGAATGTAAGGCCGTCACCGCCACTAGCCATTTCGTCGAGCAGGTGGAGGGCGCAGTGGCGGAACGAGCGACTACGTCGCAAGATGGTGGGGCAGAGCAGGTGCTCCTGGAGGCGGTGGCGGTGGAGAAGGTGTCCACGCGGGACGGTCGCGCGGCGGCGCAGGTGGTGGCGTCGCAGGTGGTGGCGGCGCAGGTGGTGCCGGCAGGGGCGCGGATGGTGGTGGGTGCAGCGGATTGGTGTGTGGCTGTGTGGCGGGAGCAGGGGTAGTTCGGTCACCTATTTGTCATTGCGCGGTCCTACCTGTAAGATCCGGCCCCACTTTCAGTAACTGCAAGAGACGGAAACGTTTGAAGCCTGTCCGTTTGGCCTCGATGGAGCAGCTGCGCCAGAAGCGGTGGCAAAACTGAGCACCATTCTACTCTAGTGGCAAAACTAAGTCATGCGCGGATAGTAGTGGCAAACCAATAATTAACCCATAAAAATATTTGTGTAACACTTCCCAGCTACGCGGGAGGTTGTTTTTTATTTGCGCGAGACGTTGCTTTCTCAAAGCTTTGAGATACGCGGCTTTCCCATGTTTACGTGAGACATGCTTCATGCATGTGTTCTGTCAAATCCGTGCTATCTAACACGGCTGCAATCAAACTGGCACACTCATTTCTTAAGGCAATTTCTATATCAGTGTTAAATAGCATATAGTCCCTCCATCCCGTTGACCTTGTTTTAGTTTTATCAAAATTTGGATATTTTTAGATGCTAAATAGTGTCTAGATACATCTAAATTTTAACAAAGTTCAGGCAAGTTTCATGGAATGGAAACATATTCTCAATTTCGGACTCATTTCACATACGTGGACACCATCAATGCTCTAAAAAAACTAATCATTGTTTCAAAAGTGTCTAATGTAACATTTTTCACTATGTATGACAATTTCCAGAAGTGCAATATTGTTTTGCATTATTTTCTAGTAATATGTATAACCTGCAAAGTGTAGCAAAATAAGTTGTAACATTTTGAATACACTAATGTAGCAAAAAGCAGCTTCAAATGCAACAAAATCCCAATTTGTTTGGAATAAAACGTGAGTAAATCGTGTCACCTTTGCAATAAAGTATAACACATTCAACATTTGTTCCCACCTCATCCAACATTACAAAATCATGTTTGCAACACTGAAAGAAGCCCTTTTTTTGGTAGCATACACTATCAAAATGCTCTTGTAAGATGTTGTGAATAATCTAATATTAAAAGCCGTGTGCATCCCTTGGATGAAGAAGTTGGGGTGATTTTCCCCATTTCGAAAAAAAACATAAATTATTGTAGCATTTTGATCGTGTCATTTCTGCACACACAAAAAAGATAGCACATCCAACATTATAGAATCATGTTTGCAACATGGAAAGAAAAACCTTTATACCATACTCGCAAGTGTCACCTCTCGTATGCCTAGATGTTATTATATAGCATTTTGCTCCTCTAGTCTCTCATGCCTCCGAAAAAGCTATGTATACAACAATGTGTGATGCTACTAGGAAATATGTGCACGGCAGCGCTACTAGGCTGGCGAGGCTATTAGGCAATATGTGCACGGTGGTGATACTACTACTACTACGCTACGCGAGTGGGCGATCCACACGGCAAGACATAAGCAACAACATCGGGCATGCGCCTAGGACCTAACGACACACGCGGAAAGGAAGGGAAAAAGGCACGCATTTGTCGTTGCCCACACGAAAAGGAAAGAAAAGGGAACGACGCATGCGCCGCTCCGCATGAGCGCGGCCTGGGGTTGAGATAAAATGTTTCCCTTAGTTATATTAGTCATGTGAATTTTTCAAAATTTAGTACATCCCAATTCCTAGAGACGACACATCGCGAGAGGAAGAAGTTGAATTGCACTAGTTTGACACCAGGCTTACTGGGGTCGACCCAGATTTTGTGTATGCACAAGTTTGACCATAGAGTCATAGACTGGACGTCTCAAGTTCAAAAGGATTTCTCAAAGAAAAGAAAAAATCCGTCGGCCACGTCTGAAACAGAAAGGAAATACTCTGGACAAGCGATAAGTATCCGACACCAATTAGACCGTTCGTCGTCGCTCTTTGAGTCCTGCGCGAACGTGAACTGTATTTCGGTCCTTTTCTTGTTTTCGGAAAGAAATTACTACCTCGATTCTCAGTTCTTCCCGATCCATCAAGTCCACCGCCGTTCCTCCGCTACCACAGCCACCGGCGACGAAGCGGGCTTGGCGGCGGCCAGGTGAGTCTACGCCGCCGCAAAGCGGTCCATCTTGTCTCTTTTCCCGATTCTCTCCACCCTTGCACATACTGATATGATTTCTTGCCCGGCAGCGTCGACGTCCGCCGCCTGTTCGGCGGAATGACTCCGACCAAGAGGGGCAAGAAAGCGCCCATGCCGGCCGGCGTCGACCGAATCGGCGCCCTTCCGGACGAGATCCTCCACCATCTCCTCTCTTTCCTGCCGGCGGAGGAGGCTGTCCGTACGTGCGTGCTCGCACGCCGCTGGCGCCACGTCTGGAAGTTCACCACAGGCCTGCGCATCGTCGAGTCCGTGGACTTCCCGAGATCTATTCAGGATGTCCGGGAATTCGTCGACTATCTGCTCATCCTGCGTGGCCACGAGCCCCTAAACACTTTCGAGGTCGAGCTCTCCGACCTCTCCCAGGACGACGCGCCCTACCTGAACCTATGGGCCCGTTTCGCTCTCCTCTGCAAAGTTCGTGAGCTCACCCTTTGTCTGTATCACACCGATTTCCTCTGCGCCAGGCTAGACGGCCTGCCCATCGTCTCTCGGAATCTCACGACACTAAACCTTCGGGGTGTAGGCCTCCAAGGGGGCTTTCTTGATTTTTCTCGCTGCCCGGCGTTGGAGGATCTCAGGATGCGCCACTGCCAGATTGATGTCGACAAGATATCGTCCCTCTCGCTGAAACGCCTGAGCATCATCTTTTGCCGCTCCGCTCTGGATCACCGGGTCACCGTTTCTGCTCCGCGCCTCGTCTCCTTTACGCTAGACAGCTTCGCGGGTAGAACCCCGCTGCTTGAAATCATGCCCATGTTAGAGTCCGCGGTCGTGGAACTTGGGCGTGCATGCACCGATTTCTGTCATAACTACAGAAGCCGGGGTTTCTGTGCTGCTAACAGTGCTCCTAGATGTGCGAATTGCCTTGCTTACAATGATGAAAGCAGCAATACCGTGCTTCTTGGAGCTATCT
Source organism: Lolium rigidum (assembly GCF_022539505.1). Lineage (NCBI taxonomy): Eukaryota > Viridiplantae > Streptophyta > Magnoliopsida > Poales > Poaceae > Lolium > Lolium rigidum. Next base: position 149,973,057 of record NC_061508.1, read on the forward strand.
ACAATGCTGAACATCTCCAGTTGATATCTCCATTAGGAATGGTATGGCTTTCCACCTATGTCCTAAATTTGTTTCGTTGTTTCTACTTTCTTCATCAATCATACACATTAAAACGTGCCTACAAGAAATAATTGTGGGATATTATTATTCATACTTGTTTTTTTTACATTGTGCAACTCCTTAATTTTGATGTCAACTTATTAAGAATGCAATTTTAAACAATATAGACGCGCTGGTCATGTTAGTTTATACAGCCGTCAGCTTGTTTTTAGCCAAAACTGCGCCTAACTAAATCAAGAGAAACTTGGGATACATGGCAGCTTTTGTGCTGTTTACATCCATTACATTACAGGCATCCATAGACAATGGACATACTTTCCGTATTTATGGCCACCAGTTGGGATTTCTAATGAGGATTACTCCATCCCTCTATTTGTATTTGTTATTCCAGATGATTTTTGCAAGGGATTTGAAAAGTTGCCCTACATTTAACAAGTTAAAGACTTTGTTACTCAATGGCTACTGGTGCGTGGGTCCTGACTTTGATGCACTAACTTGCATTCTCAAACACTCTCCAGTTCTAGAGAAGCTCACTCTTCAACTTGTTTCCGAGGTATATATGTCATCTGTAGATGGTTGCTGCACTGTTGAAGTTTATTGATTATTCATCTTGGTTAAATGATTGCATCTTCTCAGGAAGAAGTACATAAAGTGGAAATGAAAGGAAGCTACAGTTCAACGGCAAAACCTACTGGAATATCAGAGCACCTGAAGTTAATTTCAGTCAAGTATAATGTGGTTGATGATAGAGTTCTCCAACTTTTGAAGTTCATGTGCACATTTAACATACGTAAGTTGATTGGTAACGCCTCTCATGCTTTTAATTTTGTATATTCTTTAATTTTCCTAAATGTGTGGCAAAGAAAGTAAGTTATTGAGAAACGCATAATTTTGTATAAAAACATTATGTCAAGAGTCCCAATTAATTGATTCATGGAATCCTGCACCGCATTTGGTTAGACGGAGAAATCAAAACATTACTATAATCCATTTTGTAGAGGAGTTTGATTTTATTATGGTGAACAAACCAAGTAGGCTTTCTGATTACTTCTTGTCGAGAGCAAAATGTGTGAATTGGTTTGGTTTGAAGGCTATAATAAATGATGTGGATTCTTGCTTAGCTCCAAATTGTAATTAGTAACACATGTGTCCGAAAATGCTGATCTCCAGCCGGGTTTACTTACACCGCATACTTGAAATGCATCTTCCTCACTAGGCAAGGTACTGATTTTTTTGAGAGAAAAACATGGATGGATATCCTTGCAAAATTTGGTGAAAAAGAATATGACCATATGCATCTGTTTTTCTTTGGTATAGTTTGAATAGCAGTATCCAGTTCTTTTTCACACACACACACACACTTGATTACTAATGAATAATTGCTTACGTTTATTTATTACATGAATTCAGTCATTCCCCTTTTGATGTCATTTTATTAGATGCAGTTTCACGATAGTTCTGGTATCCCCACACTAAAGTTTTCTCTGTGATTTCCTTTTCCTCCCTTGGTTCGAGGAGACTTGAACATAACTTCTATCAATGTCTCTTGTCATTCCCTGTTTTACTTCCTTTGCTATAAAATTTCTCATGACATTTAGACCATTTGATTTCTTTTCTTTCCTTCGGAAACATTTGATTTCTTTTCTTTCAGCTGGTTGCACATTTCTGAAGTAGCTACTGTCACTGTTCCTTCTGCTTGCTCCTTTCTCCCACTAGCTGGCATCCACCCGCGCAACCACCTTGAACTGCATATTTTGACCACCAAAGAATTAGACGTGTGTGTTCTTGTTAGATAGATTAAGCTAGAAATGGTCAGGTACCATATCTATCCTATTCCTAGGAAACTACACACTTTTCAGTTCAGAAAGAGAGTACCAGCATCTGAAATTAATCTCATGAAGTCTTCCAGTATATTCACTTGATTATTAACTGATAACTATAGTTACATGCAAATGACACTACTCTTATCTCACCGTGTCATTTTGGCTTTTTTGGCAGGATTCAGTTTTGAGTGAGGGTGAAAGAATCGACTTGATGGTGGATGTGCCATCTCTCAACTACTGGAAACTCTAAGGCTTTACTGTGATGTGGCGTGGATGATGCTAGCATTTTTTCATATTTTAACTATGAACATCTTATGAGTTCCAGTAAGACCGATGGACAATTTAGGAGTCCTGGCTTTGAGCCTTAAATCATCCAATTGGGGCCTATTTTACAATATCATGTTTATTGTACATTTTCCTTGTGCTTGTAATGTGCTTAAGCACAGAACTTCTAAGGTGAACTGTTCTGTGTGATCTGGTTATTATCTATCTTGTTCCTAGCTTCCATGATTTGAAATCAGCCTATCATTTAAGCGTGTTGAACCAGAGCGAATATAGCAACATCCTGATAGTCGCATGAAACACAAAGAACATATAGAGAACAAATCATGCTCTGGATAGTTTGGTGGGTAGTTGTATCCTTGCGCGACAGAAGGATTGGAGATAATGTGGTTTTTTAAAGCCCAGTATTATTCTTTTAGTGGTGAGTAAACATTTTTATCCATTACGAGGCGACTTCATCACTTTTGAAACTCTGTGACTCAATCTTCCATAGGCCTCGACTTAGTGTGTATGTGTGTGTGTGTCTGACTAATCGCCTATTGGTGCACCAAATACGCAAAGGGCATCGGCAGCAGAGTATCCAATTGCTTGCTCTGTTACCTGTCGGATGATATTTATTTATTTATTTAAAACACATCATTAAGTAGAACTAGATAGAGACCAATATACAATAAGCACTGTAGTTATGATAAGTATTTCCATTTCCCGTGAAGCCAATTTTCCAACCTATGTGAAACGCCAAAAGTGGAAGGTAAATTAAAACCTATACTATGAGCTATAAATCCACACACAAAGTATGGCGGTGGCAAAACATGAAAGGGTGTCATATTGTCGTATCGTGTACACAAAACCCACATGTTTTACTTGTCTTCAACTTTTATTTAGTTTCTGTGAGCATTGTCCCTCCAATTACCACGAAAAATATCTAAACCTTGAGGAGTATTTTAAATTCAGAAACCGAATATTTCAGAGGTCACGAGAGAAACCATACACTGAACGTTCCAAGAAGATGCTTGGCTTTTTTGGGTTGCATATGGGGGTCGTGCAGGCTTTGAAGTGAGGAAGAGATACACCAATGTGAACAAATCTGATGGTATAGTAACATCATGCAGATATGTCTGTGCCAAGGAAGGTATTCGGAAAAAAGGAGAACGTGAATCTATTCAACAATGTTTTAGGGCTGAAACAAGAACAAAGTGTGGTGCTGAGATGACAATTACATTTCATGGCAGCTCTGGACTTTTGTAACAGATATTGATCTTGAACACAATCACCTCCTTCACTTGCCACAAACCCGCCACCTCATGGTGTCACAAAGGAAAATTTCAGAATTTCAAGCTTTTAAAATTGAAGCTACGGATGATTCTGGAATTATGCCTAAAGCTGCATATGAGCTTGCTACTCGCGGAGCTGGTGGACCATTCAATCTTGACTACACTTGCCGTGACCATAGAAATTTTATACAAACCAAGAGGCAGAGAGAATTGGCTTTTGGTCAGGCGGGTAGCATGTTAAAGTATTTCCATCAAAATTTCTGAAAATCCATCATTTCAATATGCTTTGCAGCTGGATTGTGAGGAGCATATAACAAACATTTTCTGGGCTGATGCTAAAATGATGCTAGACTATGCGCACTTTGGTGACATAGTCACATTTGAGTATTTGACACTACTTTTGGCACAAATAAGGAATATTGGCCATTTGGTGTTTTTCTTTTACTCAATCAATTTAGAGAGGCTACTATTTTTGGTGCCGCGCTGTTGTTTGACGAAACATTTGCCTCATTTGAATGACTCTTCCACACTTTTCTAGCTGCACATAATGGAAGGCAACCTAAAACAATTTATACCGATCAAGATGCTGAAATGGGAAAAGCTGTAGAGGCTGTCTTCACGGAATCATACCATAGACTATGTATGTTCCACATAATGCAAAATGATGTCAAACATCTATCACCAATCAAGGGTGAAGAGAAAGATGAGGACGAACGAAAAGATGGTGGTGAAGAGAAAGATGAAGATAAAGAACCACATATTCTTGAAGTATATTGGACAAGCAAGGAAGGAATGTCATAGAAAATCCAAAGCCATGCTTCGGTACAAGGAACTATCTCATAAATTTCATACTATGGCACATAAAGTCGCCTCCTCAACGAAATGTTGTTTGTTGCTAGAAAATGCACTTGATTCCGTTGGTCCAAAGTTGGAGGAAAAACTAAATGCACCGACTAGTTCTATGAAGGAACCAAGTAGCGACAAGGAAAATGCTGACCCAAATGTGCAACCAATGGATGAGTTGCTAAGAGCTGCATGGCTGAAGAAAAAAAGTTTAATCAAAAAAATTGAAGAGAAAGAAAACTTGGCTTGATAAGTTGTGTAAGGGCAAGCGGTGGGCAACTAAACCTTCCGTTTCAACCAAAAAAGGAGAAAAGGTATGTTCTAATGTTAACATGAATAAAAAATGTTGTCATCTATTAATAAACTAGCTAGTTAAACTTTTATTGGCAGCAACACAAGAATAAAGATGATGTAAAACCTCAAGTAGAAGTGAGGGATGATGGCTAGAAGAAAGAAGCCAATGTGGAGAGTGAAAACTACAATGCAATCGAGAGTCCTTCTACTTGTGTTGATGATAGTATTTACGGTGGAAATCTGTACTAGTGTCTAGATGTTGGTTACACGGTACTTCCGGAGCTAACTGTAGTCTTTTGGGTATATTTTTTTGGGGTTAATTATAGTATTTTGAGGCCAAGCACAACCGGGGAGGCCTAAATGTATTTTGAGGGGCTAACAATTATCGTTTCATCAGTATTACTTGTTGCCACCGAATTTGAATGATATGGTACAGCCAAATGAAGTGTTTGTGATGTGAACTCTATAATGCTTTCTTGGTTTTACTTGTAGATGGATTTTCCATTGTTACAGTTGCATGATGCTAACTGTTGGTGAAAATTCGAACTTGCCAGAAAAATTCTAAAAAAAAATCGAGTAAACCAAACCTATTGAGTTATGTATTCTGGGAAAATTTCAATGAATTTTGACATATAGTTTGTGAACTGAGTGCATTTCAAGTTCTGTCCTAAAATTTGAACTCAAAATTCGAACTTTCCAGAATTTTTTTTTTAAAATCCAGCAAATCACATCTACTGAGTTATGAATTATAGGAAAATTTCAAAAATTTCGACATATGGTTTGTGAATAAACGTAATCTGAAGTTTCAGACTGACATGTACTGGCAATTGAAATTGGCTAGTCTGTAGTCAGTTTGCTTTTGGTCTCTTCAGATCGTTGGATCTGCAATAGGTGGCTGAGATTGGGACTAAGTCTCCCAGTGACTTATGAGTAACACATCACTGAAGCTGAGTCCTCTGCTTGCCCTCCAACTCCATCCTTCTAAAAGAAAAACTCCATCCTCTCTTTTTTTTAGATAAAAGGTACACAGGTGCCCGACTTTGAATTAACAAAGCCCGTAACGGCCAGAGTGTAACAGAATGCTGGAGAAACAGCTTACAGGCAACGAATACATCAAGAAAAAGAAGAGAAAATGAAGAACAGCTTGAGCATCGATGCCATTGTCCAGCCAAGAAGTCCCGCTGCAGAAGTGGAAGTTGGTGAAGAAGACCGCCATTGAGGAACTCACGCCGACGTCAAACTGAAGCAGGGCAAGCAAAGTCACACAGCCATCCGTTTCCACCTCCGAAGAAAGCACCCTGCTTTCTCGCCCCGGATCGAGGGGCGCCGCACCTGTCAGGAGGTAGAGCAGCTCACCCTGAGCACGGAGGGACGATCGTAGACCTGCTGCCGGAGAAGAGGACTCTGAGCACTACCGCCTCGCCATGCCATCACCCACGAACAACACCACCAACCGCAGCACCAATCATTGCACACCAGACATAAGCTATCAGGGGCAGACAAAGAAGATGCAGTGAAGATTAGCGCCGGAGCTACCCAGCTGACCAAGACCAGCTGCAGCACCACCACTCTTGAGAAGCAACCGCTACCAACTGCTTACCATCCACCGCCAAACTTATCCACCAACCTCGCTATCTCAAGGCGACGCCTCCAACAAGGAAACGACGCCGGAGCGCCGCCGCCGCCCAAGCCGAAGCTTTTGGTTTTCACCAGAGAATAGGGAGGTTAGGGAGGAAGGGGATGTACCTAGATATCGCCTTCAAGAAGGAGAACGGCGCCGACAGCGTCGTCGACATCGTGGCCGCCACAGTCGGCCAAGGGTTTCCCCCGGTACAGAACCCCTCCTCCCTAACCTGGCCACCTGAACAAAATCCAGCGCCGAGGAGGTGAGACAAGCAGCGCAGGAAGGAGCAGCCATCCTCTCTTCCTCTGCCTCCTGCGAGGAGCGGACTTGCCTGCAGCCAGGTGAGTCTATCTCGTTCTTGCCCCCCGCAGCCTCGACATCCACCGCCTGTTTGACGGAAATCCTCCGAACAAAGAGGGCAAGGAAGCACCCGAGGCGAGTCCCGTCGACCGACCGCATCGGCGCCCTCCCGGACGATATCCTCCACCATCTCCTCTCCTTCCTCCCGGCGCACGAGGCCGTGCGTACGTGCGTGCTCGCGCGGTGCTGGCGGCACCTCTGGAAGTTCACCACAGGCCTACGCATCGTCAACATCGAGGGCGACGACGGATGCCACGGATCTGTCCAGGAGCTTCGAAAATTCGTGGACCATCTGCTGAACCTGCGTGGGCACACGCAGGGGGGCCTCAACACTTTCGAGATCAACTTCTCCAGCTTCTCCCAAGACGACGTGCCCTATGTGAACCGGTGGACCCGTTTCGCTGTGCTCTGCAGAGTTCGTGCGCTCACCCTTCATCTCCATTATCGTCACCTCCTCTGCTTAGATGGCATGCCTCTCGTCTCTCGGGATCTCAGGACATTGGACCTGCTGGGTGTAAGCCTCCGAGGGACCTTTCTTGATTTCTCTGGCTGTCAAGCGTTGGAGGATCTCAAGATGGACAGTTGCCAGATTGATGTTGACAAGGTATCGTCCCTTTCCCTCAAATGTTTGAGCATCGATGGCTGTCGTTCCGATCTGGATCATCGAGTCCGCGTTTCTGTTCCAGGTCTCATCTCTCTTACACTAGGTCGCTTTGAGTGGGGCACTCCTTTGTTTGAAACCATGCCACTGTTAGAAATTGCAAATGTGGAACTTGGGCGTTCTTGCTGCGGTGTCTGTCATCTTCTCTACAAAGCGGATATTTTTGGTGGTGACTGTCCTAGTTGTGTGTCTTGTCTTGCTTACGAAGATGGAAGCAGCGATACCATGCTTCCTGGGGCTATCTATAATGCTAAGCATCTCGAGTTGATATTTCCATTAGGAATGGTATGGTTTTGCAGCTCTTTCCTGAACACATATTCTTTTTTAGCATCTACTTAATTTTTTCTTGATGTATTTGTACGTACCATTGGACATTCTGTTTGGATCTACTTTGTGCGTCAAACCCATTATACCAGGCTTGTGCATATGAGTTTGGGATATTGCAAAAAATTAGAAGTTATATTGTGCAAATCCTTGATTTTGATGTCAAGTTATCAAGCATGGAAGATTTAAGAATAATATAGACGTGCTGGTCATGTTACTTTTTACCGCTGTCAGCTTGTTTAGCCAAAACTGGGATATGCCTGACTAAACAAAGAACAATGGACATATTTTCCGTATTTATGGCCACCAACTGGGGTTTCTAATGAGAATTACTCCATCCTTCTGTTTGTATTTATTCCAGGTGATTTTTGCAAGTGATTTGAAAAGTTGCCCTACATTTAAGAATTTAAAGACTTTATTACTCAGTGACTACTGGTGCGCGGGTCCTGATTATGCTGCACTGACTTGCATTCTCAAACACTCCCCAGTTCTAGAGAAGCTCACTCTTCAGCTTGTTTCCCAGGTATATCATGAATAGATAATTGCTGCGCTGTTGAAGTTTGTATTCATTATTCATCTTGGCTAAATGATTCCGTCTTCCCAGGGACAAGAACATCAAGTGGATATTAAAAGAGAGCTATAGTTCAATGGAGAGATCTATTGAAATATCGAAACACATAAAGTTAGTTTGTGTCAAGTATAATGTGGTGGATGATAGAGTTCTCCAACTTTTGAAGTTCCTGTGCAAATTTAACATACTTAAGTTGACTGGCAGCTTTGAAATTTTCTATACTTTTCTGAAATTTACCTGAATGTGTGGTAAAAAATTAAGTAATTGAGAAAATCTTAATTGTTCAGAAAACCAATGTGTTAAGAGTCCCAATTACTACATACTTGATAACATGGAATCCTGCACCTTATTTGGTTAAGCGCAGAAATGAAAACATCACTATAATCCATTTTGTATAGGAGTTTAAATTTAATTGGTGAACAAACCATCTAGGCTTGTTGATTACTTCTTGTCGAAAACAAAATGTGTGTAAATGATGGGGATTCTTGCTTAGCCCCCAGTGACAATGCTGATCTCCACCTGGGTTTATTACTTTATTTACACCCTATATGTGAATTGCTTTTTTTTCTCACTAGACAAATTAGTGATATATTTTGAGAGAAAAAAAATTGGTGGATATCATGCTATAACAATTAGACTTGCAAAATTTGCTGGAAAAGAATATGATCCTGTTTTTCTTTGGTATAGTTGAATAGCATACTATTTAGTATCCAAGATGCATTAAATGTATTTTTTTTGTACATGACTCAGACGGTCATATTTTTGCACCACATGCTGCAGGCGTAAATATTAGAATGTGATGCATTTTAACACTCATATAATAAAACAACTCAATTTTTAAATACATTTTAAATATAGGTGTGAATGCAATAGAAGTAGATTTCTTTACATGAATGTCTTCATTTAATAGTTCTAAGTGGTAACACAACTTTTTGACTTTTCATGGGTTGGTGTTAGTCACTTACATGTCTCAGAGGCTCATTAGATATGGGAAGTTCATTCCTCTTTTTTAGTATATCCGAGGTCGGCCAGGCCAGAAACACGCCTGAAATGAATGAATGATATTTTTAGAAAATAAATGAATGGCGCAATTGTCCATCATATATATCTTCTTCACACTTGGATTACTAGTGAATAATTGCTGACATTTGTTCATTATCAATTCAGTCATGCCCATTTATTTGTCATTTTATATACATGTAGCTTCATAAGTAGGTTCTCTGGCATCCCCCTCCTAAAGTTGTCTTTTATTTCCTTTTCATCTATTGGTATGGGGAGACTTGAACATAACACTTATCAGTGTTTGATATCATTCCTTATTTTACTTGCTTTGCTGTGAATATGATACATCCTGTTGTCACAGGTTTAGAGCGTTGTGCTCATGTATCCTGCACTATTTGATCTCTTTTTATTCCTGTGGGAACATTTGATTTCTTTTCTTTATGTTAGCTCCCTTTACCCTCTAGTTGGCCTCCACCCGCACAACAACCTTTCGTCACCTGTTTTGATATAGAATTTCTGCACTGTTGCCACCAAGCAGTTTATATGTGTTGCGTTCGTCAGATTAAGCTAGAAACTATGAGGTGTCATATCTAGCCTAGGAAACTACAGTTTCGGGTTCCAGTACTTTCGCTTAATTGTCAACTGAGAACTGTTGTTAAACAATGATCACACTACCCTTAGCGTGATTTTTTGTTTTTGCAGGATTCAGTTTTGAGCAAGGGCGGGAGAATCCAACTTGATGACGGTGGATGTGCCATCTCTCAGCTACATTTTTTTTTCAAGAATACATCTCTCAACTACTTGAAACTGGCTATATTATGATGTATTGATGTGACGATGTTGTCATATTTTAACCATGGACATCTTATGTGAGATTCAGCAAGACCGATGGGCATTGAGTACAGGCTTTGAGCCTTAGATCATCCAGTTAGGCCAATTTTATAATATCATGTCTATTGAACTATTCACGCATTCTGCTTAATGTGCTTCGGCGCAGAACTTGTAATGTGAATTGTTCTGTGGGATCTGATTAAAATCCTTTTTTTTTCTGAGGTTCCATGATTGGGTCATTCCAGTGAATGGAATACTGAGAATTAAAGCAACATTCATACAGTCAGCATGAAACACGAAGAACAACGAAATACTGAGCAATTAAAGCAACATTCAGATAGTCAGCATGAAGCACAAAGAACGTGTAAAAAACCAAGCATTGGCTTTAAGGATGAAAACAAAGTGGAAATCAGACGGAACTGAGTGGTGTCACGTTTATTTTCATTTTTTCTGTTTTCATATTCTTTTACCGGAGCAGTCACGTTTATTTTATTTTTTTGTTTTCATATTCTTTTACCGAAGCAGAAACGAATGCAGAAACCCAGAAACAAAAAATAGAAGCAGGTATTGTTGAAAACATATACTGACCCAATATAGTGAGCGATGAAGACGTTCGCCGCAACTTAAAAAACCCTTAATCATGGGAAAAAATTCTCAAACTTTCAAGGAAAAAAAAACATTTTTTTTCCCTAATTCTAGCATAGTGCTCAGTTTACAAGGAAATAAGGGAAATGTCAAACCATGAAAGCTTCATTAAATGCATGAAAGGATAACATGATCATGGATTTTGGGAAAAGACACTTTAAAAGTTTAAGGTCATGTAATGGATCTGTTAGATTGAGCCATACGTATCACCCCTAAAACAAAAATTCCATATAAGCCAATAATGGAAAACCAGTTTCCCCTTCCTTTCCCCCAAAAACGTTGTTCGGTTTTTGTTTTGTTTTCATTTTCACCAAAAAGGTTCCGTTTCTGTTTTGCACAATTCTATTTTCGTATCTTCACTCCGTTTTCGCTTTTTCGTGGAAAGGTCAGAAACTTTCCTCTCCATTTTCATCTTTAGTTGGGTCGATAGTTTGGAGGGTGGTTGTATCCACCAAGATTAAACTTCAGATTTAAGATCATGTGTCTTTCATAAAAGCAGGATATTCTTTCAATGGGAGGTGAACAATCTATAGATAGAACACTCTGATCATGGAATTTTGTCAAAAAGCTAGCAACTTTAGAGAAATTGCGGAGGTTTTTCAACATTTTTTTCTTCAGAAATGACTAAAAGGTGATTTTGTAAGAATGGACCTCATGATTCCAAGGGAATTAGCATAGGCCCCTTTCAACAAACAAAATTTGCAAAAGAATGACCTTGCAATTCTAGGGAAACTATCGAGAGGTCCCTTTTCAAACAAAACATGATTTTGCAAAATAGACCTTGTAGTTTCACGGGAATTTCTAAGAGGCCCCTTTGAACATGAATTTTTTTGACCATCGTATACGATGTAAAGCAATGTTGAATAGGTTTTCCGAAATTTGAATTTTTTATTTTGAAGCTTGAACGGAATATTCATGAAACTTTGTACAAAATATGTAATTATGTTTCAGTAAGTTTACTTCAGTTTCATGATAACAGGATGTTTCTTATGGATGCCACTGCAGTGGTTTTCTTAGATGTTAGAAACCTCTATTGAACCTTTGTGAGATCTTAGTTCAACTTTGATTAATTCAACCATGACGAAGAAGGGATGCAAAATAAATATTTGAAACCCAAGGTTAAATATTTTTGAAACAAAATTGAAATTATAAAATGGTAGGAGTACATTGGCTCACAACAAAACAAGGAAACCGCAGCGGAAGAACGCAACCACAACCCAACTTATGTTGGGGAAGACTTAGGTAGGATCAGGTTTTAGATAGGATCTATGAGAACAATTTTTTTGCAAAGATAAAACATGTTCAAAAATTCTGAAAATAAATCACAACACACATCTATGTTATATATGCAACGCCAAAAATTTGCAACTTCAATTCAACATACATTTAGAGAGACAAAAAAGATAAATCTGAGTGGGAATAGTGTGAAATACTAGTCAACTATTCACAATAGAATTTGTCCTTTTTTGTTTCTCCAAGTGTAGATCAGATTTTAAGCTGAAATTTCTTGAAGTTGTAGATACAACCTATATGCATGTTGTTTATTATTTTCAGATTTTTTCGCATGTTTAAAGTATGTTTTTTCTAGGTTGATCCTATGATCCTACCTAATGGAGAGATCCTATACAAATCTCTCCCAACTTATGTTCAAATTCCTGAATTGTTTCTATTCAAGAGTCCAAAAATCATGGGATCAGTTCTGCAGAATACGTTCTCTCGAGTCACAACCCCAACGGACACGGATCCGGTGACATGCCCATGGCATGTCACCGATGAACAGTACGGTGACATGCACTATGGGTCGTTGGATTAAAAACGAGCGGACCAGATTAAGTACTGTAGCGCGTCACTGTGCCCGTTCCTGTAGCAGGTACACTGTAGCGTGCGTACTGTAGCATATGCACTGTAGCACGTACACTGTAGCATAGTCCTATTCATGTTCATCTGTCCATCGAGTTTGGATCCAACGGCCAAAAACTAGGTGCATGTCACAGTTACTGTTCATTGGTGACATGCTATGGGCATGTCACCGGATCTCAATCCCACCGTAAAAGGGGCGAGCTTCTGCCAAACTGGAATCTTTTGCCTCGCGCAAGTACGCATCTTCACTGTAGTGTCATGTGCAGAGCACCCAGTTCAAGAAAGCAACAACCAATCAAAGAGGAGCACCCACATTTCTTAGGGTTAGTTCCAGAGCAAGATCGAGCACCAAATCGCAAGAATGGACACCAGATGGCTGGCAAATCAGGGGCAGAGAAGGATGGCTGCCCTGTGCTGATAGGGAGGAGCTCAGGTGGAAGAACAAGGGGGAGGGGAGGAGCTCTCTGTTCGGAAGATAGTGAGCCAGGGTGGGGTGGTATTCTTCCTTCCACCTCACCGCTGCCGCCGACCACAGCCTACGCGCCAGAGCTGAGGCAGGGGGAGGTGAGCTACTAAAATCTCGGGTTTTATCGTTCCATCTTCGTCCGTGCCGCCGCCCCTAATTTGTTACCCTTGTATCTCGCAGCTTCACGCGCACACCACTAGTTCGACGGAATGCCTCACACAAGCAAGGCCAACAAAGCATCAAACTCCAGCAAGGAGGACCGGATCAGCGCACTGCCGGACGATGTGATCCACCATGTACTTGGCTTCCTGCAGGCGGCCGAGGCGGTGCACACCAGCGTGCTCGCCCGGCGCTGGCGCTATCTTTGGAAATCCATGCGCTGTCTTCGCGTCAACTCCATTGGGAGGTGGGAGGAGGGCAACGACGCTTCCCTTAGCAACTTTATGAACTGCCTGCTGCTCCTCCGTGACCCCGGCTCGACTCTAGATGAGGTCGAGATCGAGTATGATAATTTGGAAGACGAAACTAAATGGATCAGCATTTGGATCCGTCATGCTTTGTCGTGCCAAGCTCAGGTGCTCACTGTCAAGCCCGATTCTCACATGTATATCTGTTTGGATGGGCCTCCTCTGGTCTCCCGGCAATTGAGAAGATTGGAGTTTTCAAATGTGAATCTGAAACACAACTTCCTGGATTTTTCAAGCTGTACAGCGTTGGAGGATCTAAAGATAAAAGGCAGTGTCTTAGAGACTAGTAGGATCTTGTCCCCGTCTTTAAAGCATATGAGCATCAAACAATGTGCTTTCAGGCATGATGGCAGGATCCGTATTTCTGTCCCAAATCTCGTGTCGCTGCAACTCATATCATTTGTAGGTAGAACACCATTGCTTGAAAGCATGCTATCATTAGAAACCGCAGTTGTCAGTCCCCGCAACTACTGCTATGACGTCTGTCGTGAAGGTGTTGCTGGGGAGTGTTGTGGTACTTGTGCAGATTGTTGTGGTAATGATGACCACAATGGTGGCTGCGTACTTCTTGGAGGTCTGTCTTGTGCCACAAATTTGGAGTTGATAGCTTATTTGGGAATGGTAAACTTACACATTCTTCCATCTTAACTTCTTGTAAATGTGGACAGACTAGCTAAATAGGACATATTGACATGCTTACATACTTTCTCTACATATGGAAGTTTTAAATGTTCGTCCAAAGGTCCAATTCACTACAGTACCATTGCATTGTGGACTTCAATACTGGACCGTTAACTGTTACTGTTTTGCACTTTGTTCAGCTTATTTTCAGAAGGGATTTGCGATGGTGCCCTACATTTAGTAAATTGAAGACTTTGTTGCTGAATGAATGGTGTGTTCAAATCAACCTTCATGCGCTAATTTGTATGCTTGAACATTCGCCGGTTCTTGAGAATCTAATTCTTGAACTGCGCAAGGTATATGCTTTCTAAGTGGACTGTTGCAGAGTTGCTGTAGCGTTAAGTTTTCATGCATGATTGGTGGATATTGTTGACATATTTTTGTCTGCTACAGCAAGAAGAAACTGCTCTTGCATTGGAAGTGGAAGGAAATAATAGTTTGATGCACAAACCAGCTGCTATATCAGGATGCCTGAAGATTATTAAAGTCAAATTTGATGAGATTGATGACAGAGTTTGCAAAGTTTTGAAGTTCTTGAGTATACTTGGCACAGAAATTATTATCCAAAGGACTACCGATTGTTGGAGATACTGTAAGTTAACTTGTGAATCTTCCTGGTATTAGTATGAGTGCAGTTTAGTTGCATATAAAGCTTTCATTTAATGGGGGTAAAACATGGTCAAATCTCTTATGTTGCATAGTATTATCCAGTCAGGTGTGTCAACTAATTAACCTCCATGCAAGTCAATATATGTGTCTAACCGATTGCTTCTTTGAAGCATCAAACATCGATGGATGAGCAAACATGGCTGGCCTTCAGTGCTGCTATCAGCTATGAGACAGTTAATTGTTGTCTTCCTAAAGAAGACCAATTGTAAAATAATTGATTAACTTCATTGAGTAACAAACTTCTAAGTGAACTGAGCCTTTCATTCGCTACAGTTGGTTCGTGCTTCCTTGTCAAGCAATTAAACAAACATGTTCTTTGTATTCCTACCTGTACAGGATCCAGTTTCAAGAGGCAAGGGGAACTTTGGGGTGCTGATGGATGTACCATTAGGAGACCATTCAGTTTCAAGAGTTGGCGAGGAACTTGTGCTGTTGATGAATTTACCAACCTGTGACCAACTTCAGGAATGCAAGGCTGAAGCTTGTTGATGTCTCTCTTCTGTGCGAATCTTATAATTTGAAACTCAAACTTATTCAGCTGTCTGGACTGATTACTATGCTTAGTGTAATTTTATTATTCCTAAATTTGAAGAGAAAGAACATCATCTTAGTTTGGGCTGTTGAGGGAGGTACCATCCCGTGACAATTCAAAAATCGAAAGGCTCCAGCTAAGCAGCTTGTTGCTGTCTTTTTGTTTGTGTGTATCTTATAGTTTGCAACGACAAATGTCTTCTGTCTGGACTTATTACTCTACTTGGTGTTATTTTGAAAATCATAAAATTGATGATGAAAAAGATAAAATTGTGGTTCCAAAAAGGGAAAAAAACTTGATTTAATCCCCAGATTTGTTTTCTTTTGGGTAGATCACATCTGAGCATATATGAATACAAAAAATTCTAAGCACACACTAGAAATGTTTATATACTTCTGTATTTTATTTTATAAGTTTTAAAAGCAAGACTTTCGTTTTTTATATAAAAAAACCCAGCTCAGCTCAGGGAGCTGAATCTTATGGTCCCACTATCCAGTGCCACCAAAACCCAAAGAAGGCAAAGGATTCAGAGGTGCACGGTGACGAGCAGAAGTAGTCGTCTTCGTCATTAGATCTCTCGTTGCGGCCGGCGTCCGTAGAACGGTAGAAGCTGCGCAGAGGAGCCATGTTGAAGTGACAAGCTCTCCTTTCTCTTCCTGCTCCATTCCCCTTTGTCTATCTATATCAACTTACTATCGGTCTGCAGCGCCGGCGCCCCTCACCTGTTCGTGAACCTGACGTCTCACCGGGGAAAGACCGCGAAAGTGTCGCCGCCGAGCAGGGTAGACCACCTCAGCGCACTACCGGATTCCGTACTGCAGTACGTGCTCGGTTTTCTTGAGGCGCAGGAGGTGGTGCGGACGTGCGTGCTCGCCCGGCGCTGGCGTCACCTCTGGAGGTTAATCCCTCGCCTAAGCGTCACGGACGTCGACGCGTTTCCGAGTGTCGAGAAGCTCAATGAGTTCGTGAACCGGCTGCTGCTGCCCCGCGACCAGAGCTCTGTTCTCGACGAGTGCGAGTTCGATCTGCGTGGGTTCTTGCGACTGGACGATGCAAGTGTCGACCTCTGGATCCGGCACGTTTTGATGTGCCATACCCAGGTGCTGCAAGTCCATTTCCATGCTAATCTACAAACTACTCAGGACCAGCCGCTCGTCACACTGGCCAACCAACCGCTCCTATCCCAGCATCTATGGCGATTAGAGCTCAACGGTGTCTCCTTGGAAGATAGCTTCCTTGATTTTTCGAGCTGCTCAGTGTTGAAAGATCTGAAGATCACCAATTGTGTCATTGATACTGACAAGATCTTGTCCCGGTCCGTGAAACATCTTAGCATCATGGGATGTGAGCTTTGCTGGCGATCACACCCAACTCTTATATCAGCTCCAAGTCTTATTTCACTGCAACTAGCTGATTATGTTGGTGTGACTCCAATCCTCGGAAGCATGCCATTACTAGAAACTGCATCTGTCAATCTTGGCCACCAGAATGAGGAATATTGTGATTTCTGTGATAATGGTGGCTCTGAAGACTGTGACTGTGACTGTGGCATGGTGTATTTGGAGGATGATTGTGCACCTGACGTCTCTGTGCATCTTTTGGGTCTGTCCACTGCTACGTGTTTGGAATTGACAGCTTCCTCTAAAATGGTATGCTTCCAGTTCACTTGATCTTGCATGCTCAAGTTTTATATCCACCACATTACCGTTTCATCTTGCACGAAAATTAAATCTTAAACTGCTCTTACTTCTTTGCACTTTCCACAGGTTACATTCAAAAGGGATCTTCGCTACTGCCCTGAATTTAGTAAGCTAAAATCTTTGTTACTCAGTGACTGGTGTTTGGTTGCTGATTTCCAAACACTACTGTGCCTTCTCCATTACACACCGGTTCTAGAGAAACTCATTCTTCAACTCTGCCAGGTATATATATCTTCTAGTAAGTAATTGTGATGTGTATTGCATTTGTAGAACTATGTTGCATGATTGATCTTTTAAAGTATTTTATTTGCTACAGAAACCCAAATCTGACATGGAATTGGATGGCAGTGGTTTAATGGAGGAATCACTTACACTGAAGAAGCTTAAGATAGTCGAAATTAAATGTCAAATGATTGATGAACGTGTCCATAATATTTTCAGGATCTTGAGCGACAGAAGCATATCTCTGGAGAAAATTAATGTCCAAAAGCTTTAGTAAGTATGGTGTTACTGTAAATAACTTCACACTCTTCGCGCTGCAAGTTATACAAAAACAAGCAATGAAAACCTGTCATAAGTCATAACAACTTGACAAGTATTAGCTAGAGACGTCCAGGTTCGTTCCAAGGTAGAACCCCAACACTTGATAGACTTATTTGGCTGTTGGAATTGTTTTTAGGCAACACAGATAGATTGGCAGAACAATTCACAGTTACTTGATTTCAGTTATGGTGTGCATTTCTTTCCTTGTGGGATGCAACCCACACAATTTGAAGATGTTCCATCCTATTAATTGTTGTGTTCAATTCCTAGCATTACTTAGTACCTATTGACAATAGCTACACTGCTAGTACGGCATATTGAGTTGTGCACAGCATACTAGAGGATCTCTAGAAGCTCCTTATCTGCAATAAAAGAAATATAAAAACCTCAGTATTAGAGGCAGAATGCTTTTCTAGGGACTATTTATTTCCATAACTAAAGACGAGTTTAATAGATGTCCAATCCCGCAATACAAGATCAAGTTACATGTTTGTTGGTCCGGCTGCACTACCATTTCATTTGACTTAATAAGCTACATTCGTTTATCCTTTTGCATACCAGCTGAACGAAATTTTATATTTTTCACTATGATATCTCTTCTGAACACTGAGCTTACAGCATAATACTTGTAATGTTTGGGCAGGTTTCAGTTTTGAGGGATGTGGTAACAAGAACGGTGACTGCTGATGGACTAACTACTGCTTGATCACCCAGTAATCTTTCACTTAGTGAATGTATTAGGACGTCGCCTAGAGGGGGGGGGGGGATGAATAGGCGGTGTATAAAAACTTCTACTTGAGAGCTAAACTAGGCGGAATAAAACTACTCATGTGTTTACTAGTTTAGCTCAAGGCCTATCAACTAGGGGTTTGCCTAAGTGCTCCAACAACCTATGCTAGCATGATGAGCAACAAGATGATAACAAGATAAGCATAGCATCAAGCATGATAGATATCACAATGTAAAGCGCATAGGTAAAGGAGCTCGGGTTGAGAAGTAACCGGTGCACGAGGAGACGACGATGTATCCCGAAGTTCACACCCAAGGGTGCTACGTCTCCGTTGAAGCGGTGTGGAGTCATAAGGCACTCCAAGAAGCCAACTAGGGCCACCGTATTCTCCTCGAGCCTTTCCACCAAAGGAAAGCCTCGATCCACTAAGGGACCCTTGAGGGTGGTCACCGAACCCGTACAAGCTTGGGCAAACGCCAAGTATCAAGCTTGAGGCAACTCCACAACACGGAGGCTCTCAAGTACACGGCCACAAGAGGCTTACAACACACCACCAAGGAAACCAACTCCACCAAGGATGCTATGCGCCACACGAGGCTAACACACTCCACCAAGGAAACCAACTCCACCAAGGATGCAACTCGCTACTAGAGGCTAACACACTCCACCAAGGAAACCAACTCCACCAAGGATGCAACTCGCCACTAGAGGCTAACTCACTCCACCAAGGAAACCAACTCCACCAAGGATGCAATGCGCCACAAAAGGCAAGATGGCCACTAAGGCAAGAACACCACTAAGGAGGAACACACACACCCTACAAGATCGAAACCCCGGAGAGAGCACAACCGATGCACCTAATGCAATGGCTAAGAACACCACTAGGATGCCCAAGTTCTTCTCTTCCAAATTCCAACAAAGCTAGAGGAAGCTATTGGGGGAATAAGGGAGGAAGAACAAAGTGAGGAGAAACACCAAGAAACTCCAAGATCTAGATCTAGCAAGATCCTCTCACTTAGAGGAGGATTCAATTGGTGAAGCTCTAGATCTAGATCTCCTCTCTCCTTTCCCCAAAAATATGCAACAAATAGTGGGAGGATCAAGAGGAGGAAGAAGGAACCCAAGGTCAACAATGGAGGAGAGAGAGTGGAGGTGCAGGGTTGGTTTGGGCGGAGGTGGAAGAGAGGTATAAATAGGGGCTGCAAAATATAGCTGTTGGGGCTGAGAAAATGGTCAGATTCGTGCCCAAAGCGGTACTACCGCTTGTCGGAGCGGTACTACCGCTCGCGCACGATCTGCGCAGAAAATAGATCTGGATCGGCCCGAAACCGGTAGTACCGCAGTCTGGGGCGGTACTACCGCTTGTGCTAAGAAAATGGCAAACAGATGCAAAGAGAGAGAGGGAACAACGCAGCGGTGGCAGTGAGCAGAAACAGCAGCAGCGCAGTGCGGCGCGCGTGATTGCATGCAGCAGCGGCAGCGCGGTGCGTGGGCGGGAAGCGGCGCAGCGGGCGAGGCAGCGTGCGGGGAGCGGCGCGGGCGCGCGTCCACGCGCGGGTCAACGCGGTGCAGGGATCGATCGCTTGATCGTCCCGCACGCGAGCAGCCGACGAGCAGTGAGCTGGGCCAGGGAGCTAGCGGGCAAGCGGAGCGGTGGCTTGGTCGGCTAGCGGCGGCCCACGCTGGACTGGGCAGGTGGATGGAAAAAGCTGGGCCGGTAGTACCGGGCCCGGTACCGGTCCTGGTACCGTAATTGGGTTACGGTACTACCGGGCCGGTACCGGCCTGGTACCGCTTGCGATCCAGTAAGCCAAAACGCGCGTGCGGTATTTGGGCCGGTACCGCACGCGGTAGTACCGCCCGGCCCAATAATGATTTTCCTTTTCATTTTCAAACATGATGCAATGTAAAATCCATAACTCGAGCTAGGAAACTCCAAATGACATGAAACCAGTTTTGTTGGAAAGAGGGCGACAAGAGCTATCTTCTCACATGATGAAATCATGGAAAAGAGTAGATGATGATTTTCTCATGGTCATAGAGGTGTAACCTCTCAATACGATATATCGGGAAAATCATCACTCTGTCGCGTGCAATATGCGATGCAACCGAAAACCGTTTCATGCATAAGAACCAAGAAGAACCGAGAACGCGATGCAATGCATGCAAGGTTTGAGCTCTCTCCGATGATACGACCCACTATCCTATCGAGCACAAACCTAGTCCTTGTGCGATCTTCTCGAGTCGGCAAGCTCCGTCTTCACCCTTGTCCATGCCACCGTCTTCCTCCAACATACACGCCACCGTCTTCATTCATCTTCAACGCCGTCTTCTCTCTTCATCTTCAACGCCGTCTTCTCTCTTCATCTTCTACGCCGTCTTCTCTCTTCATCTTCAACACCGTCTTTGTCTCTCTTCGACACCATCTTCATCATTGTACTTCGTCTTCTCCATCTTACAACCTTGAGTCCACCACATAGCTATGGACTTGACCTAAGATCGATTCTCAATGCAACCGTTAGTCCATAGGGATTGTCATCAATTACCAAAACCACACATGGGGTAAAGGACATGTTCTTACAATCTCCCCCATTTTGGTAATTGATGACAATCTCTTTGAGAGGGTTTAGATATGGAATTTAGCGAACAACCCAAGTTGAATATTTAGAACAAACTCCCCCATAATATATGCATGTGTGAATGAACTTGAATTTCATTGCATATACCGACAATTAAACCCTAGCGGAGTATCCTCTAAATATCCAACCATGCAAAGCAACACATGCAAGGCATCGAAACCCTCCAAACTTCTCCCCCATTGGCATTAATTGCCAAAATGGACGAAAGGTTTGGAAGGCCAATATAGTGAGAGTTCCTCCATAAGTTGTGCATTTCTCATAAATTGTGAGTGAAATCAAATGCACATATTCAATGACGAATATTCGGAGGAAATCAAACTATATTGAGGATCAAAGATTGCAAGAGGATATGAAGTTGAGACACTATGAAGCAAGCAATCAATGAACCAACACAATGCTCTAAGTAATTATGTGAAAGCTCGCCAAAGTTTGTGCACAAGATAAACAATTTGCATTGAAGAATAAGGTGCACAAGCATGGCATCATTACTCCCACAAGACCACTCAAAGCATGTGCCAAAATCAACTATGAGTGCTTGAAGATGCAAATGATATAAAATGAGCACTCATAGCCAAGTTCTTTGTGAAGTCATTAAAGAGTGAAATAAGAATGAAGGAATAGACTCCAACAAAGAGGGATATCAAAAGATATGCACCATTTTCTATGTGTATAAGTTTCTCTAAGTGGACAACATCACGGAGACGTTTATTCACAAAGAAATATGCACACACAAGATAGGTACAAGAGAGATAGAGCAAGATATCCAAACAAGTATGCTCAAGGACTTATCTCATGTTAAGAATCTAAACCAAATATAAGAAATGAGATAACCCACTCCCAAAGAAAGCAAGGTTCAAATAAACCAAACCCTCAACACTTTTCATGATGGCACAAAAGTACCGAAAAGGAAAGGTTTGTCTTCCAAGGTCAAAATCTTGAAACAAGGAAGTGTTCTAGCAAACATAGGAGAGCTCCCCCAAAATTAGTGCACCATTTAGAATTTTGCATTTGAATACAAAATGCACAAATGTGGGATTTGCTCAATCATGTTTGTCAAAACACCAACAAGGTTCAAGTGAAATAAGGAGATCCAAAAGAAACAAGGAAGATAAATGGGAGTCTAACCCACAAGGACAAGTTCTTGGCAAGAAATGATGCAATTGAGCACATGAGCCAAGTGTGAGGATGATCTGAAACAATACTACACAATTTATTACCAATTGTCAAAGGACAAGGGGTGTATAGGAAATATCCATATGTAGTTTGTGAGTATGTCCAAGATTATCTTCACAACAAGAAAGCAAATGGTAAAGTGGGATTTGTTTGAGCACACATGTCACATAGGAACAAGATAATCTATAATATCAATTCTATGTGACACAACCTCAAATGTTCACATTTTCTAGGCTTGTAAAATGCATGAGGCACAATACTCCCCCATAATGTGATAAAGACATTTTTCGTGAAAGAGGCAAATAAGAACCAAATGAGACGATTAATGGACATTATAGGATTTTAATTCATCATGTCGCACATTTTAGGATTGTGAAATGCACATAGCATATCACTCCCCCAAAATGGGATAGTCCATTAATTTCTCACATGAGCCATCAACTAAGATATGAACAAGATGCAATAGGCTCAACAAAGAACAATTGTACATGATGTGCCACCCAACAAATAAGAAGCAAGGTAAGCAAGTAGGAAGCACAACATACACAATCACATGCAAGGCACAAAACCAACACATGTAAAAGGGGAGCGAGTAACTTTTCAATGTAAAGGAGTTGAGGACTCGTTACCGCAAGAAGGTGCATGGGTAAAGGATAAGAGGAATACAACTTGACTTGAGGAAGTGAGAATGATGAAGATCCCCCAAGTCTTCATGAACTAGTCAAGCCTCCATGCCCTCCACTTGTACCTATTGATCAAGTTCTGGCTTGTTGGTCCCCAACAAAGTTGGGTCCTAAGAAGTTAGTCACAATAGGCTTGGCAACCCAAATGGTTCTTTGTGTGAAACCACTTTGAGTGCCAACATATTTGGCAAACACATCGCCAACCTTATCCTTATGTAGAGAGTAAGCACCATGGATCAAGATAGGGTTGGATGAGTTACCACTAGTGCAAAAGGAGGAGATGTGGCCCTTCTCACGGCATATGTAACATCTTCTTCTCCTCCCCTTCTTCTCACTTGATTTCTCCGCAACGGGAGCCTTGGCTTGATCCTTCTCGGGTAGCGGCCCTTCTTCACGTTGAGGTAGACCTTGAGCTTGGCCTTGAGGTAGACCATGAACTCCATCTTGAGGCCGCTTCCCTTGTTTCTTCTCGCCAAGTGGCTTATTCTTCAAGGGGCACAATCTAACATGATGCCCTTCAATCTTGCACTTGAAGCACACAATCTTGGCGGGGTCTTTCACGTGCCCTTGGCCCTTCTTCCGCTTGTGCGAGGTGGACTTGTTCTTGTTGTTGGAGTTGAATCCAAGTCCACTCTTGTCATTGGGGAATTGCTTCCCCTCATGACCCTTTACCAAGTCCTTCTTAAAAGAAGTGACTTGGGCCTCGAGCTCTTCGATTTCCCCTACATGGTTAGTAACAACACAAGTACTAGAGGAAGTGGAAGCTTTATTGTTAGAGCAACAAGGCAAGGTATTTAATTCACCACAAGATATAGCAATAGCATGGGTGGGTGATTTACTAGCACTAGCACAAGGAATTGTAGAACAAGGCATAGAAGGTAGTTCACCACAAGATAAGTCAATAGCATGAGTGGGTGAACTAAAAGCACTAGCACATGGCAAAATAGAATTTTGAGAGGTAGTGCTAGTACTCACATGAGGCACACAAGATTTTACCTTTGTCATGATAGCCTCATGGGCTAACGTTAGCAAATTATGAGAGACTAGAAGATCATCATGGGAGCTAGAAAGCTTTCCATAGTTCTCTTCGAATTTCTCATAATTGCTTGTTAGCAAAGCAAGTTGAGCCCTTAGCTCAACATTCTCCTTCAAGATGGAAACTTCACAAGAGGTAGAGTTAGTAGCACAAGTATTATCAATCATAGTACAAGGAGAAGGCAACTTAGCAAGCTCTATTAGGTTGAGAGCTTTAAATTGCTCAAGAGACTCGGTGAGTTTGATGAGCTCACTCTCAATAGCCCTAGAGCTACTTTTGAGAAGCTCAAAATCCTCAAGAAGTTTATCATTAGCACTAACTAGCTTCTCATTTTTAATTTGAAAATCATGTGCCACCTCTAAAGCTATATCATGAGATTCCCTTTCCATAAGTATCCTCATAGCAAAGTTCTCTTCAAGAGTTTCTTTGGTGGCATCATGTTCTTTAAGAGCTTTACCAAGTTTTATAATCTCGTGTGCATACTCGCGCTCATGCTCTTCCTTTTTCTCAATAAGTTTTGTGCTCTTAATGGCAAAATTGAAGATTTTCATGAAGTTAGAGCGAACAAGTTTCTTCTTAGGAAGAGCATGATAAACCGACTCTCCCAACTTGTTTAAGGAAGCAACACTAAGTACTTCCATATCATCATCCTCACCATCACTAGATAGATAGGGTTCCAAGGAAGGAGATACCTTAGAAGCCTTAGCCATAAGGCAAGTGTAGGAACCGTGCAATGATGAAGAAGATGAACTTCTTGAAGCTCCATCCAAGATCTTATCTTGGCACATAGTATCTTTGGTTTCCTCTACATTGTTAGTCACACAAATACTAGAGGAAAGCAAAGTATCTTCATTATGGCAACAAGACAAGAGAAGCATATCATCATGGGATGAAGATATGCAAGGACTATCAACACTAGCATGTAAATCATTTTTAGTGCTACAAGTGTTAAATCCCAAAGATGAGACATTGCAATGGGATAGAGATGAAGAATCATCAAGAGAGCGCTCACCATCAACAATGCAATGTTCATCACCACTCACCATACCATTACCTTGTGTCTTACCACACATTGGTGAAGTGGAAGGAGCGTGATCATCCTCAATGGTCTTGGATCCACCATATGTATCTCGAAGCTTTGTCCAAACCTCATGAGCACTCCGGAAAGGCGCAATGGAGGAAATCACTACATGACTCACAACACGACAAAGGACTTTAGTAGCTTGAGCATCTAGATAAGAGTTTTTCTTCTCCTCAAAAGTTGGATTTTGTGGATCCTTAGGAGGAGAAAAACCCATATCAAGAATTTGCTCCACATGTGGGTCCATGTCCCTAAAATAATCAAGCATGTAGAATTTCCAAGCATCATAATTAGTGCCATCAAATGTATAGGAAGAAGTGTGCACTAATCCTCTAGCCGACGTCATACTCTCTAGGCGGTGAAGCCCAACAAGATAAGAGAGCCCTAGCTCTGATACCAATTGAATGTACTAGGACGTCGCCTAGAGGGGGGTGAATAGGCGGTGTATAAAAACTTCTACTTGAGAGCTAAAATAGGCGGAATAAAACTACTCATGTGTTTACTAGTTTAGCTCAAGGCCTATCAACTAGGGGTTTGCCTAAGTGCTCCAACAACCTATGCTAGCATGATGAGCAACAAGATGATAACAAGATAAGCATAGCATCAAGCATGATAGATATCACAATGTAAAGCGCATAGGTAAAGGAGCTCGGGTTGAGAAGTAATCCGGTGCACGAGGAGACGACGATGTATCCCGAAGTTCACACCCAAGGGTGCTACGTCTCCGTTGGAGCGGTGTGGAGGCACAAGGCACTCCAAGAAGCCAACTAGGGCCACCGTATTCTCCTCGAGCCTTTCCACCAAAGGAAAGCCTCGATCCACTAAGGGACCCTTGAGGGTGGTCACCGAACCCGTACAAGCTTGGGCAAACGCCAAGTATCAAGCTTGAGGCAACTCCACAACACGGAGGCTCTCAAGTACACGGCCACAAGAGGCTTACAACACACCACCAAGGAAACCAACTCCACCAAGGATGCTATGCGCCACACGAGGCTAACACACTCCACCAAGGAAACCAACTCCACCAAGGATGCAACTCGCTACTAGAGGCTAACACACTCCACCAAGGAAACCAACTCCACCAAGGATGCAACTCGCCACTAGAGGCTAACTCACTCCACCAAGGAAACCAACTCCACCAAGGATGCAATGCGCCACAAAAGGCAAGATGGCCACTAAGGCAAGAACACCACTAAGGAGGAACACACACACCCTACAAGATCGAAACCCCGGAGAGAGCACAACCGATGCACCTAATGCAATGGCTAAGAACACCACTAGGATGCCCAAGTTCTTCTCTTCCAAATTCCAACAAAGCTAGAGGAAGCTATTGGGGGAATAAGGGAGGAAGAACAAAGTGAGGAGAAACACCAAGAAACTCCAAGATCTAGATCTAGCAAGATCCTCTCACTTAGAGGAGGATTCAATTGGTGAAGCTCTAGATCTAGATCTCCTCTCTCCTTTCCCCCAAAAATATGCAACAAATAGTGGGAGGATCGAGAGGAGGAAGAAGGAACCCAAGGTCAACAATGGAGGAGAGAGAGTGGAGGTGCAGGGTTGGTTTGGGCGGAGGTGGAAGAGAGGTATAAATAGGGGCTGCAAAATATAGCTGTTGGGGCTGAGAAAACGGTCAGATTCCTGCCCAAAGCGGTACTACCGCTTGTCGGAGCGGTACTACCGCTCGCGCACGATCTGCGCGAGAAAATAGATCCGGATCGGCCCGAAACCGGTAGTACCGCAGTCCGGGGCGGTACTACCGCTTGTGCTCGAGAAAATGGCAAACGAGATGCAAAGAGAGAGAGAGAGAGGGAACAGCGCGGCGGTGGCAGAGTGAGCGTGAAGCGAGCGAGCAGCGCAGTGCGGCGCGCGTGATTGCATGCAGCAGCGGCAGCGTGGTGCGTGGGCGGGAAGCGGCGCAGCGAGCGAGGCAGCGTGCGGGGAGCGGCGCGGGCGCGCGTCCACGCGCGGGTCAACGCGGTGCAGGGATCGATCGCTTGATCGTCCCGCACGCGAGCAGCGACAGCAGTGAGCTGGGCCAGGGAGCTAGCGGGCAAGCGGAGCGGTGGCTTGGTCGGCTAGCGGCGGCCCACGCTGGACTGGGCAGGTGGATGGAAAAAGCTGGGCCGGTAGTACCGGGCCCGGTACCGGTCCTGGTACCGTAATTGGGTTACGGTACTACCGGGCCGGTACCGGCCTGGTACCGCTTGCGATCCAGTAAGCCAAAACGCGCGTGCTGTATTTAGGCCGGTACCGCACGCGGTAGTACCGCCCGGCCCAATAATGATTTTCCTTTTCATTTTCAAACATGATGCAATGTAAAATCCATAACTCCAGCTAGGAAACTCCAAATGACATGAAACCAGTTTTGTTGGAAAGAGGGCGACAAGAGCTATCTTCTCACATGATGAAATCATGGAAAAAAGTAGATGATGATTTTCTCATGGTCATAGAGGTGTAACCTCTCAATACGATATATCGGGAAATCATCACTCTGTCGCGTGCAATATGTGATGCAACCGAAAACCGCTTCATGCATAAGAACCAAGAAGAACCGAGAATGCGATGCAATGCATGCAAGGTTTGAGCTCTCTCCGATGATACGACCCACTATCCTATCGAGCACAAACCTAGTCCTTGCGCGATCTTCTCGAGTCGGCAAGCTCCGTCTTCACCCTTGTCCATGCCACCGTCTTCCTCCAACATACACGCCACCGTCTTCATTCATCTTCAACGCCGTCTTCTCTCTTCATCTTCAATGTCGTCTTCTCTCTTCATCTTCTACGCCGTCTTCTCTCTTCATCTTCAACACCGTCTTTGTCTCTCTTCAACACCATCTTCATCATTGTACTTCGTCTTCTCCATCTTACAACCTTGAGTCCACCACATAGCTATGGACTTGACCTAAGATCGATTCTCAATCAACCGTTAGTCCATAGGGATTGTCATCAATTACCAAAACCACACATGGGGTAAAGGACATGTTCTTACACTTAGGCTTAAGTCTGTAGGCATGCTCACCCAGAAATTAGTGCATGTTTTCATGGGAGCCCCTAAGGCTGCGTTTGACTCTTAGTTCATGTGCGGTTTGCTGGAGCCTGGAGGACTTCTGTTATGTCAGTGATAACCTTGCTAGTGCATGTTTTCTTGGGCGCATTGTAGTGGATTCTCATAATACTTTTCATGCGGATTTTATCTATTTTAGTTTTGCTTGACTTGGTTGTGTCTAGTTTTGTGGCAACACAGTCTCGAACTGAGCAGAGTAAGACACTCCGTTCTCCTTCAACGATTGAGGGGATATAGGACTCATTTTTTAATAGAAAGATGAACGTTCTTGTAAGGAACAAAATTTGAAGGGTTAATCTACTAGACGCCACTATAATTTCCGCGTATTTGAGAAACGCCACATCAACTCTCAACTTTCAAAATATGCCACTACAATTCTCTCTAGCTTTGACAGATGCCATTACCTTCACTTAACATCATATACTGGTCAATATACTATAGTATTTTCACCATATATACACGTATGAGGGGTGAGACCCACCTAAATCAGGTTTGGACTAGACTCCTCTCATCAACAGTGGAAGACATCCTAGCCGAAAACTAGGATGTTAAGCTTCTTGTTTTTTGCTCTGGGATCTCTTTAGATGGATTCAGCCATCACCTAATGCATGCACGCGCTCTTGCTTTTTACGTAGTAGATCGATTCAGCCATAGAAGAGTAGCCATGCTCCGCGCCGCCTCGTGCATGCCAGAATTGGCGCAGCTCGGCCGACTAGAATGGACATGCCTCGGCTTGCCTCCCCGCAACCTTCCTTGCATGATTCTAGTGGGCCCCACGCCTCATGCGTATATATGCCTGGAAATACAAGTGTATATTGACCCGAATTCCCTCCCTGGCGTTCGACCGCTCGAGCAATCACTTTTCATGGCGCGCAAGCGCTTGCGGAGCGAGTCAATTCCCTTTTTGTCGCGTAAAGTTTAATTGCGTTCACATGCATCTGCGTGTTCACACTAACAGCTCGTGTTCCTACTTTGCAAGTTGCATGCAGCCAAGAGCGTTCACACTGCATGCATGCACATGCACAGAGCATCTTATGGATTTTGCATTTAATTAGCCAACTTTTCAGCACGCTCTCACAAGTTGTTGCATGCATACATAGAGCATCTCACTCTTTTTTTTCAGCACGAGCCATGTTCTCATTTCTATTTTTTTGCAATTCCCGTTTAGTTGGTTATTTTGATACGCTAATTAGTGTTCATTTCGATAAATTTTTATTATTTTCTTAGCATTTTCCTTTTGACAATTCTCTTTTTGCAATTCTCTTTTGGGTTTTATTTTCGTATGGTAATTCATGTTTATAATTCCCTTTTTCGGGCTAGTGGTTTTTAAGGGGGGAAATAACGGGTGGGGAGATCCACTTGCAACTCAAATGAACTACCACTTGCAACTCAAATTAAGTACTTTTTAAGTTGTAAGCTAACAAAAGTTGCTAAAATATTCTAAATGAATTTTACTTTTTAGGGTTGCTAGGTATTTATATTTACCGTTGATAAATAATGGGGCACCGGATTGATAACTTGTAAACAAAAAAAAAAGAGTCGCTAAAATATTCTAAATGAAATTAAACTTTTAGAGTTGATATTTATTTATATTTACCATTGATAAATAATAGGTCATCGGGTTGATGTAAACTAAAAAAAGAGTCACTAAAATATTCTAAATGAAATACTTTTTAGGTTTGGTAATTATTTATTTTTACCGTTGATAAATAATGAGACGTCGGGTTGCTAGCTTTGTAAAGTAAAAAATGGTCACTAAAATATTCTAAATGAAATTAACTTTTTAGGGTTGATAGTTATTTATAAGTACCGTTGATAAATATTGGGGCACCGGGTTGATAGCTTGTAAACTAAAAAAGAGTGGCTAAAATATGATAAATGAAATATTTTTCAGGGTTGGTAGTTATTTATTTTTACCGTTGATAAATAACTGGACATCGGGTTGATAGTTATTTATTTTTACTGTTGATAAATCACGGGGCACCGGGTTGCTAACTTGTAAACAAAAAAAGAGTCGCTAAATATTCTAAATTAAATTAACTTTTTAGGTTTATAGTTATTTATATTTACCATCGATAAATTACGGGTCAACGGGTTGATAGCTTGTAGTATTAAAAAGATTTGCTAAAATATTATAAATGAAATTAGAATATTTTACCATTGATAAATAAGCTTTTTAAGGGTTGATAGTTATTTGTATTTATTGTTGATAAATAATGAGGCACCGGGTTGATAGCTTGTAAACTAAAAAATAGTTGCTAAAATATTCGAAATGAAATTAGCTTTTTTGGTTGGTAAGTTTTAAAACAGTTGATAAATATTCTTTTCGATGAATTTTTATTATTTTCTTAACAATTTCCTTTTGATAATTCTCCTTTTGCAATTCCCTTTTGGGTTTTATTTTCGTACGGTAATTCATGTTTATAATTCCTTTTTTCAGGCTAGTGGTTTTTAAGGGGGGAAATAACGGGTGGAGAGATCCACTTGCAACTCAAATGAACTACCACTTGCTACTCAAATTAAGTATCTTTCTATTCTTAATAGATGATCCCATTTTCCTGTCCTACGGTGAAGCCACGTCGCCTCCTTTTTGTCAACCCGTTCTCGTTGCGTAGTCCATACCCTTCTCGCTGCGTAAGTGAATTATTCCCCGTCTGCTGTAACGACATGGGCTGAAATTCTCCTCCTGGGCTGCCCACCTCATCTACCTCATGGGCTTTTTAATCTGCCGGAAAATAGTAACCTTTGTTCTCTTCTTGCTCCTCGCCTCTGTTCGTCTTCCTCTTCATCAACATCTCAGCCGACTCCCCTCCTCCCGACGATTTACGTAGCCGGCCTCCCTTCTCCTCAACAGCCGTGGATTAACGCCTGCTCCTCGCCTTTCACGTCACAGCAATCTCTATTCTTAATAGATGATCCCATTTTCCTGTCCTACGGTGAAGCCACGTCGCCTCCTTTTTGTCAACCCGTTCTCGTTGCGTAGTCCATACCCTTCTCGCTGCGTAAGTGAATTATTCCCCCGTCTGCTGTAACGACATGGGCTGAAATTCTCCTCCTGGGCTGCCCACCTCATCTACCTCGTGGGCTTTTTAATCTGCCGGAAAATAGTAACCTTTGTTCTCTTCTTGCTCCTCGCCTCTGTTCGTCTTCCTCTTCATCAACATCTCAGCCGACTCCCCTCCTCCCGACGATTTACGTAGCCGGCCTCCCTTCTCCTCAACAGCCGTGGATTAACGCCTGCTCCTCGCCTTTCACGTCACAGCAATCAAAACTAGAAACTGCTCATAAATCCCAATAATCACCAATGAAAACTGCTCCACCA
This sequence comes from Lolium rigidum, assembly GCF_022539505.1. Taxonomy (NCBI): domain Eukaryota; kingdom Viridiplantae; phylum Streptophyta; class Magnoliopsida; order Poales; family Poaceae; genus Lolium; species Lolium rigidum. Next base: position 150,004,296 of record NC_061508.1, read on the forward strand.
AAATTATACGCCGCCGCCAAATCGACCTAAAAAAGAAGTCCATGTTGCCATACGCTTCACCCGCCAGGCTACTCGCGCCCCTGCTTGCGCAGCCAGCACCGCCGCCGGCCACCACGCTGGTACCTGCACTGTCCCCATTCTAATTCCTCTTTTTTTTTCAAACCCTGCATACGTATACTTATTCCTACTCTGCTACTCTGCTACTCTGCTAGGTTGACCTCCACCTGGAAATCCCATTCACGGTTTCCCCCCAATCTGATATTATTGGTGCCTCCAATCTGATGCTTGAAGCCCCCTCGATTTTTTTTTTTTTTTTTTTTTTTTTTGGATATTTTGGCATCTCGCTCTGATTGCTAAAGCTAGAAGACGCTGGCCATCATATCCTGTACTGTGTGACTCTGCACTACACATGTTTCCGTTGGTAAGATTATTATACTCTAACAACTTGATGTTAATTCATTGTTGTCAGCACACACGATTTATAGTTGGTAAAAAAAGGCATCTGTATGGGATGGAACGTTAGGATGGCAGTACCTAGTAGGACTGGATGCACGAGTATGAGCAATTGGGAATGACCTGCATCCTCCACTCATGTATAGATTCTACCACCAGACCCGTCAATACCTCTGTTTTGTGTGATTGCACTAGGCGGCTTATTTTTTCCCCAGGAAAAAAGGAATTTCACTACTTAATAAAGGTGTTACAATCAGAGTCTATAGCAAACTAGATTTCTATAAGAGCGTAGCTAACCAACACCCCTTCCGCTATAAGTTTTACTACTTTAAATTGTACTTTTGTTTATTATTAATGCCCTGCAACAACGCACTCTCACTATGCCTTACAATCTGGCAGGTTAACCTCAGGCTCGCAGATCCGCCTCATGTTTTACTCGGATCGATTCTGCCTGCTGGTACCGCATCGCCGCCAGGTTTATTTCAAAGTTTCGCCTTCCCCGATTGCTCTCTCAGGATTCATTGGTACGCAAATCTAATCTTCTTCACTTAGGTTTGAATTTACATTCTGTGAGCACATGCACCTTTTATGTTTTACCTCCCCTCGGCTAATTATAATGTACATTGTAATTTTATCTCCTGCACTTTTTCATCAATGCATGTGTTCACAGACTACAAAAACACCGCCTCTTCTTTTCAATTTGCCCATGTGCGCTTGTAGAGATGGATGCCCCTGAAAATTCTCAAAATACTCCAAACAATCCTGGTAGTCATTCCATCTCACGCAGTCGTGGACGACCACGCCGTCAGTCGCAACCTGTCACCCCACAATTAAGCCATTCAGTTTCTTACGATAATCGACACTGTCGTGCACAGTCTGGACCAGTGTGTCTATTCAAACATTCTATTGCACAGACCAATATTTGTATCAACTTATTAAATTCTCATGTGCTTCATATCGACCACCAGAATGTTCAGTGCGTTGGAGATTTTTCAGCAATGCAATTTTTACATGCAGGAGTGGAAAAGGTGAAGATCACCCACCTCAAGAACTTGAATTTTATAATGTCAAACGACCTAAGCAAGAGTATGTATGTTTCCTCATATCACATACATCTCATTCGCCATTCTCATTGGATTATCCTCAAACAGCGTATCAGACATCAACGTTGCGGCAAACATCTAAGGAAGGCAGCAGGATAAAAAATAAAATAATGTAGGTATGCTCAATATTTATATCCAATCAAAATTATCAAAATGTTTAGTGTATAATTAACCTGCACACACTAGCATTACCATTTCTTATAGTGCTCTTTCTCTGATCACATGCAGAGGACGCATGGAACAATTCAAGATTGCAATGGCTTCTACCTAAATTACTTATGTAGTTGCTTACATGAAAAGTTGATGATCAACGCATTTACTCGCTTCTATTGTAATCCATAATAACGCAGTGTAATCCATTATGTGTCTTTATGACGAAATAGTTTTCTTTTTGGCATTTTCAGTTTGCTTCAGTACCATGCCAAATCCTTCATGTATTGTTCACGTCACAAACTTTTATATCAATATTGGTGACATCATATGAAGTGCAGAATATGTGGGGATTTACAAACTTCTGAACATTCTTTCATGTCGAATTGCTATTTCTGTGGCAGCAAGTCAGATTATTGCAGTTACTAACACTAAGGACATGTGTGAAAATACCGATATTTTTTTTCTCAAAAGTACTATCTTCATTGACTGGTAACCAAAATCCTCTCCACAGTTTAGGTCAATTGTTTCCTCACCCAATTATTGATGCAGATTTTGCATCATGTCGTTTCTACATTATGCCCGCCGCAACGCGCGGGGTGTCATCTAGTTGTATTAAGTTGTAAGCTAACAAAAGTTGCTAAAATATCCTAAATGAAATTTACTTTATAGGGTTGCTAGGTATTTATAAAGTTGCTAAATTATTATAAATGAAATTAAATTTTTAGGTTTGATATTTATTTATATTTACTATTGATAAATAATAGGTCACCGGGTTGATGTAAACTAAAGAAAATATTCGCTAAAATTTTCTAATGAAATACTTTTTAGGTTTGGTAATTATTTATTTTTACCGTTGATAAATAACGGGACACCGGGTTGATAGCTTTGTAAAGTAAAAAAAATGGTAGCTAAAATATTTTAAATGAAATTAACTTTTTAGGGTTGATAGTTATTTATAATTACCATTGATAAATATTGGGGCACCGGGTTGATAGCTTGTAAACTAAAAAAGAGTGGCTAAAATATGCTAAATGAAATATTTTTCAGTGTTGGTAGTTATTTATTTTACCGTTAATAAATAAATGGACACCGGGTTGATAGTTATTTATTTTTACTGTTGATAAATCACGGAGCACCGGGTTGATAACTTGTAAAGAAAAAAAAAGAATCGCTAAATATTCTAAATTAAATTAACTTTTTACGATTAATAGTTATTTATATTTACCATCGATAAATTACGGGTCACCGGGTTGATAGCTTGTAGTATTAAAAAGATTCGCTAAAATATTCTAAATGAAATTAGAATATTTTACCATTGATAAATAAACTTTTCAAGGGTTAGTAGTTATTTATATTTACCGTTGATCAATAACGAGGCATCAGGTTGATAGCTTGTAAACAAAAAAATAGTCGCTAAAATATTCAAAATGAAATTAGCTTTTTGGGTTGTTAAGTTTTAAATTTTACGGTTGATAAATCACGTATTTTAGGATTGATAACTTTTAGCCCGAAAAAAGGTATATTAACATAGATGCTAGTTTTAAAGATCTCGTCGAGACGAGTTCATTAGTGAAGACGTATCTTAAATTGAAGTTGTCAGTTAGGAGATAAAACATTTGGAATTTTAGAATTAAGAAAGATTCTCACTGACATCATTCTTTTTGTCTTGTACCAAATGGATGCAACGTTTTTCCATAAATAGAAAATTACGTCAAACAAGTGCTAGAAAAGGAAATATCGGCTAATAACATGTGAGCTTAAAAAATACGTCAAAATGTTTCAAATAAAAACTTTAGGATTGATAATTTTATATATTTACCGTTGATCACTCAAGTAGGGAGGGTTGATAACGTTTAGCCTGAAAAAAAAGTCGTTGAAACATATTAACATGGGTGCTAGTTTTGAAGATCTCGTCGAGACCGACTCATAGCTGAAAACAGATTTTAAATCGGAGTTGTCATTTGTGAGATAAAATATTTTAAATTTTCGAATTTGGAAAGATTCTCGCTCAGATTTATTGCTTTTTACATGCATGCAGACATACACACATAACCTACGCGTGGTCCACAACGTGCTAATGAATTCCTGCACGTAACTTACCATTAAAGGGAAACCGCGTATTTCCAAAATTGGATTGTCGGAAACAGATCGCTCCCTAAGTCCCTGGTGGTCGATCATATCGACCAGTATATGCTGTTAAGTGGATGTAATGGCATCTATCAAAAGTAGAGAGAATTGTAGTGGCATATTTCAAAAATTGAAAGATGCAGTGTCGTTCTCAAATACGTGGAAATTGTAGCACTAGTAGGAAAAGCCTCATCAGTGGCGCACGAAAATTTGATTCTGTGGCGCACGGGTGGTGCGCCACAGAAACGTCGCCACAAAAATAAGCTTTCTGTGGCGCACCTGGTCGTGCGCCACGAGAATAAGGTTTACGTGGCGCACCGGACCAGGTGCGTCACGGAAATAAGTAGTTCCGTGGCGCATGTGATGTAGCTGCGCCTACGGAAATAGGTGCGCCACAGAATTATTTTTTGGTGCGCCACAGAAGTATCTACAGGTATACTCGATTTTGTGCTCCCTGGTGTATTATACAGGTTTTATACTGGTTTTATACACCGTATACAGGTTATATATTGATATAATATAGACAGATATAATATGGACATATATAATCATCACATCATCATCACATTACTTAGAGCCGATCGAGTTATACATATAGCTCCATACAACTCATAATCCATGCAAATTAAGAAAGTTCTCATCATCTCTAGATACAAACGAAGTGACACCGGCCGCCGCCTACACTAGGATGAAATAGAGTACCGCCGCGACGATGGTGAGCAAGAGCGAGAGCACAAGGAAGGTCTTCATCTTTCTCTTGTTCGCTTGGTGCGCCCTCCACTTGGCAACCGCCTCGTGTCTAGTCGGGTACCCTTTGTAGCAGTTGCCGCTGAACTTGTGCACCTGTTTCTTGCACTCCTCCCACTCCTCGTACACTCCTGGAACCCGCCCCTCGAACACGACGTAGTACGTCATCTCTATGGACACAAGGAATATTAGTATATAACGCAATGGAAAGAGTTAGAGGGTTCACATGCATACATATTCACAAGAATTAAAGCAAGGAAATAATAATAAACCTAAAAGAAATATAGCATCGGTATCACATAAGTAATATGGTTCAACGATAACGACTACAATAGTAATTGAAGTCCAACAACGACGACCACCGTTTCGAGCAAATTAAGCAAGTTTAGTTTACAACACGGTGCAAATTGTCTATCGATTCAAAGTAATGCTAGGCACACCGGCCTCGGTCAACGAGACGTCTTCTTGAGCGGCTCCGGGAACGGCTTGTACAAGTCCTTCGTCGTCCACGTCTTTCCATCACCCTGCTTATGTAGGCGTTCTTCGATATCCCTCTTAGGCAATGCTCTGGCTACGTGTAAGAGCCCCGATCCGTTGGATACATCTTGTAAGATAATTTCCGAGAGCTTTACTTGGATGCGATGGAAGTCTTCTCTAAGATCATCATCACTCGATTTCCCTCGACATTTTAATGGGGTCTCGCTTACTAGGTGGCAGAGACATCATCTCTGCATCCTCGACAAACCCTTTAAGGTGATGGAGGACATAGAAGGCCTCCTTAATGCTGGCTGCTTGATACAAGGGAAGTTGATCACGTGCTTGAACCCGATCTTTTTAGTGTCCGGCCTGATATATTGCCCATTCTTGTCGAAGGTGCCTCCACTTTTGGAGTAGCCAAGGATAGCCTCATCGAGAACACCCCTTATTCTCGTGTAGTCTTTCTTCGTCGTCGTACTCGACGAGTCGAAATACTTGGGCTAGTGACCACTTTGGATCTAGGATGATGAGTGTGCGTATTTGTCCCTGCTCAACACATGCAATTGAAATGGAATGTTGGAAATGATCGGCAATGGAAGAAATATATAAGAAAGCATAAGTTACGACGGCCGTGAGCAGATGTGTACTTACTCGGGAAAGACGAGCGGAAGAATGGTGTTGCTCTCTTTGTGCATGAGCATGAAGTTCCGGAGGTACCGCACCGCCTTGGTCCGTGTCCTTGAGCCGTCCTGGAGCTGGCTATCGCGCATGTAGTAGGGATCCGCTACCGCGATGTGGCGGGGTCTCTCTCTGTTGATCTTCATCTGAAGATTGATCGCGTATAGGCGGACCAAGTTATAGTCGAGCTGTTTCGAGTGAAATAGATTGAAGACGTCCTCGAACGCTATGAAGAAGATATCCGCGGGGTCTTCATTGACGAAGTTCTGGTTGGACGGCACCTTGACCGAGAACACCGGGTAATTTGGATCCTTTTCTTTAAGAAGGACGCTCTCTTGATAATGAATAGAGTGCTGCAAAGGGAGCATTTGTCCACTTGCGAGGTGTTCCATGTCCGGAGGCGAGTATAGGTTTACCGAGCTTCATGACACCGGGGCAAGCCATCCGGTGTAGGTGGTACCATGTCGTCGGCCCGGATCCTCTTAGGAGCAGGTGGCTCGAAGATGCGCCCTTCTTGGCTCCTCTCTTCCTTCCCTTCTTCACTTGACCTCATCGGGGGTGCTTGTGGTGCCGATGGTGGTGCTTCGGGTGCCGGTGGTGCTTCCGAGGTTGCTGGGGTTGATTTGGGTGGCTCCCCGATGATCGTCTTACGCAGCGTGTTAGGGCTGAAAACGGTAGCAGGCTTGACTTGAGCTGGATTGCCGGCCCTCCGGAGGAGTGTCTTGAGAAAGACTCGTGAAGACCGGGCGCCGCTTCGTGACTCGTAGGGGGACGACTAAGTTGATCGCCGTGTGTGCGGAAGGCTTGTTCATCCATAGGAGGCATGTACATATCTTGGCTGCGAGCGCCAGTGTTGATGTAGGCATCGATGTCATCATCATCATCTACATCGTTGCCATCAAGTGGCGCCATGTCCTGGACCTTAGGTGGTGGCGGTTGCGATGTCGCCGCTTGGCGTACCGTGCGTCTAGTAGACGGTCGTTGCGGTAGCGCTCCCAACAACTGTTTGTGGCGTCTGGTGGTGACGGCGATCGTCGGTTCCTTCCGGGTGGCGGCGGCGACCGCCGGTTCCTTCAGGGTAGTGGGGGCGGCGACCGCCGTTTCCTTAAGGGTGTCGTAGGCGCTGGCGATCTTGGGCCGGATGATAGGGGAGGTGGCGCCGGTGCTTCTCTTACAACTCGGAAGACCCCCCCCCGCGACGAATCTGGTTCTTCGGCCATTTCATAAGCCATGAGGTGCAATCCCCAAGGGGCAAAACGTCGCCTTCTTCGTGTCCGGAGGTTGAAAGGGGGGATGGCGTAGCGGTACTCCGGCACTACCATTACCAACTTGACCTTCGCCACGTCTTCCGCCAATGTAGCGCCGTGCATAACGCGGGAAGCCATGACATAGCCGCTAGCAACTTCCACCAACTTGCCGCCGGGCTCCACCGTTTGCGAAGTATGCATTGTTCATCCCGAGTCGGGGCGCCATGTTGGGCATCGTGAGATGGCAATCACGAAAGGCATATATAGTTAAAGAAGATGACGCGAAGGAGTAACTAATGAGTTTACCTCATTGATGGCGTCGATCTCGGCTACTGTCGATACAAGGGCGGCGGTTGGGGGCGTCGATGCGACCAGTGGTGGCGGCGGTTGGAGCTGCGGCGGCGGTTGGAGCTGCGGCGGCGGTTGGAGCTGCGGCGGCGTCTGGTGGAGCCCCGACGCCGGCGTCGGGTGGAGCGGCACCGTCGGTGACACGTGGAAGCTTGAGTTGCTGCCGCTAATGCTGGGCACATGTATCGGCCCCACTTGACCTCCCGCATTCCAAGCAGCTAACCCCTCGATCAACCCAGGGGGATGATCTGCCGGATCTTCTCGTCCAATAACTTGTTCATCATCTCCGTGTTCTCCACAGGCTTTTCGGCCACCAGCTTCTCTAGTGACTCCACCTTCTTCTTCAGCTCCTGAACCTCGGATTTATCCTTAGCCGATGACCTCCTCTCCGGCTTTCTCGTCTTGGCATCCGATCCGTAGTACTCGGATAGCTTCATACTTGTGCCAAAGCCGGACACACGGCCACCCGACGTCGGTGGCTTGTCTGGCTCCCTCTCCTTGTACTTGTTCATCGCCCTGTTGAAAGGCGTGTCCCACGGTTCCGTCGACCCCTGGGACGACGGGCCAGCCTTCGTCAACTCTTCATCCTTTAGACAAAGGAACTTAAGGTTAGCCCATTTGGCTTCATTGCCTAATAAGATGAGCGAAATAATATAGAACTATCCTTACCCGGTACTTCTCGAAATCCCTCACGTCTTCGTGATCCGTAATAAATTCCCCCGTCTTCCGATCTAAGTAGTAGCGGGACCGGACAAAGTTCCTAGCCTGTTCATCCTGGATTTTGTGCCGGGGGTTTTCTTTCCCGGACGTACCATCTCGGCATCCTCCTTGTCCCAAGTGGGCTGTTTTCCTCGGTAACCGCCGCTTCCGCAATGGTGGGTCCCTAAGTTCAAATCCCGCATTTTCTTCCCCCGGGCGGTCCATTTTTTAACGACGTCACTCCGTAAGTAAGACTTGAATGCATTAAAGTCTTCTAAGGAGAGCGACGGGTCTTTGCTACTTATCCTCTCCCAGCTTTCACCAGCCTCGATCTTTCCCTTCAGCCGGTTCTTCCAGCTGCTCAAGGCGGTGCTCATCTTCGTGAGAGCTAAAGAGTCCACCTTCTTATTTAACGGCTCCGGGAAGATGTATCGTTGGTGAAGCTTCTGGAGGAGGGATTGGGCGATAGCCTCGTTCTCCTTGCTTCTGAGGTCCTGAGTTAGGATCGGCACGGTTTCACGGACGATGCACCCTAGTTGCATGCCGTACCCTTTGGCAACCCACGAAGGCTCCAAGGGTAGGCCACTTTCGGAGACTACCGTGAAATGATCGGTGACGTTGGCGAGCACTTGCGGCCTCCGATCCCTCCTTGGCCTCCTCGCCGTCCTCTTCTTCTTACCCTCCCGAGGGTTGCCGCCGCTATCACCTTCCGTGCGGTTGGCCGCGTTCTCTTCACCGGTCGTCTCTTCACCGGTCCGGGCGGCGTCGTCCCGGGTATCGTCATCGTCGCCGGTGTCGGCGGCGGCCCCCGGCCCTCTCCCTCGGAGGCAGTGTCCCGGCCCTCTCCCTCGGAGGCGGCGTCCCGGCCCTCTTCCTCATCGTCGGGCGACTCGGCGGCGGCCTTCCGGGGCTGCTCGTAACCCTCCCAGAAGTCCTTGTTGGCCTCTCTCGCTTCTTCGTTCGGCTCCTGGGCTTAGAAGTGTTGCCCGACATGTTTATTTGCACTTCATTAAAAAGAGGCAACAAGTTAGTACAAAAGTCAACCAGAAAATTCGGCATGACTTTTGCTAATTTTTCTACGTAGGAGTGCCCATTTCTCAACCGAAATGGAAGTTAATCAACGCTTCGGGAGAAATGGGCAACTCAATGAAATCTCTGCAAAACCTGGAGCCCACATTCATCACCATATTCACAGATTCTAACCATGTTCATCATCATACAAAATTGTATCCAAATACTACTACATCAAAACACTGGAGCATCAAAAACCCGAAGCATCAAAACCTAGAGCATCTACAACAAAACCTGGAGCATCAAAAACCTGAAGCATCAAAACCTGGAGCTACAACTACATCAAAATCTGGAGCATCAAAAACCTGAAGCATCAAAACCTAGAGCATCTACAACAAAACCTGGAGCATCAAAAACCTGAAGCATCAAAACCTGGAGCTACAACTACATCAAAATCTGAAGCATCAAAACCTGAAGAATACAACTACATCAAAACCCGGAGCATCAAAACCTGGAGCATTACACTTATACTTACAGTAGCACTAACCACTTATACTTACGAGTAGCACTAACCAAAATCCTAGCTAGCAGTAGCAATAAAGAACATCAACATATAAAATTCCAGAGATAATTAAATAGCAGAAGCTTGAGCATCATATGGAAATGCTAGTGACTACAAATGAAAATGCTATTACTCATAAATATTCCCCAAAATGAAATGCTAGTGACTTCAAATGAAAATGAAAATGCTTGAACATCAACCATCTATGCATTCTCATCTTGCAACCAGGGAGCATGAGCATGATCATTTCATAAAATTCAAACGAGTAGCATTTTCTAAACCTAAATTTTCTACGCCAACAAATCCTAGCATCAATTCAAAATCAACTAGGCAGTAGCATTTCATTTTATTAAAAAACCTACTGCATTGTATTGAAAAACCTCATCGCATTGTTCATTTTATTGAACCATTAGCTATACTTGCAAGCAATGAATTAAAAAAACAGCAAGCAATGAATTAAAAATAATTGCAAGAACTTTATTAGCTTTAGTGCAAGCAATGAATTAAAAAAACAAGTAACCAATGAATTAAAAAAATAGCAAGCAATAAATGAAATAGCATTTGATCGCATCATTTGCATTTACATTTAAACCAGAGTAGAATCATTTGCATGAACAAGAGAACCTAAATCAATTTACAAAAGGCAGTAGCAATGTTTTCACTTCATTTTACAAAAGGCGGTAGCAATGCTTTATCTATTTGACTTCAAATGAGAAATTTTTTATAGGCAGTAGCAATGTTTTGACTTCATTTTACAAAAGGAGGACCTTATCAAATGAGGCAGTACTAAAGGCTTTTTGGTCATATATGTTGCCCAATGAGGACAATGGCCAGAGACATAGAAAATGCATATCAAAATTCTTATCATCTGTCTAAATCAAAATTCATACTGACCATCAAATTTCTATTTTACTAACACATCAAAATTCATAAATTGAATGTCCACATAAGCTACACCAGCACTACATCAAAATTCATACTGACCATCAAAATTCTATTTGACTATATGTATATGCAACATTGTCAATTGCTCAATCAAAATTAAGTACATCACCAGCAAGAAGTTAAGCAAATTGAGAACCAAATTGAGAGGCATAGGGGAGAGGGAGGGAGGCACAGGGGAGAGGGAGGGATGCATAGGGGAGAGGGAGGGGGCACAGGGGAGAGGGAGGGAGGCACAGGGGGAGAGGGAGGGATCTCACCGATGGCGGCGCTAGGCGGTGAGGGCGAGCGCAGGCGGTGGCAGGATGGGGGATGGGCACGGGGCAGTGGGGAGGGGGACAAGTGAGTGGGGACGGGGGAGAGGGCCTCTCACCGAATGGCGGCGGCGCAAGGTTGCGATGGTGGCGGCGTTGTCCTCCTCGTCCTCCTCCTCTGCGGCGGCGTGGCGGTCCTCCTCCTCCTCGATCTGCGGCGGCGGCTCGGGCTCGGGCGTCCTGCTCGGCGGCGGCGGCGTGGCGGTCCTCCTCCTCCTCGGCGGCGCTAGGCGGTGGCGGTCCTCCGCCTCCTCGGCGCTAGGCGGTGGTTGCGAGAGCACAGTGGGCGCGCACTAGGTTTTGGCTCGTCGGGGAAGAAACTGATGTTGTGAGGGGGAAGAAAGGTTCGAGTCGATTATTTAACCAAGTGTCTAAATTCTGTGGCGCACCCCTCCATGTGCGCCACGGAGTCAGCATTCCGTGGCGCATCAACTCGACGTGCGCCACGGAAATCCCTTAATTCTGTGGCGCACCTAAAGGGGCGTGCGCCACAGAATTTAGACACTTAGCAAAACAAAATGGTTTACTGCTGTGTACTGACAGTTACTTAGCACTAGCCCAGTGGTTAAGGTCAATGTTAGCCCATTAGTAGCCAGGTTCGAACCTTGGCTGCTACACAATTTTTCTTCTTTTTTTCATATTTTAGTTACATTTCAATAAATAACACAACATTATTTAGTAATTAGTAGAGTATTATAAATTACTTGTCTCATACAAACATGTACGTTCTTGTTTCTCTCACACACACATGCATGTACTTGTCTAACACACACTCACACACATGTGATAGACCAAAAAAAGATCTTCTTCGTCCCGGCTCCGAGCTCTAGCTAGCGTCTCTTCGCAATCTTCTTGCCCTTTCGGTTGTTGGCGGTTGAATACTTTATACCGGCCACCTTGAGATTTCTTCGCGTGAACGGACAACCTTTAGAGGGTAGGGAGGTCTTCCTTCTTACTTTACTAGTAGTAGGCATGTCGAAGTGCTCGTCGAATTCCTCCTCCATCTTCGGGTCACCGTTCTTGTCCAAGTCTTCCTCGTTGGCGTCTCCTTGCATTCCTATGATGCTCCTCTTGCCCCTCCTCACGACAACACGGCTAGGCCTCGACGGATCGGTGATGAAGAAGCATTGGTCAACTTGGCTACCGAGTACCCATGGCTCATTTTTCGCGGATGCGTTCTTCGATTTTGCATCGGGTATAACCATGGTTGTGAAATATCGGCCTTCTTTTTCGACCTTCTTGGCCCATCTCACACGAAACATTGGCACCGTCTCTCCACAATAATTGAGCTCCCATATCTCCTCGATCCTTCCAAAAAATCTTTCCTTGACATTAGTCTCGTCATCGGCGTATGACAAGATAGTTACTCCCGAGTTTTGATTTTCACTATTTCTGTCCTTTTCCTCGGTGTAGAATCCGTAACCGTTGATGTCGTACCCCTGATAGGTCCTTACGTTATGCGCGGGTCCCTGTGATAAGGTGTATATGAGTTTTTCATCTTCGGTAGAAGGCGTATTTCTCTCGTGCTTCAACCAGTTGAGTTTGCTTGAACCAACGCGTGAAGCTGGAGTTGTGCTTTTTGGTTACGTCTCCCATCTTCCTCGGCCGGCCCATATCGATGTAATTCTGCTCGACCATGCTTTTGTGCTCTTGCACGAAAGGTTCGGTCAGTTTTAAGTGTTGTAGCGCGACCCGGTGAGCCCTGTCAAAGTCGTCGCGTCGATTTTCAATGCCGACATGGACTGAGCGGTAGCCCTCACGGTGACCGACTCCAGCGAGCCTCCCGAGGTGCGTCCTGGGGGGGTAGACCAACATGATCCTCGTCGTCCTCGGTGCTTAGATAATTCTCGGCGTAAGGAGATGCACTCGTAGGTTAGAAACCCCTTGGCCATGCTTGCGTCCGGACGGGCCCTATTGCGAACGTATCCTTTCATGACACCGTTCGCCTTTCGAAAGGCATCATGTTGTCGAGGAACGTTGGGCCGAGCTGCTTGATGTCTTCAACGACATGGAGAAGGAGATGGACGCATATATCACAGAATGCGAGCGGGAAGTAAATCTCGAGCTCACATAGTATCACCACGATCTCATCCTGTAGCATCTTGAGCTGCCTCACGCCGATCGACTTCCTGGTGATAACGTCAAAAAAGTTGCATAGGCCAAACAGCGTATCACGGACGTGATCGTCCATTATGCCTCGGATCGCAACGGGAAGTATCTGCGTCATTAGCACGTGGCAATCGTGAGACTTCATCCCGGTGAACCTCTTCTTCGCTACGTCCGGATATCCGCTTATATTCCCCGAGTAACCGTGAGGAACTTTCACTCCTAGGAGGCACCTGAAAAGCTGCTCGAGCTCCTCCGGACTCGTTGTGAAGCGAGCAGCGGGAAGCTGCACCGCGTTCTTCTTAGCCCTTTTACGGAGACGTTGAGTCCCTTCCGTCCGATCATCATCATCATCATCATCGTCGATATCGGGGGCTTGAAGATCTTTCCCGATGCCAAAATGTTTAAGATCGTATCTTGCTTTCGGTCCATCCTTGGACTTTTCCGAGTTGCAAAGAGTGCCAAGCGGACTCTCGGTAACGTTCTTCGTAATGTGCATGACATCGAGGCTGTGGGGCGTGTGGAGGACCTTCCGGTACTCCAAGTCGTGGAAAACAGACCTCGCTTTCCATACACCGAGCAGCGGCTCCGGCTTCGGTCGCTTCTTTCCCGCGCTGGGCACTCCTTCCAATTTTTCGAGAAGATCATCGATTTCTGCGCCGCTCCTCGGGCGTGGGGGTCCATCGGGCTCATCTTTACCATTGAACGGATCACCGCGTTTTCTCCACGGGTGATCCAAGCGAAGCCACCTTCGAGCACCCGGGTAGACGGTTTTCGAGGACCCGGGATCCCTTGGTAGTTGTAGATGCGGGGTATCGTCCATGCACTTCACACGGCTCGTTGAATCCGTGGCCGACCTGGGCAGATACATATGCGTAACCAGGATAGTCCGTGACCGTCGTGATCAACGCGGCTCTCATATCGAAATAAGTTCTAGTGTAGGCGTCTTCCACAACGTGTCTAACTCCTCTTTCAGCAGCCCGAGATACAAATGCATGTCGACACCTGGTTGTTTCGGCCCCTGAATGAGAAAACTCAGGTGTATGTACCTTTGCTTGGTGCACAGCCACGGAGGTAGGTTGTAAGGCCATACAAACACAGGCCAGGTGCTATGCGTGCTACTCTGGTTGCCGAACGGATTGAGTCCATCGGTGCTCATACCCAGCCTGATGTTCCTTGCGTCGCCCCGAACCTAGGGAAGGCGATGTCCAATGTTTGCCACTCGTCCCGACGTACGAAGGGTGTGTCGAGCATATAGCCCATCTCCGGATCTTCTTCGGGCTTCCGCCTTTCCTCGTGCCATTGCATGAGCTTTGCTTCCTTAGGGTCCACGAAATACCGCTGCGGACGGGGAGTGATAGGAAAGTACCATACCACCTTTCGAGGTACCTTCTTGTTCCCAACCTTGTACCGTCCGTGGCCACACACCGGACATGTGGTTCTGTCCTTGTACTCGCACCTATAAATCACACAATCATTAATGCAGGCGTGGTATTTTTCGTGCGGTAGGTCAAGGGGACACACGACTTTCTTGGCCTCCTCGGTACTACTTGGCAATGTGTTCCCCTCCGGGAGACGATCGTGCCGAATTTTAAGCTCTTGCTGAAGCTGGAATCGGTCCACTTGTTCTGCGTCTTCATCTGCAGGTAATCAAGCGTTACATGCAAGCGCGTATCCTGCGGACGACACCCAGGAAAGATCGGAGTCATCCCGTATTTCTCCATTTGCGACAGCTTGGATCTCTCTCTAGCTGCAACTCTATCGTTGCTCGTCTCCTGGAGGAGAAGATCTTGAACATGAGAGTCCCGCAAGGACGAAATTAGCGGGGTCGCGCCGGAATCTTCTTCTTCATCATGATGATGTTCTCCGCCGGCATCTTCTTCTTCATGATGATCTTCTCCGCCGACTTCTTCTTCATGATGATAGTCCCCGTCGGCATGATGATAGTCTTCTTCATGATGATAGTCATCTCGCTCGACATGGTCTTCATGCGCACCATTTGATGGGGCCGGCCGCGCCTGGTTGTCTTGCATGAAACCGCGCCTCGGCGAGTGCTCCTCCGGTTGTCCGGAATCGGGGTTGATCCAGCGCTCGAGTTTGCATGATCGACACGGACATCTTATCTAGCGCCTATTGTTCCGAATCATGTCCTCCTTCGCGTCTATCTTGTATCTAGAGATTCGAGCGGAACTCATCGAGAGTACCATGCTTGCCTGCAAATGGTATACATAGAACAGGAAATTAGAACCGCACCAAATGCACACACATGCATGGGCCGTACCTCTCCTCAAGGTATTACATGGAGTGGAAAAATTCGGCATGACCTCTCCTCAAAGTAGGACATATGGGTAGTGCAAAACTTGTCGAAACGGAAATGAATCAACATTTCGGCAAACATCCATGCACCACACCGGCACACACACAAGCGCTTCACCTGCAACAAGCATCCATACACACGACGGCCACACAAGATCTACAAGCATATGCATGTCTCCTCCAAGCATATGTATGTCTCCTCCAACTACTCACCTTCTAGATTCGATACCGAGACGAGACCGCGATCGATGACTTCGAGAGGAGGAGAGAGTATGGAGAGCCTTCTCCTCAACTCCAATTAAGTATCAACCAAAGTAAGTGCAATAAATACCCAAGCAAGTGAAAAGTAGAGTCAAAATGGTATGAGAGAGAAGGGGGGGGGGACGAGCTAGATGGAGGAAGAAGAATGGCTTGTGTAGTGTGGTAGGTGGGAGGTTGGCTCACTTTTGTAGATCTGGTTCGCTAATTCTGTGGCGCACCAACCACAGTGCGCCACAGAATAGCTTATTTCTGTGGCGCACCGAGCGCAGTGCGCCACAGAATACCTTATTTCTGTGGCGCACAGAAAACAGTGCGCCACAGAATACCTTATTTTTGTGGCGCACTGTTTCCGTGCGCCACAGAAGAAGTAATTTTTGTGGCGCACCGCGGTTTGTGCACCATATAAATTGTAAAACCAATGATTGGGGGTGACAGGGTGTGGGGCCCACCAAGTTTTTGTGGCGCACGATTTAGTAGTGCGCCACAAAATTAAGCTATTTCTGTGGCGCACCGAGCTTTGTGCGCCACAAAATAAGTTTCTGTGGCGCACTCAAAACGGTGCGCCACAGAACTAAGCTTCGCCTATAAGGGTTTTCCTACTAGTGTAGTGGCGAGTATCAAATTAACCCAAATTTGAATTGTTGACTGGTTGTAGCTTGTATGTCTCTTTGTTTAAACTAGTGTTGAATACACGCCTTGGTGCACGCCCCTAGGATGCTCGTTGGCAATTTCGATTGCTCCCAGTAGGACAACGGGAAGAGCTAGTTGCACTCCAGCTTACTCACGGGAAAAAAAACTAACAGCTTGTCATAGTCATGGAAAATATTTGAGGAAAAAATGTTATTTTTAAACAGGGAATGAGTCTAGAAGGACCCTGAATCGGCATTAAATTAATTTGGTGGGTTACAAATTATAGAAACACACTTCAAAGAAATAAAACAGCAACTTAATCCCCGAGTTCTGAAAAAACGACCCCAAACAAAAGATCTATAATGCAACTGGGTTCTTCTCTACCGCATTAGCTCTGGCATGTGGAAAAGATGTGGATGCGAAGGTAAGCTGCATCCCAAATGGCCAAAGCCGAGAGAAAGAGGGTGAGCCAATGTTGCACAAGCCAAGATTGATAATCAGGTGACGCCACAAGCCCACAACTCTGATTGAATGCTTTTTTGCTTGTAGGATATAGTGGCAGAACAACGCCAACATCTGAAGGTATAATTGATGTCCCCCATAGAGGGTCTCACAGAGATCCTCGATTCTGAGCCACTGGATCTTGCTAGCAGCTCTAAGACAGGGGATCTTGGCCATCCATTCTGGACAGCAGCACTCCCTTGATCAAGCCATGCAACGGCCGTGATCTACCCGTCTGCAGCTGCGCTCGGGACCCATGTTTGTCCGGGTCCACTCGTCATTCGCATGGGGTAAGTGTTGGTTGGGTCAAGCGCAACTAGAGGGTGAGACAACCAGCAGGCAAAGCCTCCCTTTTCACCGTGCGTGGTGCACCCGCCCAACCACTGATTTGTGGGCCTTCTTTACGTGGGCCCCGAACGTCAGCGACCGAGTGTACGTGAGCTTCTGTGGGTGTACAGCCAAACAATAACGCGCGGTGGCTGAGTTTGTGGTTTTACTTGTCCGCCAGGGGCATTTTTGCCATTTCGCATCCCCATTTCGTCCTTCTCCTTCACCGCCGTACGCGCATGGCGGCTGGGAGGCGACGCCGTACGTGCTCGCTACAGCGCGGTGTCGGCGAGGCCCCTTGGCCGCCTGCTCCTGCCCTTGTACATGGGGAATGGGGATTGGGGAGAGAGAACGAGAGCTCACACCCGAAACCCTATCTTCTCTTTTTCCCCCTTCTTCTTCCCTCGTCTGTCTTGTGGTATGGCGGCGCGCAGAGGAAAGGAGCAAGAAGCAGGAGGAAGGAGAGGAGCAAGCGGTGGTGGGGCGAATGGATCTGGCGGAACGCGGCAGGGGGGTGACCTGGCGCGACGAAGGCGGAGGCCTCCTTGTCCACCCCATGCCTGACCTAGAGTACGGTGGCGGCGATAAGATCCCGCCGCCTCGTGCCTCACATAAGGAGGCAGCGCGCACGCGGGCGCCGCCGCTGTTAGAGCGCCACGGTCGCTGCCGGTCGCGGGTGTCGCCATGCCAAGAGCAGGAGAGCACACGGCATCGAGCGGCGGCGTAGAAAGTGGTGGCCGCGCGCCGCCTTGAGAAGTTCGTCCACAGCCGGCGGGGCTCGAGATCTTCGTCGAGGGCGCTTCCCCCGCCTCGTTCCCCAGGAAGACCAACGAAGAAGCAGCGGGGTGCGGCACCGGCAAGAAACAGCGGGGCGGCACTCCTCCGCCTCGTCGAGCCCCGCGCCTCCACCCGCCCCGCAGCGCCCCCTTCTCGTCCCCTTCGTTTCTCCTCCTTTCAAGATCGTCCATCGGTGAGAACCAACCTGAGGTTGGGTGGTTAGGAGGATGGTTGTATCCCCGGCCCACCAGAGTTCAAACCCCAGGTTTGACATCTGTGTGTCTCATAAAGGCGGAATATTCCTTCAGTGGGAGGCGACGTTCCCGTCGACAGCGAGGCGCCTGTGGTGACTTCGTCAATTTCAAGATCTAATCCGCCGGCTCAGTCTTCCGGAGGTGCTCATAGGGCTAGGGTGTGCGTGTGTGCGTTCATAGGGGTGAGTGTATGCGCGTGTATGTGAGCGTCTGCGTTTGTACTGTGTTCCTCAAACAAAAAAAAGATCGTCCATCGGTGGCGGGGCCTTCACGTTGGAATTGGGGAGCAGGAGAGGCTGGCTGGAGGGGAAGGAGTGGAGAGGCCGGAGTTGCGGAGAGGCAAGCCGCGCGAAGAAGCAGCGAGGAGGAGGGAGCCGGAGCTGCGCCCGTCGTCATCCATTGGGAAGCGGTGCAGGGTGGGAAGCAACTGGAGCAGAGAAGCGCGGTTGTCCTCCTCATCTCTTCTGATTGGTTTCCCCAAGACGTTCTCCAGGCTCGTGGTTGGTGGCCAAGCAAGGGTGCAATCAACACCTCCACTTCTCCTCTCTATTTCTTGATTTTTAGGATGCATCTCGATTTGAGATGGTCAAGATGTGATCCCTTCTTGCTATGATCAGGTGGCGTCACTGCCTGTAGGTCTCCAGCAGGGCATATGATGTGGAGGACAGTGGGCAAATATTCAGAGGCTTGACGAGGCAATAACACGACTCTAAACTTGCCGCATCATGAGCTTACTGCTTGAGCACAGCCATGGCTTGGTCCTTCCTCTATGGCTCTGCGTTGTGGCATGGCTCAACGTTCACTCCTCCCCTAAAGCAGCAGGTAAGCAATGGTTATCTGTTATTTTTTGCAGCTTTCTTTTTAGCTTTCATTATCTTTTATTGAACATTTATCGTGTATCAAGATAGCCTCTAATTTCATAGCAAGACATGTCAGCCTTTGGAGTTGACTAAGTATGTCACACCTAAGCATATTTTTCCTGTACCTGTCCTTTTCATTCATTCACATGTTATAACATCTCACTCAATGCAGTTTTGACATGTGTTACTATTTTTTCTGCTAATTCTTTTACATAAACTCACTGGTTCACTCAGGTGTTATGGCTAAATATACTTGTTGTATGTTGTATTAAATCTGATAAAACTCTATATATATCATGTAAGATTATTGAATACTAATCTTACAAAACAAGGTTATTTTGAGAGATTCTGCTATTTAATGCAAACAACAAAGCTAACAATGTGGTAACCCATAAATTATGTGCTTAGAACAAGATAAACGTAGCCTAGAGCGTGGAGGGCTTTATGCATTGTGTAGGAACTATAAAGGGAAGTGAGCGGTTTGTATTTCAGTTTTTTACACTGAATAGTGATTGGTACCCTAGGTTAAGTTTATGGGGGCTGGAGTTGAATGTATGGATAAGAGGTACTGCTTATTAAAATTTAGAAGGATCTGAGCATGGGAAAATTGTGCTGATTATTAGGCAGGCATGTGAATTTCTTGAACTTGACTTCAGTCCTACTGGCCAGCCATATATGACTGTTTGGTTTGTATTTTTTTCACCATTTCTATGACATACATATGCTACTTCTTTCCTCTAAAAAAAGTTGCTTCTTTAACTCTTTGGTGTTCTTTAGTTAACTGATATTCTCCCTCAAAAAATAGTTATATTGATGTTCTGTCCATGTTGGTTTATCTACACCTCTACGCCACTCTTATATATGTATTATTCATAAAATGGACAATGGGAAAGCCTAGAATTGAAGGATTCCTCTATTGATAGTTCTGATGAATGTCTTAGTTCGTTTAACAGGAAGTTAGACTATAATCTGAGAGGATCACGTACTGTTGTCCATCCTAGAAAGTGTAATACGGTAAATTTTGAATTATGGAAAATGCTTATGTTTTGCCTGTGAACTTCGGCATAATTTTAAATATATAACGAGCATAATTCTTATCCTCCCCAATCGTTTGTTCAGTCAGTGAAGCTAGCAGAGCAGCTATTACTCTATCCTGTAAATTTGGCTAGCAGCCTGAGTTGTAAGGGTATCTTTGCAAGCCCTATTTTACAACGCTGGATCTAGGCTAGAAGCAATCCATATCCATACAATTCATTTGGGCCAATAGAAAGTCTACTTGGCTACTTGCAAAGGAGGAAAACAGACCTTTCAAAGGATGGCGTTGGGCTACACATATAATTGTATAGAGAGAAATTAACATATAACTACAGAGAATTATTTTCTAACCATTGTCACGGTGGTGACTTTTCAGCTCTAATATTTTCCTTCATGTATTATTTTAATTTATTTTGTTTTGCTTTGACCAGTGGGAAGTACAACAATCTGCAACAATAGTCGTTCTCCTTATATGTACTTGCATATGTAGAATACATATGTGCTTTTCTATATCATGTACTACTGAACAATATGTGTTAACCAAAGCATGTCATCTTATTTTCAGATCATTGAAGATGTAGTTATGGACATCCTAAATTGGATTATATTAATATGTGATGATCTTTAGGTATGACCTTCCAATTTATTTATCTAATAATTTTCTATCCCGTTAGCACCCAACTTCTTAAGTTCTTAATATACATTATATAAAAGATTCCTTCTATCCAAGATTGAAAACAAAGGATATTTTGCAAAGGTTCAAAATTAATTCCCTTATATGAGGCTTATACATTAGGGAAATTCGTATATTATTACATTGAAGCAGTTACTACTTTATGCTGCTCTGGGTTTTCAAAATATTTGCAATGATAAACCCCCTCTTATCTGATTCATTCATTTTGATCCATTGATTAGGTTTTAAGTTGAGTGATGTGGCTGTTGTGGGTGCAGGATTAAATGCAAATCTCAAGCTGCCCAAAAAGAAGAGAAGGTTCTCCTCCATGTTCGAGAGGTAAATAATGGATCTTCATTAATTTACTGGTATCCTATTCTAACTTGTTGCTGTCGTCATCACTTTCCCCACCTCTCCCAAACGCTCTTCCTCCACCGCTCCCTTGAGAGTCGCCAGAGCAGGCCCGGCTCGCTCCTCTCCGACGGCGCGGCCGGTCGGCATGAACGCGGATGCATAGCGCGGGATGTACAGCATAGCAGTAGGCTTAGGGCTAGTTCCAGTTTCTCTAGAGTTAGGTTTTTCTCAGTTTTTACCCATGTGGCGTTTGGCGAGATGCCATCTTGGAGCTCGCTCCTAGCGCCGGCGAGCGGTGCTGGGGCATGGAAGATTCGATCCCCTTGTTGGCGTCCATGGTGGGCGAAAGCAGAGGACGAATCTGGCCGGAGCTCTTCCCCCAATAAGCTCGTGGTCTGGTGTCTTGCAGGTCCTCTTAGATCTGCTGCTTCTTTTTTCTTCTCTTGCCATCGTGGAGATGGAGGAGGAGGGAGGCGGAGAGCAGCTTGTAGGAGATCTGCAAGATGGGGAAGTTCGGCTGCTGCACTTTTCTGGAGCACATCCTCGGCGGCGTCTCGACGGCCTCCAGCCGTCCTGCCGTCGACTCTTACGGCCGAAAGGCGGCTGCTCCGAGCTCTGACGTGTGCCGCTGATCTTCGGATCGTTTGCCGGCGTCAACTCATCACCAACCTCCCGGCCGGCGTGCCAATATGGAGGCACTTCTTCTCCAGCAGCGCGGCGCTCTTCGGTGGCTTCATCCCAAGTGGTCTCGTCCCCGGCGATGTAGTTGCTGGCCGTGACTGGAAGAATCGACGCGAGGAAGGTGGCGATGGACCCGATTGCTTTTCTGATCTTTATGCAAGGGTCTTGGTTGTAAAAATTGAGGACTCGATTTTATTTTTAGATTTCTTTGAGGTCCTCCTTGTAAAATGTATTGCCACCGAGTATAATTAATGCAGCTTCTCGGTCCTTCGGGGCCCTTCCCTGTTCAAAAAAAAAAAAACTTGTTACTGTCAAATTCTGTTATTACAACAAGGGGGTCTCCAACATATTATTTTTTGATCAGCTATGGTTCTGACTGGATAATGAAATAGGGTAGGTTTTTCTTTGTCTTGAAATGCTTTATGATATCGATGTTGTTTCTTGGGCCGTGATCTGAAATAGGATCTGGTTTAGCTCTCCATTTTGGCATTTTGTTGAGATATGGCTTTTTGCAAAGTTAATTTCTATAAAGGAGCTCATATTTATATTTGTATTGAATAATAGTTTAGCTACAACACTTATATGTAAAGGGTATCATGTGTATATTATATTGGATTGCATTATGTATAATCATTGATTTTATATCACATTTTCATCAGAATACAAGAGGAGGGGAATGAACCCCTCAAGATCACAATTTTTTAATATTGGACACTGCTATTTCATATACTAGGCACTACATTCTAAAAGGTGGACAATTTGATTCGTTCATCAAATGAAACACTAATTGGAAAATCAGAATAGTTTATGTTGCCTTTTGTATTCTTTCAGGTTTATGGGATTTGACTGTCATAACTTTGCGCAGGTTTGCAATTACCGATTGCACGCTACCTTCCATCACTCTATTTGCAAACTGCAGAGAAGTTTGAGGTTGGTTTCTTTGCAATTTTATTCTCTGTTAGCATGGTCATGCCCATTTCCACCTTTTAATGTGTATTTCAGTGTTATCTATGTAATCCAATGAGTACCGTGAGAGTTGATGCATATGTGTTGCTTATAATTATTTAGTGACATAAGCTGCCATGCGAGGGGTTGGCATCGACATACATAATCTGAAAAATTATTGTCAGGTTTTTTTTTGAGCGTTAGTTTTTTACTTTACAAGAAAATTCTTGATAATAAAAGTCTGAAAAAGCACATGTAAAGAAGGTGCATAACTTCAAGATGTACTAGAAGATGTCTGAAAAAAGTGACAGTTTTTCAGCTGGAACCCATTATTTTTCATGCCGGTAGATGGAATGTTCAGTTTTGAAAAACTTAATGAACGAGAGAGATTGTGGTAAGTTGAGATACCGCTCGGCAGGTCCCTTCACCCCCTTATATACACAGGTGGTTATCTAGGTGGTCAACCGTAGATTTAGCATGGCTCGCAACGCCAGTTCATGTTCATACCCAAAATCCCCTCCTTCTACTGTCGCTGTGCCACAATTATCTTCTTTATGGAGGTAAATATCAGAGAGAGATTTACACTTTTTTACTTTGTTATAATTTTAGGTACCACTACAATATTTCTGATGATGGATTAGAGCAACATATACTTATATGTTCAGTTCGTCCTTGAATATTTGACTTTACCAACGGATGCAGCCACTGGTTTGGCTTCTGAACTATACTACGTGTGATTACTTCACAAGGTGAGCAATTAGATCAGGGACACTATTTTCCAGAGTATACCTTTTCTCTCTGTCTAAATGTGTGCATAAAAAATTCCATTTGATAATGTTCAATTCCCAAACGAAAAGTATGTTTTATAAATATTGAGGAATCAAGCATGAATTTACTATGGTGGATTAGTTGTGTTTCCAGAGCTGAATTTACTATGTGAACTTGATGATACCCCGCACGTTGCAGTGGGACATTAATTGGGAGTTGTTGTGTATACATAATTATAGTATCTCCATATTTTAATGATTAATACACACAGCCAACATGAGAGAAGAACATAGGTTGACGATATTATTTTCACAATAATTCAACATATTATAGCTTACTGTATTGTGGATGCATTGGAGCGGCAGACTTAGAAATTTCATGCTATGAGAACCTTGCAGCATAAATGCGTGTGGATAGAAATTAGTGTCACCTTGAACCATTTTGAGCGGAAGAATAACCAAAGGTATACAAAATGAGATGGTTCCTGAGTTGGAAAACCTGTAAACATTTACTAAATCTTATTCAACAGTCTGCAAGCCTGCATAGAACAATATTAAACATGAAGACAGTAAGAACCAGCCATGCCGGATTCTCTCATCGATGCTAGAATTGTCGTTATCACCTGCATAATCAAGTAGTGGTATTTTAAGTTTTAACTACAGATAAAACTCAGTACTTGGATAAAACATTTGGTCAGCATTATTTAACTAGAATTAACCTAAAAAAAGCAGAATTTAATTAGAATCTTACATTTGTCAAGGCTGTAGGTTTGAAGTCAAGTGCTTAACCTTGGAGAAGATTGTTTGCCCATGTAAGTTTGCAAACTGAACATCAGTTTCTCTTGCAGTATAGACATACGATGAAATGATAGCATCTATGTTCAAACCAAAAACACATTGGTGCCCTTATTTGTCTTCAACCTTGAAACATCCCAGGGGACAGAATTCAGGAGTACTGTATTCTCAATGCAATAGGACACAAATGAAAAATCAAGGTGTAGTTAGGCTTCACATTCAAGTGCCAAACAGTAATACCTTGAGGCATCTCTGTAATTTGCAATATATCAGCAAACTAAAGGAATAAAAAGTAACCCTTAAAAATAAGGAAGTACATATTTTTATAATGAGGTATAGTATCACATACCTAAATGTATGGATGTTTCCATGTCTGGCTATATGTTCATCCAACAGTAAGCATGCCCCCAGTTTCAATCAAAAAAAATTTTAGCAAGCACGCCCTCTAGGTAAACAGCACCACGGTAATCCTGAATTGTAGATAGAATGCAAGTTTGTTCTTAAGAATCACTTCATATTTCCGTAGATTTAAGTAAGTATACGATTATGTGTGAAATGGTAGAACCCTACAGTAGAAGAACAACAAATAGCAGTCATTCAATTGTATCAGTCTCATGTATTAGATCAACCCCATGGTATTCAGAGTCGAATGATATTGTCAAGCGAATGGCATACCTGAAATTGAACAGGAATATCCCCCATTTCTACAAAACAATCATAGGAAGTAATAGAAAATTACCAATAAATTCATATACTAAACTAACATGAGGTTGAGAGAGAGATCCAAGGTTGTAGTTGGACATATCAGACAAATCTATTGTGGAGGGATATGGCCTAATCTGCAGGTTGGCGTGACCGTTGACCGGATGGATGGTTGCGGTACCTGCACTTGCCATCGCAGATTCGATCCAGACACTGCTGGTGTTATCTCACGTGGTCTGTATGGGAACAGAGTCTGAACGACTAATTGTTGCACATGATTCGGATAACAAAGATAACATTAGCCATATTTTGAGTTATTTCGGTTAAAACTTTTATGTGTTAAATAACAGTGCCATGTTTGTTGTTTTGGAGGGTGTATTAAATCACTGCATATGTCTGCCTTGATTCCAGCACAAGAAAAGCACATTGCTGACGGAGTTGATGGCATCTGAAAACTTATTTCCAGATTAACAAGTAATGCTACTACAATTCAGATGGTGTTGGGAGAACCAAAAGGCATAACTTTGTAAATATTCGAACCTTTGCCTTTTCTTTCTTTTTCGTTTTAATATCGAGTACAAAGATATGTGTTTCCTATTCCTTTTTTCTTCGTTTTTCTTAACACAAGCTCAAACTGAGTTTGGTGTTTTATCTGGACTTATCATGAACCAAATAACTTACATAATTGAACCTAGCTATTAGATGCAGTAGATATGATTTTAGTAGTGCCCCCCTCTTTTTCCGTACTCTCTGGAAAAAATCAGTTATGTTCAGATGTGTGCCAGATCAGATTTATTCCAAGAGAGGAAACAAAGAACCTTTTGCTACCCACGTTATCCTGGTTGATTGTTTCTCATCACTGACGACTCTCATGGCTGTGTTGGAATGAGAGTACTGCATATTACATATACGAAAGCTGTTGGTCCTATGTGCCTGTATCTTTACCGCAGGGTCTCACGGAGTCAAATTCTGATGAACAGGCCACGAGCAAGCCTTGGACTCTTGGTGTATTGGGTCCCTGCATTTGTGGTCGGTAGGCAGCATCTTGTGATACTGCTTGTGGATAAACACTCACAAGCATAATTGTAAAATAGCGTCTGTCCAAAGGTTTACCTTTTATTTTCTTCTTTTTACCATAGAAATGGAATTCTTTTCATCTCCTGCTTCCTTCTCAAAATTTTCATGATTGTATATAAGAGTTAGCTACTCAGTTCGTGATTTGGTGTGCTTTATCGTGCCGCATTTGTTTTGTAATACCTAAAAACACGTTGTCATCTTCCCACCTAATTTTTATTATCGTTATACAAAGTGCAAATCGGTGTAAATTTTACGGAATCGTACACCAAGACGCACATCTAAATCTAGTATGAATAATTGGGGATGAGCTACATGAGATCAAGCAATTTCATCTTTAAATATACACACAGTAGATTTAGAGGGGATGCACACTGATCCATTGCCTCCTCTTCGTCCGTGTCTACACTACAACAAGAGAAGGGATGTGACGCTCGGGAGACGCCGAGCGGCCGACTAGCTAGCACACATCAAGCTAGCCAGCACACACGTGCACACTAGCGCACACACGCTGCTAGCACGCAGCAAGAAGCCGACAATCTAGCACGCACGCATGGCTAGCACGCAGCAGGCGGCCAGGCACGCACACCGCACACGCGCGCGGTGGTGGCCGACAGGGGTTGGCACGCGAGCTCGGTCGAGTGCATCCTAATCTGCGTGCGAGGAAGAAGATGGAATATTCCATTGATATTTTCTACAGTTCGAGGATGCGAGATCTATTTCGCTAAGAAAGAATCACGCAAGTTCCTCTTGAATTATGCGATCCTCCGTTAGCAGAGAGTTCCGCAGGCGTTCCATCTAAATTGAAAAGGAGATCAATATATATGAATGGAACTCAATACAATTGATGGTAATAAAATAAGATTGTGAAATATTATTCACGTACACGAATGACTTGTATAGCCGCCTCTGGTTCCCTGTGACAGGTCATCTCGCGAATGAACTCGCAGACGTAGTATTCACATAAGCTATTCCCGGGTTCATGCTTCAAACACTTTATGAAAAAATAGTTCGATCAAACTAATAATCAAGCATGGCATTGAAACAAAATATCAAAGAGATTCGCGGACATAGCTATATAGTACTACTTACAAGGCGATCTTGAAACGTAAGCTCCGGTTTCCATCGATCCGGAGCAGTATTGATGAACCGTTTCCAAGCCATGCCCGGCAAAGAAAAAATGAGTAAATGAGTTGCCCGGCAAAGAAAAAATGAGTAAATAAGTTATTGATTAGTTGATTCAAATGAGAACAGATGAAGATGACGATACGATATTGATTGAAATTACCACTGAAGCATGGCAGCCATGTTCGCTCATTCCCCATGGTATTTACGCTTCGAGTCCATGACAAGTACTACTCCTTTGTTAAGCTGAATGATTAGGAGAATATAGTGGAAGCTGCACACGCACAACTCACCGGATTATTTAAACTTCACATTGAGTAAGTGAAATCGAATGTATGTAAGACAATTATAACACTCACTCGAAGTTGTAAGGAAAGAATATTTCCTCTTTATTTGCTTGCTTCAGTAAAAACCTTATCAAGTTGTCCTCTATGTCCTTGGCGTACTCTCGAACCGTAACTTCATGAACGGTGTTTGGGTCAATGAAGCTAATGTCATAGAGCCCGCCTCTTTTGCATTCGAGCATCTTCATTCTGCATAATATATAGCGTACAAAAGTATAGTGAGGATAATTGTTAGTGTAAATGAATGAGCTGAGCTACAGACTTAATTACACAAATAAATTACTTACAAGCAGTAGCAACTGATGACAGATTTGTCGAGGGCGTCTTGACTGAATAACTGAAATAGTTCTTCAAACTCAATGTTTATCTCCTCCTTCCCCCGGAAGTAATGCTCATCTCTAACTCCCACCGTGAGGTAGAGATCTGAGTTCCGACAGGCTTGCAGGTACCATTCATGCAACCTTCGCATTTAAGTCCCTAGATGCGGGAGCTCGTCAGGTCTGACGAGATCCTTCCCGTATGAGTATGTGTATTTGACTTCAGCCATTGGATAGTAACCATCATACCGAACATCTGCTCCAAGATCTCTAGCCGTCCGTTCGATCATCGATGTCGTCTCCGGATCATAATAGGAGTGCACGACCAAGGGGGGTAGCTATTGATTTTTCTATTGTCCGAGCTGGGCAATTGTTTTCGCTTTTCTCGCTCTAGAGGACTGTCCAAGAGAGCGGTCATAATCAGATGCCAACTCAGCTTTCTTTGCTCTCGTCTCGGCAAAGTGCTTCATTGTATTCGGTGCTATATACAGCTTTTGCGGAGGCTTCTTCGGTGCAAAATGCTCCTTTAGCTGGGCATCTGCGATTGCATCGTTCTGCTCATCCGTCCTCTCGTACGGTAACAACTCATGAGTCTTAGACCTCTTCGGAGCTGATGGTCTCTTCTTCGAAGCTGTAGTACTTGAAGGGACATTCTTCCTCTTTTGCCGATTCGGCTTAGGCAACACAGCCGGTAGAGTGTCCTGACAAGGAGGAGGCGACGGAGTATGCTCACGTGGAGGAGACTGCGGAGGTGGTGGAGACGGTGGAGGCGGCGGAGATTGAGTTGGAGGTGGCCTCGCTTTTCTTTGAACTTGGAAGCACAATGTATTCCTTTCACCATAGAACGGTGGTTCTAATGGCTTCTCCCCAGTTCATTGATTTCCCGATCTTCACCTGCAGGGTGGTCAAGCGTCACCGGCTCATATCCTCCCATCACTTCATCCACCAACACAACATCATAGCCATATGGAATCGGACCGCAATGATAAGTTGTTGCAGGTACGACATAGCCGACCGCCACCTTCATGGATATGTCCACAACTTTTACGTCCAGCTCACAAGGACAGCTCTCTGTGATATCATCCACGGTGTAGCAAGGAGCCAACATCTCCTGGTCATCACCTGCTTCGGGCTGGTGCTGCGTGGAAGCCACGCTGCTTTTTCGGGGCTAAGATTGATGCGGGTCGATAGCAGGATCTTCATGTTGCCCCTGGGATCGTTGTGCGGTAAGTACTTCACGAATTTGGGCTCTAAGGACGCTCACATCGTCCTTTAAGGAAGATATGTGGTCTGCTTCCCTTGCCTTTCTTCTCTCATGGCTTTTATCAGGAAATCTCTTCCTTTCCTCGGGAAAGCTATACTTCCACCGAACGGAGCCAATCGTGTCTTGTGTTTGTCCGTCGTGTTCTTTGTTCCCAAGGGCGTGTGTCAGCTTGTCGTTCTCTCTTTTGGGATGGAACCTCCCCTCCCGCACGTGCATATGTGCTTCTATAAAGGCTTCACAAGGGTTTTTGAGATGTTCTTTATTATAAATACACTTCCCTGTTTCTAGGTCCAACCTTCCCCCAGTCCCGTAGAACCACTCCTTCGCCCGTTCGGTCCAATCGAATGTCCCTATTTGGATCTCTTTCCTGACCAGTTCCGCCTGAGCTGTCTGAGAGTTAGGCCTATTAGCCCTGTAGCCACCTGGACCCGTAACTTGGTGATATTTATTCAACGCAACATTTTTTTTTATTTGTTTCTGACATTTTCTTAAATTCTTCTGACAGCGTGTACTTCACAAATTTGGGCCAGTGATCTTTTATCTTCTCATACGCTCCAGTGAAGTCCGGAGTCTTCTTTTGCTTGACAAAATCATGGTACAATTTTTTCTTGTGGTTCTTGAATAGTTCGGCCATCTTCTTTAGAGAAAACTCCTTCACTTTCTCCTCCATCTGTTTGGATTTATCGACATTCTCCTCTGGAGGTAGGGTGAAATGTGCCATGAGCCGACGACAAATGTTGTTTTTTGCTACATCATCGATATAATGACCTGCTTTGGCCACTGCAGCCTTCGGCTTGTGCCATTCTCGAAAGGTGATCGGGATGCAGTCCCTAACAAACACTCCGCATTGATCTATAAATAATTTTGCAGCCTTGTTCGGAGCATTCGGTTGGCCACTCTGATCGATTTCGCGGATGTCATGCCTAACACCTTTGGGCAACTTTTTGGCCAGGCCTCGCTTCGACTTTACAGAAGATTTGCTCGATCCAGAGGGCTAAAAAGGAAAGAATTCATCGTCAATATATATATATATATATATATATATATATATATATATATATATATATATATATAAATTAGTTAATGCATCTAGTCAACATCGGCTTAAATTATAGGGCTTTCTATTTTCGTGCCATCAGTTCCTTAGTTGTACTCAGTTTTCCCCAACTACTTAGTTTTTCCTCAGTTTTCCCCAGACCCTTGTCTGGAACCCGCAGAAGGAGGTCGGACGGTAGTATTCCCGTTTAGTTGACTGTTCTGTGCTGACGTGTGGGGCCGCGTCGCGTGGGGCTGGTAGAAAGGGACCACGTGGGACAGGACGAGACCATGTTTGGTTGTACGTGAGCGGGAGCTGGGTTCGTCTCTCTCGGCCCAAATTGGCATATCCCTTTTAAGAGCACCTTTTCCCCTTTTTCTCTCTGTCTTTTTTCACCAAACTATTAACAAATCCGGAGAAGCTTCCGTTTCTGTCTTTCTTCAATTAATTGTTCCTTTGGCCCTCGTTTTTTGCTCAATATGGCAGCAAATCTAGTACTCCCTCTGGTCCATATTAATGACCTCACCAATCTTGGTTCATATGTACTCCCTCCATGCATGTATATAATATTTTTTTTTTAATTCATCTACTTTAGTTTGTATCTAGTCTAGGTTTAGTGTGTAGGTTCACTCTTTTTAGTTTGACTGCAGACCACTCTAAAAACATCTAAGCAATTAAGGGAGCCACAATCAAGTATAGTACAATAGGGATAGATAATAGGTAGATAATAAGTTGCATACATCAGCCAAAATAAGGTTCTTAGGCTCTTGGAAACACCAACATATTAACAATAACAAAATAAAAAGCTGCCCAGCAGCACACGTCCTGGACTCCGCCTACTCCATCCGGCTCCTCCTCCAGTTCTTACTCCCCTGTCCCTTGATCTTGGGCACCTTGGGCTTGAGCGGAGGCATGCGCCCAGCGGCGATCTCCACCCGCTGGAAGTTGCGGAGGTGAATGCCGAGCTCCTTGTGCTTGGCGCGGAAGGAGTAGACATTCACCGTCGTGCCGACCTTGGGGAAGGTCCTTCCGATGTCCTCGGCATGCGTGAGGAGGCAGTTGAAGTCGGTGCCGCCGAGTCTCCTAGTGCAGAAGGGGCACTTGTAAACACCTTTGGTGAAGTAGGAGGCGAACTGGCCGACCTGTAGCCTCCGCAGCACACCGCGGAGCCTTGGTGTGCTGTTCCTCCTCGTCGCTGCCGACATCGCTGCCAGACACCTGATCCATATCAAACGGAAAGTATGAGTGAATGAGTTGCAACATAACAAAGTTAGGAAAAACAGAGGCAGCCTCAGTTAGATTGAACACAATTATATATCTACAGGGACGGGGTTAGCGAACCAAAGCTCATGCACAACAGATTTGTACACAGCAATGGTTCGCTGAACCCGCTCTGTACAAATTTGTGCCCAACGATACATCATAGGCAAAGAAACAAATTCCAGATATGAATAAATTAACCGAACGGCCGAACCCCAAATCTTAACTGATTGAGATCACATGAGTACTTGCATAAATTAACCGAACGGCCAAACCCCAAATCTTAACTGATTGAGATCCCATGATTACTTGCATAAATCAAGAAGGGATCGAATCAAAATGGAATAAAATCGGCGCAAATATTAACCCAATACTCATCCTACCGACAGATCGGCAAGTAATCATGGAACCAGCAAAAATATGGTTGAAAAAGCAAGGGAAGGGGAACAATAATGGAGCAAACCGTATAGTTACCTCGTTCCAAGGGTCTTCCATGCAGGTGTCGTAGGGGTTCGTCGGACAGTCGTACGGCACCTCCTCGTAGGGGTCTCATTCCGGTGGGATCTGACCGCCACCGGCAGCAGCCTCCGATGCACCGACGGGAGCCACCAATGCACCGGCGGCGGCCGTAGAGGGGATGGCGCCGAAGATGGAGGCATCGTGCTTAGAGGGGACGACGTCAAGGACGGAGGACGGATTCACATTCTCGTTTTCCATCGTCAGCAGAGGAGAGGGAGAGGGTTTTTTTTGCTTTGGAGAAGATGATGGGACGTGAGAGGCGGCGTTGCGTGAGGGAGTGAGAGTGATAGTGAGATAGTGCGAGGAGGCGAACAGGGAGAGGCATCTATAAAGGTGAGGGGTCGTAAATGCCACCCGCGTCCTACGCGTGCACAGTTGTACGTCTGCACGTCTTCGACTTCTGTACCGTGACACGCGTCCATGATTGCACATCTTCAACTTCTGCACCGCGACCCGTGTCCTACGCGTCAACAATTGCACGTCTTCCACTTCTACACCGCAACACGCGTCCTCGACTCTAACCCTCGAAATTTACATATACTCAGGTATACCCTCGAGTCTTATACTAGTATTTTTTGTGTTCTCAGTTTTCCCCTTGAGTGCTAATACTGGCTAGTGCAATATACTCAGTCTTACCCTCAAGTGGCTGGTCAACAGAGAGTCAACAAATGGGATTAAGCTATCTAATTGAGTCATTTCATGGGAAAAAACTCCAAAAAAGATAAATCATAGTGGCACTTACTCATGGAGTCTTCTTACGCGACCTGCCACGTGGGGAACCATAACAATCATAGATAAATCAAGTTTTACCACAAATTGCCACTTCTCAAATCACCTAGTAGCTATGAAGGTGTATGACTTTCCACAATAAGCCCTTCCCAAAACAGCTTTCCCCAAAATATACTTTGTCTGAATGAGGCCATAATTTTCACACTCATGTATATTTGTATTGCAAATGGTTTGAGGTAGGCCAAGATGGGTTTCATTGTACAAAACACGCATTTTCCATTTTTTAAATCTCATATTTCAATCCCTTAGTTGTTTACTACTCACGTGCCCTTGGTTTGTTGATACTACTCAGTTTTGTCCTCTCCCTTCAGAAATTCTCACAGGGGGACGTCCAACCTTGCCCTGATTGGTCTAGCCCTTGTCACGCGGATCGTGCCCGCCTACCGTTGATCGTATGATATAACGGGCTGGATAACCCCTCTCTCTCTCTGATCGGAGCCACCGCCCTCTCTCTCTCTGTCGGCGGCTAGCTTCCACCCTCTATCTGTATTATTTTTCACGCGCTAAAAATTATAAACTCTTGTAGGCATTCCTTTTATTTTAGGGAATATAGTTAGGGATATAGTTTTGGTTAGCCTTATTTGAAACGTCCCAAAAGTGGTATAATTTTGGTACAAACACGAGGCATACATATTTGTGGGATTTCGGTGAATGGATTATTTATCACCCCTCTAACAATTATCAACTTTCTTTAGCATTCCTTTTCTTTTAGGGAATATAGTTTTGGTAATTTGAAACGGCCCAAAAGTGGTATAATTTTGGTATAAACATGAGGCATACATATTTGGCATATTTGTGGGATTTCGGTGAATGGATTATTTATCACCCCTCTAACAATTATCAACTTTCTTTAGCATTCATTTTCTTTTAGGGAATATGGTTTGGGATATAGTTTTGGTAATTTCAAACGTCCCAAAAGTGGTATAATTTTTGTATAAACATGAGGCATACATATTTGTGGTATTTCGGTGAATGCATTATTTATCACCCCTCTAACAATTATCAACTATCTTTAGCATTCTTTTTCTTTTAAGGAATATAGTTTTGGTAATTTGGAACGGTCCAAAAGTGGTATAATTTTGGTATAAACATGAGGCATACATATTTGGCATATTTGTGGGATTTCGGTGAATGGATTATTTATCACCCCTCTAACAATTATCAACTATCTTTAGCTTTCATCTTCTTTTACGGAATATAGTTTGGGATATAGTTTTGGTAATTTCAAACGTCCTAGAGGTGGTATAATTTTGGTATAAACATGAGGCATACATATTTGTGGGATTTCGGTGAATGCATTTTTTTGTCACCCCTCTAACAATTATCAACTATCTTTAACATTCCTTTTCTTTTAGGGAATATAGTATTGGTTATTTGAAATGTCCCAAAATTGGTATAATTTTGGTATAAACATGAGACATACATATTTGTGGGATTTCGGTGAATAAATTATTTTTCAACCCTCTAACAATTGTCAACTATCTTTAGCATTCATTTTCTTTTAGGAAATATAGTTTTGGTAATTTGAAACGTCCCAAAAGTGGTATAATTTTGGTATAAACATGAGACATACATATTTGTGGGATTTCGGTGAATGCATTATTTGTCACCCCTCTAACAATTATTAACTATCTTTAGCGTTCCTATATTCCCTAACACGTATTTTTATTTTTTTGGTAATTTCGGTGAATGCACACACGAACTTTGAAAACAACTACAAGTACATGTAACTCGAATAATGGATTTGTAACAAGGGATCCCTTGTAACAACTTCTAGCGCCTGATGAGCAATGATAAGAATCCGATCGCAATTATACAACAAAAAAAACAGCCATCAGATTAGCTTGCTTCTTCAACTCGATCAGCTGCCTTAACTGCTTGTTTATTTTCTTCAGTTCTCCCTTCACTTCCACCAGTTCTGCAGTGGGAGCATTAGGCATAAGGGCCGGAAGGGCCCTAATCGGAACGGCTCCTCTCTCCGCCGCATTCTCTACAACAAGTCTCCCCCCTCCCAAATTGCGCTCCCCAATAGCGCCAATTGATTCCTGCAATTGAAGCCTCTTAACGTACACATCGATCCACTCGAAATGCCTGCATTTCTTCAGGATCTTAAAACAACAACGTGAACCCTAAATCCCAAATTTGAGGGAATACCAAGAAAATCGAGAGAAAACAGAGCCATTGGAGCGAGATCTAACCTTATCCCCATCTCTATATGTTAAGCTCTCGCATGCAAGGAACTCACGTCCATGGTTGCCGTTGTCCTTCGTCTTACAGATCGACCGCTTCGGAGGCTCTCGGCGTGGGCAGTCGGGGCATCTTGTAAAAGGCACGGGTCCATACTGCGGCCATGAAGAAGGGGAGGTCGAAGAGAAACTAGACATCACCCGCCCGCCGAGAGAAGGGCCTCGCCGGCGGAGAATAAGAATAATGGGGCGCGGGGAAAGAAAGGGAAGCAATGGCACGGGCACGGGGCTGGCTCGGGCTCCCATTTTGCAACGGTCACCTGGGTAAGCTGTGGGCCGACGCGCTAGCGTGGACAAGTTATGGGTCCCATGATAATCTGGGTAAGTGGAGACGTGTCCACTTCGGGGCACCAACAGCGGCCCCACTAACGGTCAACTTAACGGGATTTCTCCCATCCAAGCTCCTTCTGCGGGTTTCAGACAAGGGTCTGGGGAAAACTGAGAAACTAAGGAGCTGGGGAAAACTGAGCACAACTAAGGAACCGGGGGCCCGGAAATAGAAAGCCCTAAATTATATACCTCGGTGGACTTTGTAATAACTACGGTTCCATCAGCAGAGCCATTATGTTCTTCCTCACCAGAGCCATCTTCTCTTCGCTCAAAATCCTCTGCTCCCTCACCGGAGTCATTCAAATACGTTGCAGTGACATCGTCATCTCCACTACCATCATCCAAAACACCGCCGGCTATGATGTTCGCCATGAATTCATGTTGTGCTTCTCTGTCAGCGTCCATAGTTTCTGCAACGACTTGCAAGTTATAGGAACCATCATATAATCACACACACACACACACACACATATATATATATATATATATATATATATATATATATATATTAATTAAGGATAATGCACAAAACAGATATTAGAGTCACATATATAGCTATTAATTAAGGATAATATTGTTGATAACAAAGATTGCGCAGTTACATATATAGCTCGGGTCCATTTTTTATTTAACCCTAATAAACCACTACAACCGACTCCCATGCATGAACCTAGCTCTCAACGTCGACCGGGTGCTGAGCCCCGAGGTGCCGAGCCACGTCGGGTGAACACCCAAAGATACGGAACAATCACAATATCATAGCTTATGTAAGATCCCTGCAGAACTGACCATCCGTTCCTATACATGCTGGTGTCTAAGACATGCAGGTAACGGCGAACATGCTCGTACTCCTCTCTAATGCGGCGAGCTACCACTTCCTCTTGGGCCAGCTCCCTCCGCACCGATCGTGGCCCACGCAACCGCCACCAAAGAAGATCTGGATCGACGATGGGACCCGGATTCCACACCAAGGTGCGCGCCCCGAAAGATAACACCTCCCAGTGCCACCCCGGTGGAGCCCAGTCCTGGACCTGCCCCATCATCTGCATCTGGTCCAGAACGTGCCCAGACCCTCCACGACGCAGCGGGCGCGGCATCGTAGCTACGAAAACTAAATCATATATGTACTAACATAATTAAACAAACATAATATTGAATTTGAATAACTTATGAATATATATTAGTAACAAGTATTACTACTTTTTCCTAACATATAAATTTTTAT
Organism: Lolium rigidum; assembly: GCF_022539505.1. Classification (NCBI taxonomy): domain Eukaryota; kingdom Viridiplantae; phylum Streptophyta; class Magnoliopsida; order Poales; family Poaceae; genus Lolium; species Lolium rigidum. The sequence goes on from NC_061508.1 coordinate 150,040,670, forward strand.
CTAACAAATATTTCTAACATATAAATTTCACTACTTTTTTACTAACAAATATTTCTAACTAATAAATTTTTATCTAACAAATATTACTACTTTTCACTACTTTTTTCGAACATATAAATTTTTCTAACATATAAATTTCACTACTTTATAAAATTTACTAACATATAAATTTTTATAAATTTCACTAACATATAAATTTCACTATCATATAAATTTCACTACATATAAATTTATCCAATATTTCTAACATAAATTTCACTGCTTTCTATCTAACAAAAATTTTCTAACTAATATTTCTAGCTACTTTTTCTAACTAATACTACTTTTTATCTAACAAAAAAAAATACATGGCCGGTCGGAGGAGGAGGGAGAGGGGGGCTTACCGGAGGAGAGGCATGGCGGCCTTGGGCGTGGACGGCGACGCGACGGGCGGCGCGGTAATGGGGAGGGGAGAGGTGGCCGGCTCCGGCGTGCACGCGGAGGGCATCGACACGGTGGGCGGCGACGCGGCGGGCGTGCGCAAAATCGCAGCAGCTTGGCGGCGTCGTCTGCTTCATCTCCGCGGGATTGATCTCCGCGGAGACGAAGTGTTGGAAGTTATAGGTGGAGACCCTTTGGTCCCGGGTGGCACGAACCGGGACCAAAGGCTTTTTTTTGGCTGTCATGTTCCCTTCGTGCACAAAACACCCATTGGTCCCGGTTCGTGGTACGAACCGGGACCAAAGGCATATTTGTATGTGCATTTTAAAATTATTTTGTTTCCCGCCTTATTTCAAATCAAAAAGTAACATATGATATATCAAAATGTTCGAAAAGAAATCTCTATGTAATAAAAGTATAATTTATTCATATGAATATGAATTTGAATATGAAGTTCAATAACTTATGAATATGAATTTGAATAACTTATGAATATGAATTTGAATATAACTTATGAATTTGAATTTGAATAACTTATGAATATGAATTTGAATAACTTATGAATATGAATTTGATTAACTTATGAACATGAATTTGAATAACTTATGAATATGAATTTGAATAACTTATGAATATGAATTTTAATAACTTATGAATATGAATTTGAATATGAATTTGAATAACTTATGAATATGAATTTTAATAACTTATGAATATGAATTTTGATAACTTATGAATATGAGTTTGAATATGAATATGAATAACTTATTTATAATTTTTGAATGTGACAAAACTTTCAACATGAAAAGTGTTTTAATTTAGATGATGGGGAGGAGGAGGAAGAAGGGGAAGCTAGAGCTGGTGGTGAGCATATGGAGGAAAAAGAGGAAGCCTAAGCTGGTGGCTTCATTGTGGGTGACGCCGATGATGAAGAGGAGGAGGAAGCAGAGGAAGCTAGAGATGGTGGTGAACATATGGAGGAAGAAGAGGATCCCAGAGCTGGCTATCTAACCTTTAGTCCCGGCTGGTGCGTGCAACCGGGACTAAGGTTGTTTTTGTTTCATCTAAGAAAACTGTCGGTGGGATTAGGACGTGCGGGCAACCATGCATTAGTCCTAGCTAGTGGGTACAACCGGGACTAAAGGGGTTTTTGTATCATCTAAGGAAACTGTCGGTGGGATAAGAGCGTGTGGGTAACCTTTAGTCCCGGCTGGTGGGTGCATCCGAGACTAAAGTTGTCGGTAGGATAAGGACGTGTGGGTGGACGCACTTCTCGATGAGATAAAGCATGTAGCGCACGACGACCTGTCGGAGGAACAAGACGAAGTAGAAGCGGCGCTGTGCCTATAAAAGGAGCATCGATATGCCATGGCAAGTGATACGTCTCCGACGTATCGATAATTTCTTATGTTCCATGCCATATTATTGATGATACCTACATGTTTTATGCACACTTTATGTCATATTCGTGCATTTTCTGGAACTAACCTATTAACAAGATGCCGAAGAGCCGATTCTTGTTTTCTAGCTGTTTTTGGTTTCGAAATCCTAGTAACGAAATATTCTCGGAATTGGACGAAATCAAAACCCGGGGTCCTATTTTGCCACGAAGTTTCCGGAAGACCGAAAGGGATACGAAGTGGGGCGACGAGGCGCCGCCACCATAGGGCCGCGCGGCCAGAGGGGCCCGCGCCGCCTATGGTGTGGGCCCCTCGTCGGCCCTCCGACTCTGCCCTTCCGCCTACTTATAGCCTCCGTCGCGAAACCCCGAGGCGAAAAACCACGATACGGAAAACCTTACGATGACCCACAAGTATAGGGGATCGCAACAGTCTTCGAGGGAAGTAAAACCCAAATTTATTGATTCGACACAAGGGGAGGTAAAGAATACTTATAAGCCTTAACAACTGAGTTGTCAATTCAGCTGCACCTGGAAAAGCACTAGCAACGGGGGTGATGTGAAAGTAGCGGTGGTATGAGAGCAATAGTAATAGTAACACAGCAGCAGTAATAGTGATATGAGAGCAATAGCACCAGAAAACAGTTGACATGTAGAACAAGTATATGATGATGAAATATGGACCGGGGTTCCCAGCTATCTACACTAGTGGCAACTCTCCAATAAATGACAAGTGTTGGGTGAACAAATTACAGTTGGGCAATTGATAGGATTGATAAAGCATTAAGAAAGAACATCAATTCATTAATCATGTAAGCATGTTTTCCGTATATAGTCGTACGTGCTCGCAATGAGAAACTTGCACAACATCTTTTGTCCTACCAGCCGGTGGCAGCCGGGCCTCAAGGGAAACTACTGGATATTAAGGTACTCCTTTTAATAGAGTACCGGAGCAAAGCATTAACACTCCGTGAAAACATGTGTCCTCACACCACTACCATCCCCTCCGGTTGTCCCCATTTCTGTCACTTCGGGGCCATTGGTTCCGGACAGTGACATGTGCATACAACTTGTAGATACAATCTAAGCAACAATTATAGAGCTCAAATCTAAGATCATGGCACTCGGGCCCTAGTGACAAGCATTAAGCATAACAAGATTGCAGCAACAATAACTTCACAAACTTTATAGATAGACTAATCATAATATATCATCCATCGGATCCCAACAAACACAACACCGATTACATCAGATGAATCTCAATCATGTAAGGCAGCTCATGAGACCATTGTATTGAAGTACATGGGGGAGAGTATACCGACATAGCTACTGCTAGAACCCGTAGTCCATGGGGGAACTACTCACGTAACATGATGGAAGCGATGGCGTTGATGGAGATGGCTTCCGGGGGCACTTCCCCGTCCCGGCGGAGTGCCGGGACGAGTTCTGTCCCCCGGGTGGAGTTTCGCGACGGTGGCGGCGCCCCTGGAGTCTTTCTGGAGTTTCGTCAATTGGTACTGCGTTTTTAGGTCGAAAGGGCTTTTATAGGCGAAGAGGCGGCGCAGGGGGGCACCTGGGGGCGCCACACCCTAGGCCTGGCCCGCGCCGCCATGTGGTGTGGTGGCCCCCTGGCCCCTCTCCGACTCTTCTTCGGTGTTCTGGAGCCTTCCGGAGAAAATAGGAGGTTTGGCGTTGATTTCGTCCAATTCCGAGAATATTGCCCGAACAGCCTTTACGGAACCAAAAACAGCGAGAAAACGAGAGCTGGCATCGTGGCATCTTGTTAATAGGTTAGTTCCGGAAAATGCATGAAAACATCATAAAGTGCAAGCAAAACATGTAAGTATTGTCATAAAACAAGCATGGAACGACAGAAATTATGGATACGTCGGGGACGTATCAGCATCCCCAAGCTTAGTTCCTGCTCGTCCCGAGCAGGTAAACGATAAAAAGAATAATTTCTGTAGTGACATGCTACTTACATAACCTTGATCATACTATTACAAAGCATATGAAATGAATGAAGTGACTCAAGGCAATGATCTATAGTTGCTAAAAAGTAGATAACATATAGCAAAACTTTTCATGAAGAGTACTTTCAAGACAAGCATCAAAATTCTTGCATAAGAGTTAACTCATAAAGCAATAGATTCAAAGTAAAGGCATCGAAGCAACACAAAGGAAGATATAAGTTTCAGCGGATGCTTTCAACTTTCAACATGTATATCTCTTGGATATTGTCAACACAAAGTAATATGATGAATGCAAATATGCAAGTATGTAAGAATCAATGCACAGTTAACACAAGTGTTTGCTTCTAAGGTGGGAGGAAGTAGGTAACTGACTCAACATAAAAGTAAAAGAATGGTCCTTCAAAGAGGAAAGCATCGATTGCTATATTTGTGCTAGAGCTTTGGTTTTGAAAACATAAAGAGAGCATAAAAAGTAAAATTTTGAGAGGTGTTTGTTGTTGTCAACGAATGGTAATGGGTACACTAACCCTCTTGCCAAACAAACCTTCAAAGAGCGGCTCCCATGAATTATTTTTATTTTTGGGTGGCACTCCTTCCAACCTTTCTTTCACAAACCATGGCTAACCGAATCCTCGGGTGCACTGCCAACAATCTCATACCATGAAGGAGTGCCTTTTTATTTTAGTTTTATTATGATGACACTCCTCCCAACCTTTGCTTACACAAGCCATGGCTAACCGAATCCTTCGGGTGCCGTCCAACAATCTCATACCATGGAGGAGTGTCTATTTAGGTTAATTAATTTGGGACTGGGAATCCCATTGCCAGCTCTTTTTGCAAAATTATTGGATAAGCGGATGAAGCCACTAGTCCGTTGGTGAAAGTTGCCCAACAAGAATGAAAGATAAACACCACATACTTCCTCATGAGCTATAAAACATTAACACAAATTGAGAAGCATTTTGAATTGTTTAAAGGTAGCACTCAAGCAATTTACTTTGGAATGGCAGGAAATACCACATAGTAGGTAGGTATGGTGGACACAAATGGCATAGTGGTTGGCTCAAGGATTTTGGATGCATGAGAAGTAATCCCTCTCGATACAAGGCTTAGGCTAGCAAGGTTATTTGAAGCAAACACAAGTATGAACCGGTACAGCAAAACTTACATAAGAACATATCGCAGGCATTATAATACTCTACACTGTCTTCCTTGTTGCTCAAACACTTTTACCAGAAAATATCTAGACCTTAAGAGAGATCAATTATGCAAACCAATTTCAACAAGCTCTACAGTAATTCTCCACTAATAGGCTTAGACTACATGAAAAAACTTTAATAATGATCTACTTGAGAGCTCAAAACAATTGCCAAGTGTCAAATTATTCAAGACATGATGAGGCATTTTCTGTTTCCAACCAAATATAAATAAGTGCAATAGCTTCCAACTTTTATCATTGAACATTAAAAGTAAAACGAAGAACACGAGTGTTCATATGAAAAAGCGGAGCGTGTCTCTCTCCCACACAAGGATTGCTAGGATCCGATCTTATTCAACCACAAACAAAAATAAAACATACAGACGCTCCAAGTAAAGCACATATGATGTGACCGAATAAAAATATAGTTTCAGGGGAGGAACCTGATAAGTTGATGAAGAAGGGGATGCCTTGGGCATCCCCAAGCTTAGACGCTTGAGTCTTCTTGAAATATGCAGGGATGAACCACGGGGGCATCCCCAAGCTTAGACTTTTCACTCTTCTCGATCATATATCATCCTCCTCTCTTGACCCTTGAAAACTTCCTTCACACCAAACTTCTCATAAACTTCATTAGAGGGGTTAGTACAAAAAAAAATTGAATCCACCTTGGTCCTGTAGTGGCACATTGCAAGAACTCAATAAAACATTAGCTACAGCCCTCTACGTCTAGAAAACCTCGCTTAAAGTCCACAAGAGACAATGCAAAAAACAGAGACAGAATCTGCCAAAACAGAACAACCAGTAAAGACGAATTTTAAATAAATACTTCCGTTGCTCAAATCAGAAAACTCAAAACTAATGAAAGTTGCGTACATATCTGAGGAACACGCACGTAAATTGGCATATTTTTCTGAGTTACCTACAGGGAAAACAGCCCAGATTCGTGACAGATAGAAATCTGTTTCTGCGCAGAAATCCAAATCTAGTATCAACCTTCGATTAGAGGCTTCACTTGGCACAACAAAACACAAAACTAAGATAAGGAGAGGTTGCTACATTAGTAAACAACTTCCAAGATACAAATATAAAACAAAGTACTGTAGCAAAATAACACATGGGTTATCTCCCAAGAAGTTGCTTTCTTTATAGCCATTAAGATGGGCTCAGCAGTTTTAATGATGCACTCGCAAGAAATAGTACTGGAAGCAAAAGAGAGCATCAAGAGGCAAATCCATAACACATTTAAGTCTAACATGCTTCCTATGCATAGGAATCTTGTACACAAATAAATTCATGAAGAACAAAGTGACAAGCATAAGAAGATAAAACAAGTGTAGCTTCAAAAATTTCAGCATATAGAGAGGTGTTTTAGTACCATGAGAATTTCTACTACCATATTTTCCTCTCTCATAATAATTTTCAGTAGCTTCATGAATAAACTCAACAATATAACTATCACATGCAGCATACTTTTCATGATTTCCAAACACATAATTTTTATCAAGTTCAAGAATAGTGGAATTAAAACTTTCAAACTTACTTTTACTAATAATATTACAAGGTAGTTGATCAATCTCAATAGATATGGGACTCATAGAATAAGTCAAGAACTCTCCAATCCCATTTTCATTAGTAGTACAATTAATATTATCAAATAACATAGGACCATCATCTAAAGCTTTATCATAAACATTTGCCAAGCAAAATTCTTTAGTACCATGCATTTCGACATCAGGCACAAACAAAGCATTATCATAAGATTTATCAAAGTAGCATGGATTATCATAGATAATAGTAGCATAATCATTCTCACAAGTTTTACTCATAGGTACTATTTCAAGAGAATCCACAGGAACATAACATTCAACCTCTTCGGTAAGCATGGAGGACAATCAAATAGTGTAAGAGATAAAGAGTTACTCTCATTAGAAGGTTGGCATGGGTAGCTAATCCATTCTTCCTCCTTTTGTTCATCACTCTCCTCTTCTTTTTCATCCAATGAGCATTCAGGTTCATCAATTTCCTCCTCTTTTTCATCCAATGAGCTTTCAGGTTCATCAATTTCTTCTTCCGCAGGTTCCTGCAAATTGTGAGTGCATTCTTGTGCATTAATGTGTCTCTTTTTATAATCAAGGATATAAGGATTCCTACTGTAGCATTCCATGCAAGAATTAAGGATAGTAGAGACATAATCTTTAAGGCCCTTACAAACAACACAAGTTTCATAATTCTCAACCATGAAGGATTCTATCTCGGAGGCTCCCATAAATAAGACAAATTGGTCTACCTCTTCGAACCCATAATGAGTATAGAAATTCCGATTATAGTTCTTAATTAAAAATTCCTCACTAAAGCCACATTGAAATTTAAGATGTTTAGTATCCTGTTGAGAGCAACAGTTTATATCATGGCATTCAAGCAAGATTTTAGCAATTGTATTCAAATTTTCTATCATAGCACTCATTATTTTACCAGTTCTTGATTCTCTATAACAATTATAACATTCTATAAGCTCCAAGTAGGTTGTAGGTTCTCCCATAATAGCAGTTTTTAATTTTTCGATTTTTCAAATTTTTATGGATTTTTGGGTATATGAGACAAATAAAACAAGACAAAAATAAACTAAGCAAAAGTAAACTAAGCAAACTAATACTAGATAGAAATAAACTAAGCACAAATAAACTAGACAAAAGTAAACTAAGCAAAACAAAATAAAACAGAGAAAAAGGTAGAGTGTACTCCCCAGGTGAACTTATGAGTAGAGCTATGCCTCCCCGGCAACGGCGCCAGAAAATAGTCTTGATGACCCACAAGTATAGGGGATCGCAACAGTCTTCGAGGGAAGTAAAACCCAAATTTATTGATTCGACACAAGGGGAGGTAAAGAATACTTATAAGCCTTAACAAGCTGAGTTGTCAATTCAGCTGCACCTGGAAAAGCACTAGCAACGGGGGTGATGTGAAAGTAGCGAGTGGTATGAGAGCAATAGTAATAGTAACACAGCGACGAGTAATAGTGATATGAGAGCAATAGCACCGAGAAAACGAGTTGACATGTAGAACAAGTATATGATGATGAAATATGGACCGGGGTTCCCAGCTATCTACACTAGTGGCAACTCTCCAATAAATGACAAGTGTTGGGTGAACAAATTACAGTTGGGCAATTGATAGGATTGATAAAGCATTAAGAAAGAACATCAATTCATTAATCATGTAAGCATGTTTTCCGTATATAGTCGTACGTGCTCGCAATGAGAAACTTGCACAACATCTTTTGTCCTACCAGCCGGTGGCAGCCGGGCCTCAAGGGAAACTATTGGATATTAAGGTACTCCTTTTAATAGAGTACCGGAGCAAAGCATTAACACTCCGTGAAAACATGTGTCCTCACATCACTACCATCCCCTCCGGTTGTCCCGATTTCTGTCACTTCGGGGCCATTGGTTCCGGACAGTGACATGTGCATACAACTTGTAGATACAATCTAAGCAACAATTATAGAGCTCAAATCTAAGATCATGGCACTCGGGCCCTAGAGACAAGCATTAAGCATAACAAGATTGCAGCAACAATAACTTCACAAACTTTATAGATAGACTAATCATAATGTATCATCCATCGGATCCCAACAAACACAACACCGATTACATCAGATGAATCTCAATCATGTAAGGCACCTCATGAGACCATTGTATTGAAGTACATGGGGGAGAGTATACCGACATAGCTACTGCTAGAACCCGTAGTCCATGGGGGAACTACTCACGGAACATGATGGAAGCGATGGCGTTGATGGAGATGGCTTCCGGGGGCACTTCCCCGTCCCGGCAGGGTGCCGGGACAGAGTTCTGTCCCCCGAATTGGAGTTTCGCGACGGTGGCGGCGCCCCTGGAGTCTTTACTGGAGTTTCGTCAATTGGTACTTGCGTTTTTAGGTCGAAAGGGCTTTTATAGGCGAAGAGGCGGCGCGGGGGGCACACGGGGGCGCCACACCCTAGGCCGGCGCGGCCTAGGCCTCGGCCCGCGCCGCCATGTGGTGTGGTGGCCCCCTGGCCCCTCTCCGACTCTTCTTCGGTGTTCGGAGCCTTCCGGAGAAAATAGGAGGTTTGGCGTTGATTTCGTCCAATTCAGAGAATATTGCCCGAACAGCCTTTCCGGAACCAAAAACAGCGAGAAAACGAGGAACTGGCACTCTGTGGCATCTTGTTAATAGGTTAGTTCCGGAAAATGCATGAAAACATCATAAAGTGCAAGCAAAACATGTAAGTATTGTCATAAAACAAGCATGGAACGACAGAAATTATGGATACGTCGGGGACGTATCACTTACTGAGACGCCGCCGCCGCCAATCCCATCTCGGGGGATTCTGGAGATCTCCTCCGGCACCCTGCCGGAGAGGGGATTCATCTCCCGGAGGACTCTTCACCGCCATGGTCGCCTCCGGAGTGATGAGTGAGTAGTTCACCCCTGGACTATGGGTCCATAGCGGTAGCTAGATGGTTGTCTTCTCCTCATTGTGCTTCATTGTTGGATCTTGTGAGCTGCCTAACATGATCAAGATCATCTATCTGTAATTCTATATGTTGTGTTTGTCGGGATCCGATGGATAGAGAATACCATGTTATGTTAATTATCAAGTTATTACCTATGTGTTGTTTATGATCTTGCATGCTCTCCGTTATTAGTAGAGGCTCCGGCCAAGTTGATGCTAGTAACTCCAAGAGGGAGTATTTATGCTCGATAGTGGGTTCATGTCTCCGTGAATGCGGGAGTGACAGAAACCCCTAAGGTTATGGATGTCTTGTTGCCACTAGGGATAAAACATTGATGCTATGTCCGAGGATGTAGTTATTGATTACATTACGCACCATACTTAATGCAATTGTCCGTTGTTAGCAACTTAATACTTGGAAGGGGTTCGGATGATAACCTGAAGGTGGACTTTTTAGGCATAGATGCGAGTTGGATGGCGGTCTATGTACTTTGTCGTAATGCCCAATTAAATCTCACTTGTACTTATCATGACATGTATGTGCATTGTTATGCCCTCTCTATTTGTTAATTGCCCGACTGTAATTTGTTCACCCAACATGCTTTTATCTTATGGGAGAGACACCTCTAGTGAACTGTGGATCCCGGTCCATTCTTTTATACTGAAATACAAATCTGCTGCAATACTTGTTTTACTGTTTTCTCTGCAAACAATCATCTTCCACACAATACGGTTAACCCTTTGTTACAGCAAGCCGGTGAGATTGACAACCTCACTCGTTTCGTTGGGGCAAAGTACTTTGGTTGTGTTGTGCGAGGTTCCACGTTGGCGCCGGAATCTCCGGTGTTGCGCCGCACTACATCCCGCCGCCATCAACCTTCAACGTGCTTCTTGACTCCCTACTGGTTCGATTAAACCTTGGTTTCTAACTGAGGGAAACTTGCCGCTGTGCGCATCACACCTTCCTCTTGGGGTTCCCAACGGACGTGTCAATTACACGCATCAAGCAAATTTCCGGCGCCGTTGCCGGGGAGATCAAGACACGCTGCAAGGGGAGTCTCCACTTCTCAATCTCTTTACTTTGTTTTTGTCTTGCTTTATTTTATTTACTACTTTGTTTGCTGCATTATATCAAAACACAAAAAAATTAGTTGCTAGTTTTACTTTATTTACTTGTCTTGTTTGCTATATCAAAAACACAAAAAAATTAGTTTACTTGCATTTACTTTATCTAGTTTGTTTTATTTACTACTTGCTAAAATGGCCACTCCTGAAAATACTAAGTTGTGTGACTTCACTAGCACAAATAATAATGATTTCTTATGCACACCTATTGCTCCACCTGCTACTACGGCAGAATTCTTTGAAATTAAACCTCGCTTTCTGAATCTTGTTATGCGAGAGCAATTTTCGGTGTTAGTTCTGATGATGCTGCTGCCCATCTCAATAATTTTGTTGAATTGTGTGAAATGCAAAAGTATAAAGATGTAGATGGTGACATTATAAAATTAAAATTGTTTCCTTTCTCATTAAGAGGAAGAGCTAAAGATTGGTTGCTATCTCTCGCCTAAGAATAGTATTGATTCATGGACTAAATGCAAGGATGCTTTTATTGGTAGATATTATCCCCCTGCTAAAATTATATCTTTGAGGAGTAGCATAATGAATTTTAAACAATTGGATAATGAACATGTTGCTCAAGCTTGGGAAAGAATGAAATCTTTGGTTAAAAATTGCCCAACCCATGGATCGACTACTTGGATGATCATCCAAACCTTCTATGCGGGACTAAATTTTTCTTCGCGGAATTTATTGGATTCAGCTGCTGGAGGTACCTTTATGTCCATCACTCTTGGTGAAGCAACAAAACTTCTTGATAATATGATGATTAATTACTCTGAATGGCACACGGAAAGAGCTCCACAAGGTAAGAAGGTAAATTCTGTTGAAGAATCCTCTTCCTTGAATGATAAGGTTGATGCTATTATGTCTATGCTTGTGAATGATAGGACTAATGTTGATCCTAATAATGTTCCGTTAGCTTCATTGGTTGCCCAAGAAGAACATGTTGATGTAAACTTCATTAAAAATAATAATTTCAACAACAATGCTTATCGGAACAATTCTAGTAATAACTATAGACCATATCCTTATAATAATGGTAACGGTTATGCTAATTCTTATGGGAATTCTTACAACAATAATAGGAATACACCCCCTGGACTTGAGGCTATGCTTAAAGAATTTATTAGTACACAAACTGCCTTTAACAAATCTGTTGAGGAAAAGCTCAATAAAATTGATATTCTTGCTTCTAAGGTTGATAGTCTTGCCTCGGATGTTGATCTTTTGAAATCGAAAGTTATGCCTAATAGGGATATTGAAAATAAAATTGTTACTACAGCAAATGCCATCCAAGTTAGAATTAATGAGAATATAAGATTAATGGCTGAACTCGCGTGCTAGGTGGGATAGAGAAGAAAATGAAAAACTAGCTAAAGAGAAAAATGTAGCTAAAGTTTGGACTATTACCACCACTAGCAATGCTAATGATTCACATGTTGCTGCACCTCCTACTATTAATGGTAAAATAATTGGTGTTGGCAATGTTTCTACTCCTAGTGCAAAGCGCGCAAAATTACCTGAAACTGCTAAAACTGCTGAAACTGCTTGTGATAAAACTGCTGAAATTTTTTCCAACCTTCGGGATGATAATCCCATTGCTTTAGATTGTAATGATTTAGATTTTGATGATTTCCACATCTCTGAAGTTATAAAGTTCTTACAAAAACTTGCTAAAATTCCTAATGCTAGCGCTGTAAACTTGGCTTTCACAAAACATATTACAAATGCTCTCATAAAAGCTAGAGAAGAGAAACTAAAACTTGAAACTTCTATTCCTAGAAAGCTAGAGGATGGTTGGGAGCCCATCATTAAAATGAGGGTCAAATATTTTTATTGTAATGCTTTATGTGATCTTGGTGCAAGTATTTCTGTTATGCCTAAGAAAGTCTATGATATGCTTGACTTGTCACCATTGAAAAATTGTTATTTGGATGTTAATCTCGCTGATAATGCTAAAAAGAAACCTTTAGGGAAAGTTATGTTCATATTATGGTTAACAATAACCTTCCTCTTGGATATTGAATGCAATGCATCTTGCCCCATCATATTGGGAAGACCTTTTCTTCGAACCGTTGGTGCTACTATTGATATGAAGGAAGGTAATATTAAATATCAATTTCCTCTCAAGAAAGGTATGGAACACTTCCCTAGAAAGAGAATGAAGTTACCTTATGATTCTATTATTAGAACAAATTATGATGTTGATGCTTCGTCTCTTGATGTTACTTGATTTACACTTTCTGCGCCTAGCTGAAAGGCGTTAAAGAAAAGCGCTTATGGGAGACAACCCATATTTTTACTACAGTATTTTTGTTTTATATTTGAGTCTTGGAAGTTGTTTACTACTGTAGCAACCTCTCCTTATCTTAGTTTTATGTTTTGTTGTGCCAAGTAAAGTCTTTGATAGTAAAGTAAATACTAGATTTGGATTACTGCGCAGAAACAGATTTCTTTGCTGTCACGAATCTGGGTCTAATTCTCTATAGGTAACTCAGAAAATTAAGCCAATTTACGTGAGTGATCCTCAGATATGTACGCAACTTTCATTAAATTTGGGCATTTTCATTTGAGCAAGTCTGGTGCCCTAATAAAATCCATCTTTACGGACTATTCTGTTTTGACAGATTCTGCCTTTTATTTCGCATTGCCTTTTTTGCTATGTTGGATGAATTTCTTTGATCCATTAATGTCCAGTAGCTTTATGCAATGTCCAGAAGTGTTAAGAATGATTGTGTCACCTCTGAACATGTGAATTTTTATTGTCCACTAACCCTCTAATGAGTTGTTTCGAGTTTGGTGTGGAGGAAGTTTTCAAGGATCAAGAGAGGAGTATGATACAATATGATCAAGGAGAGTGAAAGCTCTAAGCTTGGGAATGCCCCGGTGGTTCACCCCTGCATATTCTAAGAAGACTCAAGCGTTTAAGCTTGGGGATGCCCAAGGCATCCCCTTCTTCATCGACAACATTATCGAGTTCCTCCCCTGAAACTATATTTTTATTCCGTCACATCTTATGCACTTTGCTTGGAGCGTCGGTTTGTTTTTGTTTTTGTTTTGTTTGAATAAAATGGATCCTAGCATTCACTTTATGGGAGAGAGACACGCTCCGCTGTAGCATATGGACAAGTATGTCCTTAGGCTCTACTCATAGTATTCATGGCGAAGTTTCTTCTTCGTTAAATTGTTATATGGTTGGAATTGGAAAATACTACATGTAGTAATTCTAAAATGTCTTGGATAATTTGATACTTGGCAATTGTTGTGCTCATGTTTAAGCTCTTGCATCATATACTTTGCACCCATTAGTGAAGAAACACTTAGAGCTTGCTAATTTGGTTTGCATATTTGGTTTCTCTAGAGTCTAGATAATATCTAGTATTGAGTTTTGAACAACAAGGAAGACGGTGTAGAGTCTTATAATGTTTACAATATGTCTTTTATGTGAGTTTTGCTGTACCGTTCATCCTTGTGTTTGTTTCAAATAACCTTGCTAGCCTAAACCTTGTATCGAGAGGGAATACTTCTCATGCATCCAAAATCCTTGAGCCAACCACTATGCCATTTGTGTCCACCATACCTACCTACTACATGGTATTTATCCTCCATTCCAAAGTAAATTTCTTGAGTGCTACCTTTAAAATTCCATCATTCACCTTTGCAATATATAGCTCATGGGACAAATAGCTTAAAAACTATTGTGGTATTGAATATGTACTTATGCACTTTATCTCTTATTAAGTTGCTTGTTGTGCGATAACCATGCTTACGGGGACGCCATCAACTATTCTTTGTTGAATATCATGTGAGTTGCTATGCATGTCCGTCTTGTACGAAGTAAGAGAGATCTACCACCTTAATGGTTGAAGCATGCATATTGTTAGAGAAGAACATTGGACCGCTAACTAAAGCCATGATTCATGGTGGAAGTTTCAGTTTTGGACATATATCCTCAATCTCATATGAGAATAATAATTGTTGCCACATGTTTATGCATTAAAGAGGAGTCCATTACTACCGTTGACAAAATTGTTTCATGTTTTCAAAATAAAAGCTCTAGCACAAATATAGCAATCGATGCTTTCCTCTTTGAAGGACCATTCTTTTTACTTTTATGTTGAGTCAGTTCACCTATCTCTCTCCACCTCAAGAAGCAAACACTTGTGTGAACTGTGCATTGATTCCTACATACTTGCATATTGCACTTGTTATATTACTCTATGTTGACAATTATCTATGAGATATACATGTTACAAGTTGAAAGCAACCGCTGAAACTTAATCTTCCTTTGTGTTGCTTCAATACCTTTACTTTGATTTATTGCTTTATGAGTTAACTCTTATGCAAGACTTATTGATGCTTGTCTTGAAGTACTATTCATGAAAAGTCTTTGCTTTATGATTCACTTGTTTACTCATGTCATTACCATTGTTTTGATCGCTGCATTCATTACATATGTTTACAAATAGTATGATCAAGGTTATGATGGCATGTCACTTCAGAAATTATCTTTGTTATCGTTTTACCTGCTCGGGACGAGCGAGAACTAAGCTTGGGGATGCTGATACGTCTCCGACGTATCGATAATTTCTTATGTTCCATGCCATATTATTGATGATACCTACATGTTTTATGCACACTTTATGTCATATTCGTGCATTTTACGGAACTAACCTATTAACAAGATGCCGAAGAGCCAGTTGTTGTTTTCTGCTGTTTTTGGTTTCAGAAATCCTAGTAACGAAATATTCTCGGAATTGGACGAAATCAAAACCCAGGGTCCTATTTTGCCACGAAGTTTCCAGAAGACCGAAAGGGATACGAAGTGGGGCGACGAGGCGCCGCCACCATAGGGCCGCGCGGCCAGAGGGGGGCCCGCGCCGCCCTATGGTGTGGGCCCCTCGTCGGCCCTCCGACTCGCCCTTCCGCCTACTTATAGCCTCCGTCGCGAAACCCCCGAGGCGAAAAACCACGATACGGAAAACCTTGCTGAGACGCGCGCCGCCAATCCCATCTCGGGGGATTTCGGAGATCTCCTCCGGCACCCTGCCGGAGAGGGATTCATCTCCCGGAGGACTCTTCACCGCCATGGTCGCCTCCGGAGTGATGAGTGAGTAGTTCACCCCTGGACTATGGGTCCATAGCGGTAGCTAGATGGTTGTCTTCTCCTCATTGTGCTTCATTGTTGGATCTTGTGAGCTGCCTAACATGATCAAGATCATCTATCCGTAATTCTATATGTTGTGTTTGTCGGGATCCGATGGATAGAGAATACCATGTTATGTTAATTATCAAGTTATTACCTATGTGTTGTTTATGATCTTGCATGCTCTCCGTTATTAGTAGAGGCTCTGGCCAAGTTGATGCTAGTAACTCCAAGAGGGAGTATTTATGCTCGATAGTGGGTTCATGTCTCCGTGAATGCGGGGAGTGACAGAAACCCCTAAGGTTATGGATGTGTTGTTGCCACTAGGGATAAAACATTGATGTTATGTCCGAGGATGTAGTTATTGATTACATTACGCACCATACTTAATGCAATTGTCTGTTGTTAGCAACTTAATACTGGAAGGGGTTCGGATGATAACCTGAAGGTGGACTTTTTAGGCATAGATGCAGTTGGATGGCGGTCTATGTACTTTGTCGTAATGCCCAATTAAATCTCACTTGTACTTATCATGACATGTATGTGCATTGTTATGCCCTCTCTATTTGTCAATTGCCCGACTGTAATTTGTTCACCCAACATGCTTTTATCTTATGGGAGAGACACCTCTAGTGAACTGTGGACCCCGGTCCATTCTTTTATACTTGAAATACAAATCTGTCTGCAATACTTGTTTTACTTGTTTTCTCTGCAAACAATCATCTTCCACACAATACGGTTAACCCTTTGTTACAGCAAGCCGGTGAGATTGACAACCTCACTGTTTCGTTGGGGCAAAGTACTTTGGTTGTGTTGTGCGGGTTCCACGTTGGCGCCGGAATCTCTGGTGTTGCGCCGCACTACATCCCGCCGCCATCAACCTTCAACGTGCTTCTTGACTCCTACTGGTTCGATTAAACCTTGGTTTCTTTCTGAGGGAAAACTTGCTGCTGTCCCTACGACATCTTCGGAAGCTCCGCCTCGGAATTTTTTTCCTGCAAGCCCGTGAAAGCCTCCATCTCCCATAACATTGTTGGGGAAAGGGTTGGGAAATATCCTGTGGAAGAACTTCTCGAAGATGTCGTTGGTGCACATGCCCTACGACATCTTCGGAAGCTCCACCTCGGATTTTTTTTCCTGCAAGCCCGTGAAAGCCTCCATCTCCGTAACATTGTTGGGGAAAGGGTTGGGAAATCTCCCGTGGCTGAGTTTCTTGAAGATGTCGTTGGTGCACACGCCCTACGGCATCTTCGGAAACTCCACCTCGGAAAATTTTCCCAGCAAGCCCGTGAAAGCCTCTATTGAACTAGTAAAAACAAGCCAACCATCTACTCTGTTAATGTCTTACATACAGTTACATTATTTAAAAAAAAAATGGGAAATTGATTGCCATATTGGTATACACATGTGTGCCATGGACCTTCTTCGTGTATGCCCTTGTTATGATCGCTTCGGTCGTAACCATGGAGCATCTTCATAATTTAACTTGATGCTTGGGTCAATGTTCACTGAGGAGGGCGGAATTTCATCAATATTATTATAAACTTCTGACATGTCTATCTTGTCCTCCACTCCCACGATGTTTCTTTTTCCAGAAATAATTATGTGGTGCTTTGGCTTATCGTATGATTTATTCGTTTCCTTATTTTTCCCTTTTCTTGGTTTGGTAGACATGTCCTTCACATAGCCAAACTTCGCCACATCCTTGGCTAGGACGAATGGTTCGTCTCTATACCCAAGTTGTTGAGATCCACTATGTCATTTCATAGAACTTGTCTACCTGAACCCCGCCTCTTGTTGTCTTGACCCATTTGCACCTAAACAAAGGGACCTTAATTTTTTTTCCATAGTCAAGTTCCCATATCTCCTCTATGTAACCATAATAGGTGTCCTTTTGACCTTTGTTGTTTGTTGCATCAAAGCGGACACCACTCGTTTTGGTTGGTGCTTTTTTTTATCTTGGGTGATCGTGTAAAATGTATTATCATTTATCTCGTACCCTTGGAAAGTCAATATAGTCGAAGATGGTGTGTGGGCCAACAAGTACAACTGATCTCCAATAGTAGTGTCATTCATGAGATGTTTTTGCATCCAACCACCGAAAGTCGACATGTGTTCACGTATAATCCAGTCGTCCGACTTCCCTGGGTTCTGGGAGCGTACAAAATTCTTGTGTACATTGATATACGGAGCCACCAAGGTGGAAATTTGTTGAACTGTGTAGTGTGCTTGAGTGAACGAATGCCCGTCCCTACATATCATTGCTTTCTTTCCTAGTGTGCCTTTTCCATTCAGTCTCCCCTCGTGCCGCGATTCAGGAACACCAATCAACTTAAGGTCAGGAATAAAATCAACTCAGAACTCAATGACCTCCTCTATTCCATAACCCTTGGAGATGCTTCCTTCTGGCCTAGCACGGATATGAACATATTTCTTTAAGACTCTCATAAACCTCTCAAAGGGGAACATAGTGTGTAAAAACATAGGACCGAGAATGAAAATCTCATCGACCAGGTGAACGAGGAGATGCATCATAATATTGAAGAAGGATGGTGGGAACACCAGCTCAAAACTAACAAGACCTTGGACCACATCATTTTGCAACCTCTGTAAACTTTCTGGATTGATTACCTTTTGAGAAATTGCATTGAGGAATGCACATAGCTTCACAATGGGCACTCGAATATTTTCCTGTAGAAGCCCCCTCAATGCAATCGGAAGCAACTGTGTCATTATCACGTGGCAGTCATGAGAATTCAGGTTCTGGAATTTTTTCTCTGCCATATTTATTATTCCCTTTATATTGGAGGAGAAGCCAGACGGGACCCTGATATTGTTCAGGCATTCAAAAAAGATTTCCTTCTCTACTTTTGTAAGAGAGTAGCTGGAGTAATGACGTCTTTTATCTATCTCATGCAAATTTTTTGGGGTCTTTCATACGTTGCCGGTCCTCCCGTGCTTCTGGTGTGTCTTTTGTCTTCCCGTACACGCCCAGGAAGCCTAGCAAGTTCACGCAAAGATTCTTCATCACGTGCATCACATCGATTGAAGAGCGGACCTCTAGGACTTTACAATAGGGTAGCTCCTAAAATATAGATTTCTTCTTCCACATGGCCGCGTGTCCGGCTGCGTCATTCGGGACAGACTGTCTGCCAGGACCCTTTCCAAATATTACCTCTAGATCCTTGACCATACCAAATATATCATCACCATGATGGTGCGCATGCTTCTTCCGGTGATCTGCCTCACCGTTTTAATGCTTGCCTTTCTTTCTTACGGGATGGGCACGTGTAAGAAATCGACGATGCCCCAGGTACACGAACTTCTTAGATTTATCCAAATATGCACCTTCGGTCTCATCTAAATAATGCGTGCATGCATTATATCCCTTGTTTGACTGTCCTGAAATGTTACCAAGAGCAGGCCAATCGTTGATGGTTACAAAAAGCAATGCTCGTAGGTCAAATTCCTCCTGCTTGTGCTCGTCCGACACACGTACACATGTTATGGACCACAGCTGTAGAAGTTCTTCTACTAATGGCTTCAGGTACACATCAATGTCGTTGCCGGGTTGCTTTGGGCCTTGGATGAGCACAGTCATCATAATGAACTTCCGATTCATGCACCACGAAGGAGGAAGGTTATAGATACATACAGTCACAGGCCAGGTGTTCTGACTGCGGCTCTGCTCTCCAAAAGGATTCATGCCATCTGTACTTAGACCAAATCTTAAGTTTCTTGCATCCTCTGCAAAGTACCAGTACTTTCTATCGATTTTTCTCCATTGCGACCCATTAGCAGGATGTCTCAAATTCTCGTCTTTCTTACGATCTTCTTTGTGCCATCGCAACAACCTAGCGTGCTCTTTATTTCTGAACAAACGTCTCAGCCGTGGTATTATAGGAGCATACCACATAACCTTGGCAGCAACCCTCTTCCTTGGGCGCTCGCCCTCAACATCACCCGGGTCATCTTGTCTAATCTTATACCGCAATGCAGTGCACACCGGGCATGCATGCAAATTCTCGTACTCGCCGCGATAGAGGATGTAGTCATTAATGCATGCATGTATCTTATGCACATCTAATCCTAGAGGGCAGACAACCTTCTTCGCTTCGTACGTACTGGCGGTCAATTCTTTACCCCTTGGAAGCGTTCTATGCCTTCCATTGCAACAATTACAGTGTGCTACCTAGCTTTTTCTGGCCATCTTCACAAGTTGGGTACAACAATTTGTTGTGATTCTCTAACATCTTGTCGAAGTTCAACCTTTCCTTTTCAGTTTCACATTCTCTCCTTGCATCAGCAATGGCCCGACCAAGATCATCAGCAGGCTCATCTGATGCCTCTTGATCTTCTGCTTCATTGTCTTCATTGTTGTCTTCTGATGGAAAATAATCGCCCTGTGCAGTATTACCGTATTCAGCGAACATGGGATAGTTGTCATCATCCTCTTCTTCTTCACTATATTCCATCGTAACCCCTCTTTCTCCGTTCTTGGTCCAACAATTGTAGTGGGGCATGAAACCGGACCGCAGCAAGTGGGTGTGAATGGTACTCGAGGAAGAGTAATTTATGACATTCTCACAGTTAACACATGGACAATACATAAAACCACCCTGTTTGTTTGCCTCAGCCACATCGATAAAAATTTCAGGCCGGAAGTGAACTCGTTAAAGCGTCGGTCAATGTACATCCATTGCCGATTCATCTGCATGATATAATTAAGCTTATCAAAAACCATTACAGAACATCATGATTAGTGAAGCGATGTATACATACACACATGCATTTTATTAATGACAGATGAAAGGATGAAGTTGGTAACCTCGACGGAGAACGAAAAAGACAGTTAAATGTGGCTTGTTTTGTGTGAACTGAAGTGGCAAAAGCTCTTAGGCATTTCATCGAACACCTCTTGTGCATACGAAGAGGGCAAAGAAACATACACCTGTCTTATTCTAAGAAGTGGAAAATGGCTAAGTGTGGCTCACACTTGGGTAGGGCAGAGTATATATATAGAGATGAGCCTTAGTCTCGGTTGGTAAGGCAAACCGGGACTAAAGGTTAGACCTTTGGTCCCGCTTGGTGATACCAACCGAGACTAAAAGGGGTCGGGGCCTGACACACCCAAACGCGAACTGCTGCAACCCCTTTTGTCCCGGTTTGTACCAAAGGCCCCAAACGAACCGGGATTAGAGGGTGGCATCGCCCAACGCCAAACAAACCGGGACCAATACCACCCACTGGTCCCGGTTTGCTTTAAAACCGGGACTAAAGCTACAGGGGCTTTGGATGAAAGGCATGTTTTCTACTAGTGCCAGTATCACTTTATGGACTTAACAAGTGCTTCAACACCATTATTTATGCAATACTGGACACTCATATGGACCTAATATTTCGACATTATGATTCTGCTGTATTTTAAGAGCATCTTCCCCGGTACGTCCCATAGCGGCCCCGATAGCGTTTTGAGGGCCGGCGTGGTTTTTGGGCTCGCATCGGTGCGTTCCAAAAGGTGCCAGCTAGTTTTCGAGCCAAATAGAAGCGTCGGCAACCTCGTGCCGGCCCATTCGTAGAGGGCGCGAATCAGGTGCGTCGGCGCCTCACGGCACATCAGAAAACACGCGTGGGCTCCGCCTGGCAGCCACACGCACCGGCTTTCCCCACCTCCTACCCACGCCCGAGCTGACTCCCACCCCTCTAGACTGCCACCGTCGCTGTTGCGCCCCCTGCTTGCAATAGACACCGCCGCCTGTCCAGGAATCGCCGTCCATCGACATGGCCGCCACCCCCTCGACCGGCGGCCGCTGGTTTACCCGGAACAGAGCTCACCGCCACCGCCGCACAACCGCCCCTCCTGCAAGGTGTTCGTCGGATTGTCGCGATGGACAGCGACGACGAGATGATGATGCGGCTGTTCACGGAGGAGCAAAACGCTAAGGCTGTCCTGCGGCAACAGCAGCTGCTGATTCTGACGAGCTTGCTCCGCGTGCGCCAGCCTTTGTTTTCCATGCCTCAGCGCGGCTGCTCAAATCCAGGCAAGAGGAGGAACATCAACCGGCATCGTCAAGCCGGCGCAATGTTGCTTGACGCCGACTACTTTAACAACGACGCGACTCATTCGTCGAAGGAATTTTGGCGCTGGTTTAGGATGAACAAGGATCTGTTCATGAAGATTGTCTACGAAGTTAGGGAGTACGGCGACTACTTGATGGCCAAGCAAGATTGCACAGGTTTGTGGGGCTTCACCTCAATCCAGAAGTGCACTGGTGTAATACGCAGTCTTGCATACGAAGCTCCTCCAGATACAGCCATACCTACAAATGGCGGAGTCGACATGTTCACGGATTCTCTACAGGTTTTGCTGATCTAAAGACTATTTGAGAGCACCAAGGATAGATGATCCAGCTCGGATCCTGAAAAAATGCAGTAAGAGGGTCCTAGGATCCTGAAAAAAAAATGTATGCATTAGGGCTGGAAGAATTGCTCTTTTGCTTGGCAGGGGATCTACAAGGGGTATACTGGTGATTGAAGTGTCATTCTAGAGGCGGTGCAGAACCTCTGGATTTGGCATGGTTTTTGGCATGGCAGGAACAAACAATGATATCAACGTGCTGCAGCACTCTTCGGTGTTTTCCAGGCTAGCTCAGGGACAAGCTCCTGCCGTGAACTTTGAGATAAACGGCCACACATACAACAAGGGGTACTATCTAGCTGATGGTATCTTCCCGTCGTATCCTACATTTGTGATGACAATCCCGTCTCCAACTTTGGAGATGGACACTTATTTTGCAACATGCCAGGAAGCAGCTCGTAAGGATGTTGAGCGTGCTTTTGGTGTGTTTCACATCGTTTCACCATTATCAAGTACCTAGCTCTCACTTGGTCCGAGTCTCAGATGTGGGAGGTGATGAACGCTTGTGGGATCATGCACAACATGATCATTAAGAGCGAGCGCGACGAACATGTGCATGATGGTCAACCATTTGATTATCAAGAGTCTCTTGCTGAGGTAGAGCATGCACCCCAAGAATTTGCCGCTTTTTCTTTACATGCATCATGAAATTCGAGATGCATGTGTGCATGCTCAACTTCAGACGAATCTAGCTGCGTATTTGTGGGCGAGGAGAGGAGCTGCCAACAATGCCTGATTTAATTTCTATTTGTTTGATTGTACGAATAATTTAATTTCTATTTGTTTGAGTGTATGAATAATTTAATTTTCATTTATTTAATTGTATGAATAATTTAATTTCTATTTGTGTGATTGTATGAATAATTTAATATAGTATAAATAAAACGTGATTGATATATTTTTTCAAAATATTGTAAAAAAAAATATTAGGAGCCGCCGTATGAAAGACGGTGATGTGTGAACATCATCCTAAAATAAAGGATGCAGTACAAGCGCTCTCTATACAACAATGCCGGCGGATCGAGATGCTCTAAGGGCATCTCCAGCGGCGCGACGCAAACGGACACTGAGCGACTGTTTGCGTTCGCGTGGATCGAAAATGCGTCTGGCACCCTCTCCAGCGGCGCGACGCAAAGTGACCGGGCCGTCCGCGGAGACGCAAACCTGCTGCAAATATGAGCCAGGTTTGCGTCTCTGCGGACGCTCGGCGGACGCGGAAAGTGTCCGCTCGCTTCCCTACCGGGCCCGCCTGGTAGCGAGTCTGCATCGAGGGCATCGCTTCGGCGGTCAGCGCTTCCGCGTCTGCGCCGCAGCCTTCGCCATCAATGGCGCGTCACACGCACTGACGGGCGGTGGCTGGGCTTCTGCGCCGCCTTCAATGCATCGTATCCCGCGCGCGGCCGCCCTTAAAAGACCACCGGTCGCGTTCCTCCTTCCCCCACGCCTCCACTCGCACCACCACCGCCGCATCGCCATGGGGAAGAAGAACGACTTCGAGGCCTCTGGCAGCGGCAACAAGAGGGTGCCGCTCCCCGTCACGCTGGGGAGGCTCATGCACGACAAATGGATGCCGTGCGAGGGCTGGTCGGGCATGCAACTGCCTGGCGGCTGGCGGCTCAGCTGCCGCCAGTTGCCCATCCCTCCCGTCCCTGTGCGCGAGCCTGATCGGACCACGGAGATCCGGCGAAGGAGGCGGTACCTGCCGCCGGACCCCTTCGCGCCGATCCGGCGTACGCCATCGACTCCGACAGCTGGCGTACGTATCTGACAATCGAGACGGATAAGAGAAGAAGGGCAGGCTTCATGGGCGACAGGGATTTTCCCTTCGGGGCTGCACCGCCGACTCGTCTACGAAGACAGAGGCGCCGAGGCGTCGTCAGCAGGCGGCGACGCGCGCACAGCACAACGACGCCGACGACCGCGACGACCACGACGACGCCGCCTACGACGACGACGACTACATCGAGGCGCTCGCGTACCATAACGAGGAGGTGAAGGACGACAACGACGACTACGTCACGGCCGTCTTCGGCGAATGGCAGCTGGCCGTGGCGGAGGGCCATGTTTTCGAGTTCCCGGAGAACATGACGGACGACAAGATGGCGGAGCTCGGCGTCCTCGTCTCCGAGAACGACGCGCCTGTGCAGCCGCCGCTGCCCCGGTACGCCACCGGCGTCATGCCGCCGGGCCTGTCGGAGGATGAAGCCCTTCGACTGGCACTTCAGGACTCGGCGGCGCCACAACCGCAACCCTGGGCGCCTCCTCCACCGCCGCCACAGCCGCAGCCCTGGGCGCCTCCTCCACCGCCGCCACAACCATATCTCTGGGCGCCTCCACCGCCGCCACAGCCGCAGCTCTGGGCGCCTCCACCTTCAGCACCTCCGGCGTACGCTTCCCTGGATGGCAACTGGCCGTGGCCGATACCGGAGCTCATCGTGCTCGACAGCGACGAGGAGCAGCAGTAGACGTTAGGTTTTTTTTTCATGTTTTAACTATGTAAATTATGTTTCATGTATTAAAAAGAAGATTCGGCCAAAAAGAACCCGTCGTGCCGCTGGAGCCATCCAATGCAAACGGACGCGCGGTCGATTTTAACTATTTCGACCGACGCAAACAGATCATGCGTGATGCGTCTCGCCGCTGGAGATGCCCTGACAAAACGATCTACGCGGCAACCTTTCTAGTGCTAGGGATTTGTACTGACAAAATAGAAATGCTTAGTACAATTTGTTACGGAATCTGTCATTACTGTTCACCACCGACTGCACAACCGGAAATTACGTTTGATTTGGTTGACCACCGACTCCCGACGTCGACTCTGTTGTCATTTACTTTCCCCCCACCACCGGATCTCTCTCCATCTCTGCCGCCGCCGCCGCCGCCGCCGCCGGCGAGTGAAGCTAAGCCGGCAAGGTGACTCGATGCTTCTGCTCTTCTCTTCTTCTTCCCTCGCGCTGCCCACTTAGTTCCTCCTGTCCTGTCCTGTCCTGCAGGCCTCCCTCGTGGTCGCGCCCACCATCTGTTCGACGAAATGTCTGACACGCACAGGGCCGAGAAAGTGTTGGTACCAAGCGACACGGACTGGATCAGCGCCCTGCCCGACGGCGTCCTCGGCCACATCCTCGGGTTCCTTCCCGCGGACGAGGCGGTGCGGACGTGCGTGCTCTCCCGGCGCTGGCTCCACCAGTGGAAGTTCATGCGTCGCCTGCGCGCGCGTCACCTCCCACGGGGTGTGGGAGAAGAGCGCGCGCCGACGGAATCAACAAGTTCATCAGCAGCCTGCTGCTCCTCCGAGACCCGGGCGCAGCGCTAGACGA
This sequence comes from Lolium rigidum, assembly GCF_022539505.1. Lineage (NCBI taxonomy): Eukaryota > Viridiplantae > Streptophyta > Magnoliopsida > Poales > Poaceae > Lolium > Lolium rigidum. Next base: position 150,066,161 of record NC_061508.1, read on the forward strand.
GGTCGAGCTCGAGTTCACCTACGAGCCATCTGGCGACGACCGTGCGTCGTACGTACCCCAACATCTGGATCCGGCACGCTCTGCTGCGCCAGGCTCGGGCGCTCTCTGTCACTCTGTGTGGCGAGTACAACCTCGTGTTCAACGTCCCTCCTCTCGTCTCCAGGCATCTGCGGAAACTGGAGCTCAGCTATCTGGACTTCAACGGCAACGTTCTTGATTTCTCAAGCTGTCCGTCCCTGGAGGTTCTGGACATGACGGAATGCATCGTAGGAACCAGCAAGATTTCGTCCCATTCACTCAAGCGGCTGCGCATGCAATATTGCTCTTTCTGCCATGATGATGTCCGGACTCGTATCTCTGTCCCGAGTCTCGCTGACCTGCAGCTCGAGTCTTTCCATGGCAGAGCTCCAATGCTTGAAACCAACACATCATTGAAAACCGCATTTGTCTCTCCTTGCTCTGTAGATGAACGCTGTCGAGAAGGCGATTCTAACGAATGTTGTGCTACTTGTGCTAAATGTTGTGGTAATGACGATGACCATCCCAACGGCTGTGTGCTTCTTGGAGGTTTGTCCACCGCAACACATTTGAAGTTGATAACAGAATCTCCTGGACAGGTACATCTTCCATCTAGATTAAATGCAAGTAGAGGGACTAGTAAATATAATGTTATAATTATCTCTGTTGCATGAGGGATGAAGAGTAATAAATGTCTATCCAAAGGTTAAATGCACTTAAGTACAATTGGATCGTGTACCATAATATTAGACATTGAACCACTGTTACTTTTCTCTCTGTTCAGTTTATTTTCAGAAGGGATTTGAAATGGTGTCCCACATTTGTTAAGTTGAAGAAACTATTTCTGGATGATTGGTGTGTGGAAGCTGACCTCTGTGCACTAGTTTGCATGCTTGAGCATTCACCAATCCTTGAGCAGCTAACACTTCAATTGAGTAAAGTATGATTTTGCAATGATGAAAATTTCTATAATTCTGTAAATAGATAATAGTGAATTTTGCATGCATAATTGATATCTTATGGTTGTTGGGGGAAATGCTTTTTGTCTACTGCAGGGACCTGAACGTACTTTGGAAAGGGAGCAAAAATATGGTCTGATGGAGAAATCAACCTCTGTATCACAGCACCTTAAGACGGTCAATGTGAAATGTCACGAGGTTGATCTGAGAGTCTCCAAAATTTTGAAGTTCTTGAGTACATTTGACATAGATATTACTATCGAAAAGAAAGGAAAAATGTAAGCTAACTATTGATTTACTTCACACTTTGTGTATCTAGAAAGTATTTTTATCGATGTTTGAGTGAAAATGTTTCCTGGACTATGAATAGAAAAATATCATGTTTACTTACATTTTAGTAAACTATACATAGTGGGTTTACAACGAAGATATAATCTTCTTTCTTTTGAAAAGTTTTATAAAATGGGGATGTGCATTCAGCATTTATTTTGAGCAAGTGAATTGAACATTAGGTTATTTGTTTTCTGTTGGTAATTTTCTTAGCTTTTTGGTTCCTTTTCTGTTCTGTAGCCTTCTAGTGTTAGATAGATATTTTCTTCTTGAGGCCAAATTAATCTTCTTGATGTTTTGTTAGACTCTGTATGTAACTTACATAGGAGTGCTTTTTATGAGTATTTCTCCGGTTATTCCCTTTTCCCTCTCTTCTTATTTCCATTGTTGTTTGTTGTGTGATTAATGATGACAGTCTTGTACTTGGCAACACTGTTGTGGTTTAGAAAGCTGTACACTCTGTGTTCCCGCATGTTTAATCGTCTTATTGCTTATTTCATTTCCATTCTTGCCAATATTTCATCTCATATCCATGCCCACTTTGGTTTGCTTCCTTTCCTCACTAGTTGATGTCCATGTGAACTGAAGTGTCTATCCTATTGCTTGCAAGGTTTTTGAGTCGCGACTCAAAATTGAGTCGCTGAGGCTGCGACTCAGTGTATAGTCGTCCAAAGTCGCCGTATAGTTGCTGTATAGTCGCGAGTCGCCGTGAGTTTTGGAAAACGACTCGGTGACTATACATCAACTATTCAGCGACTCAAAAACCATGATTGCTTGTTTTGAGATATTAAATTGTGATGGGAAGAGCTGTTGTTGTGGGACAGGTTGGCCTGATGCATTGGAAATGGTCCAGTATCATAGCTGGAAAACCACTTGTAAAGTAATATTGCAAAGCTTTGAGTAAACTTCATATGTAATAGTTCATATTATAACTCCGAGTGCATCCTAACTGAACTGAATTTCCACATTCACTAGAGTCTGGTCCTGTATATGTTCCTTTATCAAGTAACTGAACAAGCTTATTATTCCAGGTGACTATCTCTTAACATTTTACATACTTGTGCAGTATTCCGTTTGAAGAGGTGGTGACAGACTTTGGGCTGTCGGTGGACATACCACCCCATGACCAGTCAGGAGTGCAAGGTTGAAGCTTGCTGCTGTCTTTTGTCCACAGCAAACTTACAAATGGCAATGCAAATCTATTCAGGCTGGAATAATTACATTACTTTGAATGCAGTTTTCTTAAAGGTAGAACGGGTGAAAAGTGATTCTCATTTCTTACTATGTCTGGGTTATTGCAAGTCGTAGTTTCATACACAGATTGATTGAAAGAACGTCAGGTTGCATTATTGGAGAAGTGAAATAAACTAAAAGAGGTGTTGCAATGAGATTGCATATGTTTGATCTAGTTCCATCCAGGTAAAAGTTAACATGGATGATACCTTCCTATGATGTTAGTTGGAGCAATGTCTGTACATGCGCTGTACTACTCTTTTGATAGTTTCTGGTTGAAGGTCTGAAACAAGCATGCATATGTTCGTTAATGTTACTGATGTTAAATTACTCTTATGTCTCATGTTTTATTTGGACATGTTGGAACTTTGCAATGGAGCAATTTTACGTTCACAACGAGTTCGCATATATATTATCTCGCACTGGCAGTTTTTAGGATAACATAATCTTGAGGAATCCGGTAGAGTTGCTCCTGGTTCCGCTTCTCTGTTTCCTTGTGCTCCTGGTTCCACAAACGTCTTGCCTTGTGCACCCATCGTGTCCAGTTGGAATTGTAGGTGAAGAAATTGTGCTGCATTTGGAATACGCAAAACCTACAAGGGCCCGCTTGGATTGGTGTTTTAATTACAGTCCAGATCTGGAAATTACGGAGCATGGCCGAATTTTAGTGTGACCTCTTTAGGTCCGTAATTATTACACCTTTTTTGGCTAATGCACGGGGAACCAAGTGAGGCCTAAACGTTAGTGCAGACTCGGAATGGTGTCTCAGGAACAATGACTGCTAACCACGGGAATTATACTCCCTCCTGTCCAAAATATGTTGCATATAAGTTTTAGTCAAAGTTAAAATTCGTAAAGTTTAATCATCTATATTGATAAAAATATAAACATATATAATAAAATAATAATATTTTTAGAATTATTATGAAATATATTTTCATATTATATGCATTTGACACGGGATCTTTGCATTATTATCTATATTTTTAGTTAAAGTTTGTACAGTTTAAGTTACACGAAAAATTATGCATAACATAAAATAGGCAAGAAGAAGTATATAGATGTAAACTGGTGGAGTGACTGTGCTTCTCTTCTTACTGTCGTGTGCTGAAGTTTGAGCTAATGTATTTGCTATTTCGTTTGCTACATGCGCTATAAATAAGGCTTTTTCAATCATAGCAGTTTTATTCTTCGATTACAGCTTATTAATAAAGTTCAAGTTCATCTATGCAAGTGGTATTCTACAGGACACACCCGAAATTATTCACGGTTCCAGCCAAATCTTCGAGTCCTTCAAAGAACATCATACACACGATAATTATCTTAGAAATTTATCATATATTATCAATGCAGTAAGCATACCTAAAAAATACTCGGGGGCTATAGACGATAGTCTTCACGTTAAGAATCCATCAAGGCATACATCGTACACACGATAAAAAAACATTACAAGACCATCAAGCAAGCAACGAAAAGCTATCGACTACTATAATACATCGTTTTTACGATAAAAGTAGAAAAAGTTTTGTCAAAGCCTTCATGCCACCCTTAAACAGTCGGGTGTAGCTATCAATAATAATCGCATAAAAATATTAGCCCACGACAGTACATCATTTTTACGATACCTGAGCTACGAACCTCATTGTGCACATGGTTCTCTCGATGACTCGGGGGTTGTTACCGATATTACTCATAACACATATGTACGACTCAGCAAAGACATATTGTGATTACTACGGTCCGTCAAGCTTGCAACATGAACATATCACTCAAAAGTTGTCGCTAACAATATACAAACCACAAACTTCGTATCCGGGGTAGGCGCATTAGGGTCATCGGAAGACCATGAGATGTCGGAGTCGTCGTCCTCTGCGCCGTTCCATCTCGGCATCGAACGCCGCGTGGCACGTCCGCTCCTCCTCTACTTCTTTCTCCGCGTCAGCGAGGAACTTGGCGTCCCTGACCGGATCGAGGAGGTCGCCTGTGTTGTCGTCATCGTTGAACTCCTCGTCGGAGCTCGAGGGCGGGGGAGGTGGAGTCAGAGGTGGAGGTGGAGGCACGGCAGCCTGGTCGCGGCCGCCGCAGCTGATGGTTGCTACGATGGAGGTTGAGCGGCAACGGCACTACGGTGATGGTTGTGCGGCAGCTAGGGTTAGTGTGGCAGGAGATGAGATGCGCGTGCCTCTGTTTATATATAGACCAGAGGCAGGCGACGGCCGCGACACGCGTGGTATCGCCATTACTTCGTGCACAAAGGTAGGCAATGACCACGCACCACGCGAGGCGTCGCCATTAACCTAGCGCAGACTGCCGAAACGATGCGTCTAAGAAGACGCATCGAGCCAGGGTCGATGCTAAACGGGCCGAACGAAATATCTGTCAGATCGTGAGCGGACACTTTTCCCCACAATCCACCGGCTGCACAACCAGAAAATCGTGTTTTATTTCGTTCACTACCAACTCCAACCTCTTCGACTCTTGTCATCTAGTCTTCCCCCACGACACGATCTCTATCCATTTCTGCCGCCGCCGCCGGCGAGTGAAGCTAAGCCGGCAAGGTGAGTCCGATGCTTCTGGTCTTCTTACTTTTGCTCTTCTCTTCTTCTTCCCTCGCGCTGCCCACTTAGTTCCTCCTCTCCTCTCCTCTCCTCTCCTGCAGGCCTCCCTCGTGGCCGCGCCCACCATCTATTCGACGAAATGTCTGGCACCCATAGCGACACGGACTGGATCAGCGCTCTGCCCGATGGCGTCCTCGGCCACATCCTCGGGTTCCTTCCCGCGGACGAGGCGGTGCGGACGTGCGTGCTCTCCCGGCGCTGGCTCCACCAGTGGAAGTTCATGCGTTGCCTGCGGATCACCTCCCACGGGGTGTGGGAGAAGAGCGCCGACGAAATCAACAAGTTCATCAGCAGCCTGCTGCTCCTCCGAGACCCGGGCGCAGCGCTAGATGAGGTCGAGCTTGAGTTCACCTACGAGCCATCCGATGACGACGGCGATGACGACAATGAAGACAATGACGATGACGACGACAATGAAGACAATGATGACGACGTTCACCTACATGCTTTGCTGTGCCGGGCTCGGGTGCTTTCGATCACGCTGTTTGCCGAATTCAAACTCGTGTTCAACGTCCCTCCTCTGGTCTCCAGGCATTTGAGAATACTGGAGCTCACTTTCCTGGACTTGGGCGCCAACATTCTTGATTTTTCAAGCTGTCCATCCTTGGAGGTTCTGGACCTAGAACACTGCATCATCAGAACCGGCAAGATTTCGTCCCATTCAGTTAAACGTCTGAGCATCCAAGATTGCAAGTTCTGCCATGATAGCCGGACTCGTATCTCTGTCCCAGGTCTCGCTAACCTGCAACTTGAGGAGTTCACTGGTAAAGCTCCATTGCTTGAAAGCAACACATCATTAAAAACTGCGATTCTCTATCCTTGCTCGGATGAATGCTGTGATGAAGGTGATTCTGGGGAATGTTGTGGTACTTGTGCAAAATGCTGTGGTGATGATGACCATAAAAGTGGCTGTCTCCTTCTTGGAGGTTTGTCCAGTGCTACATATTTGAAGTTGATAACTCCTTCTCCTGAACAGGTACATCTTCCATCTAAATTCTAAAGTCCAACTCTTCTTTGTCTTCCACTTTCTCTTTTCAGCTATGCCCATCTTTACATGTCAATTGATGATAGCACTAGAGTGTATTCAGATGTATACCACTGGGTGAACTTTAAATTATTATACTTCATTGGGCACGCATTGGAAATTCTTGATATCGTGTATTTAAACTACTGCATGTGGTGTTCTGAGTTCTGGCAGAAATCAGATTGAGAATGTCATGTGATGTTGAGAGTAAGCGTTCAACCACCTTTTCATGGTGTGAATTTCTGTACGATTTCTGCCACATATGGTAAATCCATCAATATTTCTATGGTAATGTAGTAGATGGAATACTAAATATGGTGTTATAATTATCTCTGTTGCTTGAGCATGATGAAGTGATGAGTAATAGATGTCTTTCCAAAGGTTAAATGGTATAGTTGCATTACTGTAAAATTAGATATTGAACTGTACTTTTCGCTTTGTTCAGATTACTTTCAGAAGGGATTTGAAATGGTGCCCCACATTTATTAAGTTGAAGAAACTATTTCTGGATGATTGGTGCGTGACAGCTGACCTCCGTGGACTAGTTTGCATGCTTGAGCATTCACCAATTCTGGAGAAGCTGACACTTCAATTGCGTAAGGTATATTTTTGTAATGCTAAAATATTCCATACGATCTATAAATAGCCACTGCTGTAGTGATTTTTTCACGCATGGTTGATATCTTATGCATGTTGGGGAAATACTTTTGACTACTACAGGGACCTCAACGCACTTTGGAAAGGGAGGAGAATCATGGTTTGATGGAGAAATCAGCCTCTGTATCAGAGCACCTTAAGATGATCACTGTGAAATGTGAAAAGGTTGATCAGAGAGTCTCCAAAATTTTGAAGTTCTTGAGTACATTTGACATAGATATTACTATCGAAAAGAATGGACAAATGTAAGCTAAACTATTGATTCACTTCACACTTTGTGTATCTTGAAAGTATTTTTAGCGATGTTTGAGTGAAAATGTTTCCTAGATTATGAATAGAAAATATCATGTTTACTTGCATTTTAGTAAACTATACATAGTGGGTTTACAACGAAGATATAATCTTCTTTCTTTTGAAAAGTTTTATAAAATGGGGATGTTCATTCAGCATTTAGTTTGAGCAAGTGAATTGAACATTAGGTTATTTGTTTTCTGTTGGTAATTTTCTTAGCTTTTTGGTTCCTTTTATGTTTTGTAGCCTTCTAGTGTTAGATAGATATTTTCTTCTTGAGGCCAAATTAATCTTCTTGATGTTTTGTTAGACTCTGTATGTAACTTACATAGGAGTGCTTTTTATGAGTATTTCTCCGGTTATTCCCTTTTCCCTCTCTTCTTATTTCCATTGTTGTTTGTTGTGTGATTAATGATGTCAGTCTTGTACTTGGCAACACTGTTGTGGTTTAGAAAGCTGTACACTCTGTGTTCCCGCATGTTTAATCATCTCATTGCTTATTTCATTTCCATTCTTGCCAATATTTCATCTCATATCCATACCCACTTTGGTTTGCTTCCTTTCCTCACTAGTTGATGTCCATGTGAACTGAAGTGTCTATCCTATTGCTTGCAAGGTTTTGAGTCGCGACTCAAAATTGAGTCGCTGAGTCTGCGACTCAGTGTATAGTCGTCCAAAGTCGCCGTGTAGTCGCTGTATAGTCGCGAGTCGCCGTGAGTTTTGGAAAATGACTCGGCGACTATACATCAACTATTCAGCGACCCAAAAACCATGATTGCTTGTTTTGAGATATTAAATTGTGATGGGAAGAGCTGTTGTTGTGGGACAGGTTAGCCTGATGCATTGGAAATGGTCCAGTGTCATAGCTGGAAAACCACTTGTAAAGTAATATTGCAAAGCTTTGGGTAAACTTCATATTTAATAGTTCATACTGTAACTCTGAGTGCATCCTAACTGAACTGAATTTCCACATTCACTAGATTCTGGTCCTGTATATGTTCCTTTGTCAAGTAACTGAACAAGCTTATTATTCCAGGTGACTCTATCTTAACATTTTACATACTTTTGCAGTATTCCGTTTGAAGAGGTGGTGACAAACTTTGGGCTGTCGCTGGAAGTACCACCCCATGACCAGTCAGGAGTGCAAGGCTGAAGCTTGCTGCTGTCTTTTGTACACAGCAAACTTACAAATGACAATGCAAATCTATTCGGCCTGGAATAATAACATTACTTTGAATGCAGTTTTCTTAAAGGTAGAATGGGTGAAAAGTGATCCTCATTTCCTACTATGTCTGGGTTATTGCAACTCGTAGTTTCATACACAGATTGATTGAAAGCATGTCAGGTTGCATTATTGGAGAAGTGAAATAAAATAAAAGACGTGTTGCAATGAGATTGCATATGTTTGATCTAGTTCCATCCAGGTAAAAGTTAACATGGATGATACCTTCCTATGATGTTAGTTGGAGAAATGTCTGTGCATGCGCTGTACTACTCTTTTGATAGTTTCTGGTTGAAGATCTTGAACAAACATGCATATGTTGGTTTATGTTGCAATACACAAACTGTGGCGACAAATTGCCATTTTGTTAATCATTGTGTATCATGTTATTAATGTTAAATTACTCTTATGTCTCATGTTTTATTTTGATATGTGGAACTTTACAATGGAGCAATTTTACGGTCGCAACGAGTTAGCATATATATTATCTCACACTGGCAGTTTTTGGGATAAGATAATCTTGAGAATCCGGTAGAGTTGCTCCTAGTTCAGCTTCTCTGTTTCCATGTGGACTGTTCCGATTCTATGGATCCATGTTCCATGGCAAGCTCCTTACACACATCGCTCCGGGGATAGCTCCTTGTGGAGCAAGGCACACCATCCCCAGTCCCCGCTGTTGGCCGCCCCCAATGAACTTTTTTATGTCAAAAAAAAAAAAAAGATACTGCATCTGCTATTCCATTTTTGGCTATGCGTTTTAAATAATTGACATGGGTTCGGAGCTGGTCATTTAGGGATGAACCGACTGTGTGAAGTTGAATAACTAGGAGAAGCAATCATGTTCGGGGATAGGCAAAACCCACAAACGTCTTTGCCTTAGGGAGCTGGCCATTTAGGACCCATCGTGTCCGGTTGGAAATGTAGGGGAAGAAATTGTGCTGCATTTTTTTTTTTTGAACACGGAGCGCCCCGAAGGGCGTAGAAGCTTTCATTTATTCCACTCGGTGGGTGTACAATTTTTACAAAGGACCACATAAAATGAGAAAATTTTACATAGGCCCCTGGTATTTGCAGAAAAGACCCCACTAAAAAGTATACAAACGCAATCGGGTCCTTCTCTTTCCCCTCCGATGAGTTGGAGATCAGCAATGTCGCCGTCGGACTCCAAAGCGGGGACTACACCACTTGCTTCAAAGCCGGCAATGGACGCGACCGCAGACCTCAAAAAGGGCCTCCGATGGAGGTTGAAGTATAGCCGGACTTCACCGGCGTGGATGACGAATGGCAGAGATGCCGTCGATGTGTTGCTCAAGAAGGTTGCTTCTGAAGAACTCCGGCGCCACCTCCTCTTCTCAACCACCTTGCACACCCTTGATTCCGTCGCCACCATGACGCTCGGGACCAGAGAGAATAGCAGAGAAGATTGGGTCGAGGGAGCAGCACGGGCGTACCGAAACCATGACGAAGAACTCGGCCTGCCATCAAACCCGACGAACCTGCCACGGACTCGGGGATGTAGGCGTAGATGATGGCGGCAACGGCATGCCCAGAGGAGCTTATTGACGAAGCCGTCCTCAGGTCTTCTTCTCCCTTCGCCCTTCCACCATGGACGAGCTCGGAGAAGACGAAGATCTGGAGTTTGGTTGTTGCTCCAGCACAACCAAACCAGACGACGGGGGAGGTAGCAGATGGCCTTATTGGAGGAGATGCCGCACCACTTCATCGCCGCCTGCCGCCGATCCTGCCACCAGAGAGGAGCAGCGACGAGGAAGAAGATGAGGACGGACCGGATCTGGCCCAGGAGATCCGGCCTCCTACTCCCATTCTCCACAGGGGTAGATCTTGAAGAACTACAACCTAAACTACTATATACAGGCGGCCAAGCTCCTCTCCATCCTCCGCTCCGGCCGGCAACGCCGACGGAGAGGAATCTGGGTCGGGCCGGCGACCACGGCGACGCACGGGAGACTCTCAACGCGGGCGAGTACTGTAGCAGCACGAGAGAGGAAAAGGGGGAAAGTGATGTGCACAACCTGGTTAAATTGTGCTGCATTTGGAATAAGCAAAACCTATAACGGTCCGCTTGGATTGGAATTTTAATTACTGTCCAGAACCGGAAATTACGGAGCATGGCCAAATTTTAGTGTGACCCCTTTGGGCGCACTTGGTAGACTGGGCCGGAATCCTGCACCACTAGCGCATCGAGATGAGCGTCCCTGCGCATCGTGAACGGGCCACGAGCCACTTAAGGTCCATCGTTGCACCGGTCCGAACAGAAGTGCACATTGTTTGGATGTCTGGATACAACGCTTCATCTCTGTTCAGCCACAACACATGTGTTTGGTTGCTATTTTGGGCATCATTGCAATAACTTCTCCTCGCCACATTCAAATATGGTAGCATTACCATCACGTAACGACACACAAAGAGCTCAAACACGATCATAAGTACAACACACATTATACACAACAAACAGAGTACTTAATAGTTCCTAATCTAGTGTCAGAGTGATAAGAAGCGCGTCTAAACCTGGGGCCAGACTACCCAGGTCCAAAAACATTGTTCAAGAGCCTCTATAGGCCAACATGAGATATGCACAAAAGCAAGTGTTTAACAGTCTCCTAGAGGCCAACACAACTACATGATCAGATATAAACAAAGACAATGATGGAGCAGTAACACCTTAACGGTGAGGATCAACATAAAGGTCCTCGCAATGTCTCTTGCAGCCGAAGACGCTGGAGCAGGATGTCTCCTTCCTGAAAACGTCGAGTCCGGGATCTAGTATTCAGGATGTCCGGGATTTCGTGGACTATTTACTAAGTAAACCTGGATAGAGATCAGCATTTTCGTCAGGATGGCCGGACTGCCCGGACTCTCTTCCCCCAGGACACGATCTCTCTCCATTTCTGCCGGCGGCGGCGGCAAGTGAAGCTAAGCCCTGCCGGCAAGGTGAGTCCGATGGTTCTGGTCTTCTTACATTTGCTCTTCTCTTCTTCTTCCCTCGCGCTGCCCACGGCCGCGCCCACCATCTGTTCGACGAAATGTCTGACACGCATAGCGACACGGACTGGATCAGCGCTCTGCCCGATGGCGTCCTCGGCCACATCCTCGGGTTCCTTCCCGCGGACGAGGGAGTGCGGACGTGTGTGCTCTCCCGGCGCTGGCTCCACCAGTGGAAGTTCATGCGTTGCCTGCGCGTCACCTCCCACGGGGTGTGGAAGAAGACCGCTGACGAGATTAACAAGTTCATCAGCAGCCTGCTGCTCCTCCGAGACCCGGGCCAAATGCTAGATGAGTTCGAGCTTGACTTTAACTACGAGCCATCCGATGACGACGACGACGACAATGATGACGACGACGACGACGACGTTGCGTACCCGAACATTTGGATCCGACATGCTTTGCTGTGCCGGGCTCGGGTGCTTTCGATCACGCTGTTTGCCGAATTCAAACTCGTGTTCAACGTCCCTCCTCTGGTCTCCAGGCATTTGAGAATACTGGAGCTCACTTTCCTGGACTTGGGCGCCAACATTCTTGATTTTTCAAGCTGTCCATCCTTGGAGGTTCTGGACCTAAAAGAATGCACCATCACAACCGGCAAGATTTCGTCCCATTCAGTTAAACGTCTGCGCATCCAAGATTGCAAGTTCTGCCATGATAGCCGGACTCGTATCTCTGTCCCAGGTCTCGCTAACCTGCAACTTGTGGAGTTCACTGGTAAAGCTCCATTGCTTGAAAGCAACACATCATTAAAAACTGCGATTCTCTATCCTTGCTCGGATGAATGCTGTGATGAAGGTGATTCTGGGGAATGTTGTGGTACTTGTGCAAAATGCTGTGGTGATGATGACCATAAAAGTGGCTGTCTCCTTCTTGGAGGTTTGTCCAGTGCTACATATTTGAAGTTGATAACTTTTTCTCCTGAACAGGTACATCTTCCATCTAAATTCTAAAGTCCAACTCTTCTTTGTCTTCCACTTTCTCTTTTCAGCTATGCCCATCTTTACATGTCAATTGATGATAGCACTAGAGTGTATTCAGATGTATACCACTGGGTGAACTTTAAATTATTATACTTCATTGGGCACGCATTGGAAATTCTTGATATCGTATATTTAAACTACTGCATGTGGTGTTCTGAGTTCTGGCATAAATCAGATTGAGAATGTCATGTGATGTTGAGAGTAAGCGTTCAACCACCTTTTCATGGTGTGAATTTCTGTACGACTTCTGCCACATATGGTAAATCCATCAATATTTCTATGGTAACGTAGTAGATGGAATACTAAATATGGTGTTATAATTATCTCTGTTGCTTGAGCATGATGAAGTGATGAGTAATAGATGTCTTTCCAAAGGTTAAATGCACTTAAGTATAGTTGCATTACTGTAAACTTAGATATTGAACTGTACTTTTCGCTTTGTTCAGATTACTTTCAGAAGGGATTTGAAATGGTGCCCCACATTTATTAAGTTGAAGAAACTATTTCTGGATGATTGGTGCGTGACAGCTGACCTCCGTGGACTAGTTTGCATGCTTGAGCATTCACCAATTCTCGAGAAGCTGACACTTCAATTGCGTAAGGTATATTTTTGTAATGCTAAAATATTCCATACGATCTATAAATAGCCACTGCTGTAGTGATTTTTTCACGCATGGTTGATATCTTATGCATGTTGGGGAAATACTTTTGACTACTACAGGGACCTCAACGCACTTTGGAAAGGGAGGAGAATTATGGTCTGATGGAGAAATCAGCCTCTGTATCAGAGCACCTTAAGATGATCACTGTGAAATGTGAAAAGGTTGATCAGAGAGTCTCCAGAATTTTGAAGTTCTTGAGTACATTTGGCATAGATATTACTATCAAAAGGAATGGAGAAATGTAAGCTAACTATTGAATCTCTTCACAGTTTGTGTATTTTGAAATTAACTTTATATATGTTTGAGTGAAAATATTTCCTAAATTATGAATAGAAATATTATGTTCAGTTTTTTTTAGAAAATCATATTATTAACATAATTGCTCACCATTTAGTTGTTGTTCATACAAGCTAGCCTCATACATTTAACTAGCCAGTTTAGTGTAAGATTCAAGTTTAGGAGGTTAGAATGATATGCAATAACATGGTACCTGTATTACTATTTTTCCTTCACCCCTTGCGAAAGATCTTACCATTTCACAAGAACATCCCAAGCACATCCTTCAACTAGGCAAATTTTGGAGTGGCATTTTATTAATGGAACCAAGCAGCAAAAAACATTAACGATGAAAAAAATCCCTCTTGATGTTCCTTTCGAGTCCGTGTGTAACTTACATATGAGTGATGTTACGATTATATTCCCCTTTCTCTCTCTTTTTATTCTGTTGCTGTTTTTTGTGTGATTACTGATGAGTGATGACAGTTTTGTACTTGGTCGTGCTGTTGTGGTTTAGAAAACTGTACAATCTGTACTCCAGGATGTTTAATCATCACATTCCTTATTGTCGTTTCCATTCTTCTCAATTTTTTATTTCATCTCCATGCCCATTTTGTTTTGCTTCCTTTCCTCAGTAGTGACGTCCATGTGAACTGAAGTGTCTATCATATTATTTGTTTTGAGACATTGAACTCTGATGGGAAGAGCTGTTGTTACAGGACAAGTTAGCCTGATGCAGTGGAAATGGTCCGGTGTCATAGCTAGAAAACCACTTGTAAAATAATAATGCAAAGTTTTGAGTTCACTTCATGTTTAATAGTTCATACTATAACTTGAGTGTGTGGTAACTGAATTGAACTTCCCCATTCACTAAAGCCTGGTCCTGTATTTGTTTCGTTGTCAAGTAATTGAACAAGCTTATTTGTCCAGATGACGCCTCTCTTAAGTTGTTACATATTTTTGCAGTATTCTGCTTGAAGAGGTGAACTTATGGCTGTTGATGGATGTACTACCCCGTGAGCAGTCAGGATTGCAAGGCTGAAGCTTGTTGCTGTCTTGTGCACGGGAAACTTACAGTTGCCAACACAAATCTATTAAACCTGGAATAATTACTCTACTTTGATGCCTGGGCTATTGCAAGTCGTAGTTTCATAGGAAGATTCATTGGAATGCACTCCAGGTGGCATGATTGCAGAAGTGAAATATACTAACAGAGGTTTTGCAATGGGATTGCATATCTTCGGTCTAGTTTCATCCAGGTAAAAGTTAATGTGGATTATACCTTTCTATGTTGTTCGTTGGACCAATGGCAGTACATGCCCTGCACTATTCTTGTGATAGTTTCTGGTGGATAATCCGAAGGAAGCATCCATATGTTAGTTTATTTTCGCACATACTGCTTATATATAGCCTTTTTTAGAGAACCTGCAGGAGATCTGCTTATATATAGCCTTGAGGATTGACAATGGTATCTCGCATGCCACGAATTGGTTAGCAGCTGTGCTTGCCATGCAGCGGCAGTTTGTTCTCCGAGACTTGGAGGGTGTCCAGTTTGTGCTGCGCTCGATCTGCCTTATACTGGCTGTTTGTAGGATAAGATAATTTCCAGGAATCTGCTAGAGGTTCTCTAATTTTTCAGGAATGTGCTTTTTGCTAGTCGTGTGGGGCTCTGCCATTTCTGTATGCCCTGGTCCTCGCCGTCCAGCAGTAATCCTGTTCGCTTGTAGCTCTGCCAATGGTGGGATGCTTGGCTGCATCCACTCTCCGAGAGGAGGTTCCACGTGATTTTTCAGGCGGTGTTCATCTGCTCCTCTGGCTCTGGATCACCCACTGTCCTCAACGCCTCAGTGCAACCATTTCCTGGCAAGCTGCCAGGATAGCTCCGTGTGGAGCAAGGCCATCCCCTGTCCCACTGTGACCGAGCAGGGCGTAGCCGACCATGTCGGGTGTAGAGAAGTTGTACCACGACCCGGAAATGCATTTTCCCCTGTGTATATGCTCCCTTTACCTAAAAAACGAAATATTAGGGTGTGCGATGTGAAGCAGAGCGATGGGGCTCTTGCGCCGCCGCCGCACCGACCTCCTCTGCCGTTGTCGCGACCGGATCTGGAGCCCCTGCAGCGACCTCTACTCGCACCTGCTGCCCCAACGTCGGTGCTCCTCCTACGGCCCCGGCTCCGCCCATTCCCCCGGCACCTCTTGTGGCCATCGGCAACGTCGATGATCCTGCCCTACGGGACGTGGGCGAGATTGTCGTGGACACGCTTCCACGCCGAATGCCTGCTGCATCCGCGGCCGCGTTGGCTGCTGCGATGATCGCCCACCGGAAGTCCGATCCTGCCATTAGAGGGCTGCTGGTGCTGCGCTCTTCTCGCCCCAAGCTTGCGACTGCGGCCACTCCGACCATTCCGCCCGCCGCCTTCGCTCCCCTCGTCGACGCCCCCTCCGGGATGCTGTTTCAACCGGCTTTGAAGCCTGCTTCTACGCTGCGTTCAGTGGGCTGCTGCCAAGCGGCTGGGACTGGCCTTCCGACAACAAGCAGCGACGAGGAGCTAGCTGTTTTGCAAGAGCTCCTCTCAGCAGCTGGGTCATGGGCCTCTTCCGTTAGCCAGGACGATGATGTTGACGAGGAGGAGCGGGCTCCGATGACACCGCCGGCTAGCAAAATCTCATCTTTGGTGCTACCCTGCTGTGACCCTGCCGCGACTTCTAATGCCGGTTGGCATGGAGACAATGGGAGGCGTCCTTGTTCTGTGATGACGGTGGCTGCTCCTCCAACGTGTTCTCGTCCTCCCAACGGGCTGCTCTCCGACCCTGCCGTGTTGTTCGAGGGGCTCGGGTCCTTCTCGTTGCTGCTCTTTGGGCTCTGACGAGGATGAAAAAGATGATGATTTTGCTCTGCAGTCGTCGTTGGCCTCTCCGCTGATGTGCGCCATGATGAGGAGGCGCCAACGGAGCCCTGCGACGGCTTCTCTGCTGGTGTTGACGCTCTTGGAGGTGAGGATGACTGGGTACAGGTGGGTCGGGGCGGCCGGCTCGGTCGCGAGCCATCATCTTTGCTTCAGAACAAAGGCCTCGAGCCTAGGCTCGCCTTCAAGCGTTGGGCTCGTGGGAGATGCTTTCGGTGCCTTGAGCACGGACACCAGGTCCGCACATGCCGTGGGCTTTTCAGATGTATTCATTGTCGTTGTCCTGGCCATCGAGAGCGATTCTGCCGTGCACACTTTCCCGCCGATCGTTCTCCTAACGCTTGTGATCGCTCTCCGGACACATGCGCTCCTTGCCAGCAGAGTTGCTCTTCGTCCGCTCAGCCTCGTCGTCCCTCGGTGTCCCGGAGTTGGGCTGAGATCGTGTGTCGCTTGTCCTCTACTTCATCGCCGCCAAGGCCCTCTCCAAGGTGTTGTGAGGAGTTCAATGTTGACGCTAGTTTCGACTCTCGCATTCAATGCCAGTTTGCCTTGTTGCGCTTGGAGCTCGCGCAGTTGGTTGCTAACTGTGTCGAGGAGGCGGCTCGCCTCCTTCGTGAAGAGGTTGCAAGTCTCAAGCTATTGTTGACACGCGTTGATGTTTTTTGGAGCCGACGGATCCGACTGATGCATGTACTTTAGGTGGGCAGGAGCTTTCCACCGTGCCTTTCGCTTGGCTCTACTGAGCAGAAGTCATCCGTTGTTGAGGAAGAACATCTCTATAATTGTTCGTCTCCTCGTGGCAGTCCCTGCGCAGCCTATATTGTATCTGTTGTCTCTAAGAGCTTGGCTCCGGTAATGTAGATCAGGCCAGAGCTACATGAGTTGTCTAGGGATTTATCTGTGATGTTTCCGTTGGCGCTAGGCTCGGTTGGGGCTTCTCCGCTGAGTCGGTCACTTGGCTTTGAGAAAAGTGGTGTCGTTGACGCTGCAGCCTCTCTCTCACATGAGTCCGGCTAGCATGTTGTTTATTTTGGTGGTGAGGTTGCTAAGTCTGGACTGTTGGCAGAGGTGCCCGGAGCACTTGTTGCCAGAGAGGTTTGTGATTTCCTCGCAACTTTGGCTGTTGCGTACCTGTTCCGCAGTTAATTGATGGCATGTGTTTGTCGGCGTAGTGTTGGACTGTTATGTTTGGAGTGTTCGTTTGTGTTGCCTTGTGGTCCCTTGTGTTGGCAAGAGTGGGTGTGGCCCCTTAGTTCAAGTCTCTTTAGGCTTGGCTATGGTCGTGTTGTAGGTTTTCGCCCAATTTTTTTCTAAAAATTAGGTACCTCTTCTTAATTAATAAATGAGGCAAAGCTTTTGCGTTGTCAAAAAAACTGAAATATTAAAAAAGATTGGAGAAAACATTTAGGCAGTATATCTCCACATTCATGTCTCGCTTACCGTTCCGTAGTAAAATGATATTTTTTGTGGCATGTGCAAAATAGACAAACAAATGTCTAGCAAAAAGCTTTATTTTCGCATGGATTTTTTCTTTTTTTACTAGCCACATAACAACTCACGTTTTTTGAAACACATGTATGACGTGGAGATGTATGCGCAACATTTTATTTTAATTTTCTGACAACTTTAAATATGTGTAAAATGTATTTTAAATAAAGGAAGCATATGCACCTAGAGCAAAAGCACCATGTCCTACCACAACTTCTCTAGCACTATGCACTAGTTGCACGGGCTGCTACTGTTCCAAACAGGGTTGGGCTCAAAAAACATCGAAAACATGCGGACAGGCGGCACCCCGTTCGTGATTAACAAGGTTTAAAATAGCACACTATTTTTTTTTCTAATAGCATGCTATATATTTTAATAATTTTGTTCGCTATGATACTATTTGCGAAATAACATGTTATATTGCGCTAAAATATCATAGCGTTTAGCTCGCTATTTTTTACAACCTATTGATATAAGGGTTTGAGTTTTCCTCGAAGAAGAAATTTCCTTTTATTTGTTGCGGTGATAACATCGATATGTTGATTCCACTTCTAAATTCGAAGATAATATCGACAATATTTATAATTCTTCACAAATAATTTATATAATATTGTTACCTCGTGAAATATTAATGTTAGCCTTAAAAAATTGGAGAAATTATTTATGTATGTGATTATGTATATCACTTTTAGATTGAAACCTTTTATTTTTAGATTTTATGTGTTTTCGCCTTTCCAAAACGTTATTTAAAATATAGAACGCTAGCACAATAAAACGTGCATAGCATTTAGAAGATACCGACGCTATTTCTTTTAGCGCACTATTTCAAACCTTATCGCCATGCCGTCCTCGACACTGGTAAGGCATGAGACCTCCACCGCTTCCAAGGACGGGCCCTGCAGCCAAGGTTGGTGTCAGATCCCTTCAGTACGGTTATTTACTTGCTCCATGTCGAGCTTGAGCGCCTTGAGTTCTTGCGTTGCTGCTTCTACCGCTTTTGACTTCGTCATTTTGCCAAACACCTTGGGTGCCTAATCTACCGCCGCTAGCGCCCGCCTCCACAATGCACATAACGAGTACAGTGTAGGAATCACCACTGAGGCAAGATGCCTCAGCAACCTCACTGTTCCACTTGTTCTGCGCTCGAGCAGTGCTATCGCAGCCAAGCCGCCACCGTCGACCACGTCGAGATGGACGTCGCCGCCACTAGCCCCTCCGTCCGACAACACCCCGCCGGCGTGAATATGGAGAGGAGGGTCTTTTTACTAGAGATCCCAAGCACCCCCTAGCCCAAATCGGAACGCCGCCGCAGATCTCGAGCCAACTGAAATTTGTGGTAGAAGCATCCCCTATGAAATGGGGACGGGCTCGAGGCGCCGGACAGCGTATTGAGCCGCGTCGGGCAGAAGGGGCGCGCGACTAGACCGATAAATGTCCGGCGCGCCCCAAAAACCTTTAGGGACGCGACTAGAGTTGCTCTTAGTCCCGGTTTCCGATTGGGACTACGGAATCGGGACTAAAATCCCCTCTTTAGTCCTGGTTGCGTTATGAACGGGGACTAAAAGCCCTACATGTGTGCTGCGGGTACGCATTGGGGCGGAGGACCTTTACTCCCGGTTTGTAACACCAACCGAGACTAATGGCCATGACATCTATTTTTCCTTTTCTAATTTTTATTCCATTCCATTTTTTTATTTTTTAGAATTTCAAGTATTTAAGTTATTTGATCTGTTTAGTATCCAATTACACTTAATCTTTAGTCAAATTACTTACTCGTGGTCGAACTTTCCCATCCACCTATCCTCAAACTGCTTCAGCGTTACATGTGAGTTCTTTCTGTCCCGCTTTCAAATACGTTGCGTGTACGTTACCGATACTAGTATCATATCAAACCTATTAATCTCTTGATCACGATGTCACACTTCTTTATTATTTGAATTCCAAATAATTACTTTAACAACCAAAAGTAATGAAGTAATAATAATCTTGAATAAATAAATAACAATTTTTTTGGCAAAACCTAAAATCTGACTTTTTTATATATTTCCCTTTTGGCAATTTGACAATCTGAAATCGGATGTTACTTTTTCCGTAGATAGATTTTCATGTATTAGACACTTTTTGAGTTAGTATGCAAAAGATAGTGCCATTTTACCCAAAAATATAGTTTTTTGCAGGATAAGTCAAAATTCATGTTTGTTATTTTTCACAATAACTACATACCTACATCTAAAACGATTTTTTATTTTTATTCTATATGTTTTCCTTATTTTACAAAGCTAAAAAAGGTGATCCACGTGCACAAGGGGAGGGGGTGGGGGTTTGGAGCAAAACAAATCCAGAAAATCTTCGGTCTGGGTTGGTGTCTCCAACCGTGACTAAAGGAGGATTAAATGATAGATCTTTAGAGACAGTCGTGTCCCCCAAAGCGACCCCCAGACGGTGCCGGATCGAGCGTTTGGGGGATGCATTTTCTTCGTGCCGCGTTTGGGGGACGTCACTCCTAGCCGCGTCCCCCAAACGCGGCCCCAAAACATAAATTCAAATAGTTCACATTCAAAATAGATTGTTCCGCCGAAGTCGTCCCGATCGAAGTAGCCGCGATCAAAGTACTGAACGCGCGATCATATTACAGACCGGTGGTGCAAGCTAAACATAAATTAGAAGAAGGGGTTCGGCGACGGGCTTCAGCGCACCCTGAGTCGACGTTGGCCCGTCGATCACGACAACCTCGTCGTGCTCTGCCCGGTGTGCCTGCTCCGTCGACGACGCCAAGGCCGACGCCGATGCAGATGCCGATGTTGATGCCGCGGACGCAGGTGTACTAGCAGACGCTGTCGCCGACGCGCCTGCTGGTGCCGGCTCTGCCTCCTGGGTGGGGTTGCTGCCGCTGCCTCGACCGCCGCCATTTTAGCTTCGGTGTCGTCGAGGATCATGCCTTTGTAGAAGTTGTGCGCCGCAGCGCATCCTCGTACTGTGGCGACAAGTTCGGTGTCACGCACCCGGGAGTCACAGAAGGGCCCTCGTTGAGGAAATCGGGTGTCGACGGGGACACCACTCCCGGAATGTACGCGATGGCCGACGTACTCCAGGGCTTCGCGTTGGTAGCAGCGATACACGCGGCCAGCACGGCCTTCTGGTGCGCGCGCGCCACCACCGACTTCTTCTCTTGCTCCACCACCCGCCGCCCCTCCGCTCCGTCGTT
>NC_061508.1:150087138-150099364 GCF_022539505.1 Lolium rigidum
GCATGTGTAACACCCCTCTTTTAGTTAAACCTAATTAGGGTTTGATTGTGCATCATGGCATCCACATAATTTTCCTAAGAAAATTGCATCAAGGAAGAATTTGAAAACCCTAAGTGTTGTTTGAATCCCTCTCTTATTCAAATTCTCTCGAATTGCTTCAATTGTTCAAACTAAAACCTACCTTGCACTTCCCTATTAAGAAGTCCATGGATATTTTCATAAGTTCGGAAAAGTTTGAAACTTCAAACAGATTTCAAATTTGCAAAAGAATTTTGGAAACAAAATGAAAACAAAATTCAGAAAAAGAGAGAAGAGGAACCCCTCTATTTTTGGGCTCAGCCCAATCCTTTCCCTCCTCTCTCCAGCGCCAGCAGCCCAGCAGGCCGGCCCAACTGCCACCTCTTTCAGCCCACCAAATCCCCCAGGGGGTTATGTGAAAAATGCCATTTCATCCTCAACCTCCCGTTCCAGGAAGCACCTGCGTGTCGCCCGTCGACGTCGTCGCCGGCGCCAAGATGCTCGCCGCCGCTCTTCGCCGCCTATAAGAGCCCCTCTCGTCGCCAAGACGAACCCTAGCGGCCAGCTCCCCTTCTCGCTCGCTCTCTCTGCCTCTTATCCTGCGAGCCCGAAACCCTAGCTCGCCGGCCGACACCTTGCCCCGCAGCTCCGGCCATCCCCGAGCCCCGATGAGCACGCCATCAGCACCGCCGCGTCCTCCTCCATCTCCTGGCCAAAGGAATCGGCCGGGGATGCCCCCAATCGACGGGGACATCCCCTTCTTCTCCGCGTCCGGTCGCCGGCAACCGGCCCGATGCCGGCGCTACGGACCTCCCCCGCCCTCGCCGTCGCCACCTGCGTACTCCTGGTGAGCTTCTGGTTCGCTCGGACCCATCCACGGTCTCCCTCGCGTTCTGTAGCAACGCGGCGTCGTGCACATCCGTCCGCCGCTGCTCGGCCCCTGCCGCCGGCAAGCCTCCGGCAACCATTTGCGGCTGGCTTCGCCTCCCTCTGGCTTGCCGTGCTCAGCTGTATCCAACGCGCTCCAGCCCTCATCCCCGTTTGCGCTCAATCGCTGAGTCCCTGCACTGCCAGAGAGAGCTAGTGTACATTGTTTCAGTTTGAAGCTACATAGAGAAAGATAGCAGCGGCCCTTTCAGTTTTGATAAAACAACTCCGTCCAAATGGCTGGATGTAGCTTCTACTGGATTGATCTCCATGTACATACACGTCTATGTATTGGAGTTGCATTGTATCTCCTATTTCTGCCAGGAGAGAACCAATCTGAACCGGTACAATACGTTCAACACCTGCATAAGTATGCCCACTGAAAATCCTTCTCCGGTTGTGCATATAGCTGTCAGCCTGAAACATTTCTTTTCGAAATACAACAACCAGCAGAAACATGTTAGTGCTCGGGTACTAGCTGTACATCAACTTCTATCTTCAGATTTCTTAGAAGAAGAGTTAGAGCCCAGGGAAATGTCAGTTCGGTCAGGCGTTTAGAACAGTTGTTGTATTGTATCCTTTTTGTTCAGTATAAAACTACAGTACTGAAGATCTAAACTCAGTAATGCCTAACAAAATTCGTGAGATCTTTTCATAGAGTTTAAGAAAGTAATTTCGTATTCTGCAGTTCTCTGTTTTTCAGAAAATAAAGTAAACTTGTGAAATTCATAACTAATTCATATAAAATCAGAAAAATGCAAATAAGATATCAAACTGTTCATAAAAATGTCCTCTATCTGTTTCTAGCAAAATCATGCATCATTAAACAACTTATACCTCTGTTTATAATAGAAGAACAAAACAACTCTTTTATGTAATCATGGAGTTAATTCAAATGCTATCTCTACAGTATTTGAACTGCATTTAAATTGTTGTCCATGTTTAGGGATTAGAATTCAGGACCTTTAAATATGTCATGTCATCATTCTTGTTTGCGCATTGCATTATGCCATGTGTTGATTGTTGTTCTACCTTTCCGGTGTTTGCTTCTTCGCGATCTATAGAGCAAGTGCCCGAGACGATGAAGATCGACAACGACGAAGATCAATACTTGTCCATCGACGAACAAGTCAAGATGGGATCTCCGAAGATCCATATCGGTTTGTCAGGGATAAAAGGCAAGCCCTAGCCTGGTTCACATTATGATTTCGAAATGCTTTTACTTCTGGTTCCTACATATCGCATTCGTTTCCAATATGTTTTATCGGCAGATATAGTTATCCTATGTGTGTTGCATTTACCATCCTTGTAGCCTAAATACTCTGATCCACTGCTCCCAGCAAGACTAGGTTTGAGCTCGTGTGCATCGCTAGAGCCGTTATATCGAATATGCTTAGCCATGCTTAGTTGATGAATTCTGATCCATCCGGTTGATGAATCAGAGCTGCGAATGAACCTAGTTTGACAGGATGACGTGGTAAGATCAGTGATGATGTTAATAAACATGTTTAAAGGCTTGGATGGGCCGCCACATGGGGATGTGGTGATTTGACTCATTCTCGCCGATACTAGGACTCGAGGTTCTCGCCTTCGGAACCAAGGCCGAGCGTACAGCCACACGGGGCCCATGGGAACCCCTTGGCCCGAACTTGCCTAGCTTACCCATGAGTCAATTAGTTTGCGAGTTCCATTTGGCATTTTGCATGGCGAAGGCGTGGAAAAGGTTTTCAAAGGTGCATCATACAGGGATGTGGCTAGGGTGAAGGATGCTGGAGGCATTGAACTGGATCCCCTGCGCACAATGACCGGGACCGCCTCGGAGAATGGCTACCTACGATGACGGAGCTCCCGGTTAGTTTGACTCATGGAATAGGCGAAGCAAGGGAAAGGTTTTGGTCGACCACCCTCTGCCGGCACACCAAGGAAGTGTGCTAACGTTCTGGCATTAAGAGTCGGTCGGCGCGTGTGGGTAAAGTTGTACACCCCTGCAGGGTAAATCTTTTCGAAAAGCCGTGTCCACGGTTACGGACGACTTGGGGAAGGACGTGTTGATCATAGAGAACTTTAACCTAATCGTAAAACTTGGAATCAATGTGTGATAAGGATCCCTCCTCAGGGTATCGAGGGGGTGCTCCTAGTTGATAGGTTCAGCATATGATGAAGATCTCGGTGGATTCAATATGATGATCAGTAGAGCTAGAGATATCGCTCTCTTATCCCCTTTTAAAATGATCTGAGTAGACGAGCTTCTGCCCCCTCTTGTTTACAAAGGAAAATTGGCTTTCACGCAAAATAAGCTCCACATAAAGCCTCGCATAGCGGCTTTGCTAAAAGGTTGTACTAAGTCTTGCCTGAGTCCCCGTACTCAGCTTTGCATGCTTTGTTTCGGATGAAGTCGCTCCAACAAATGAAGGTTTCTAGGTCGACATCGACGAGTAGCTTGGGATTCCCAGGTGGCAGCCTGGAATCTATGGGTTGGGACGTCGCCGTTATGCTCCTGGCCTCTTAGGCCTTTTGCTATCTTGCTATTTAGAATAGCATAACTTTGCTTCCGTTGATTGATGAATTGTCAGGTCAGTGACCTCTGCTTGTAATACTTTGGTTCTTTGCTCAGTTATGAGCTTGTATTACTCTTTGTGTCGTAGAGTCTTTGTTGTGTTACCGATTCTCACCCTGTAGGCCCTAGAGATCTAGGTTAGACTTATGCCAGATGCAGATCTGGGTTTGTCTAGCCTACGACCCCCGGGGTCGCGACAGGTTTTGGTATCAGAGCAGGACTGCCTGTAGGAAACCCTTTCCATTGGTCGATGTTGAGTCTAGAGATTGTGAAAATTATTTGAAAGCTAAAAGTATTTGCGAAAATCTGATTAGGATTCTTTTTACTCCTTATCTGGTATCG
Organism: Lolium rigidum; assembly: GCF_022539505.1. Classification (NCBI taxonomy): domain Eukaryota; kingdom Viridiplantae; phylum Streptophyta; class Magnoliopsida; order Poales; family Poaceae; genus Lolium; species Lolium rigidum. Next base: position 150,090,983 of record NC_061508.1, read on the forward strand.
CTCTAATTCAGAGTCACCTTACCTTGTGTTGATTTGAAAAAGTTTTACCACCGCTTATGGTCTTTCAAAACTTAGGTCCTTCAAGGGCAGGTCGTTTCATAACCTGTTGACCTAGTGTTGAGTTCTCTAAACTCATGTGTGTTCTTTGTTATCTCTTTGTTTCGTTTCAATTCAGAGATCTCCTTCCATCATGATCTCTCTATTTTGTGGGTTCCACGTCATTATGTTCTAGGCTTCGAGGTCTCCTTTCACCTTGGATGCCTCCTTTCCTTTTTATTGGATACTTCTGAAGCTAGGTATGGCTTCTTGAAAAGTAACCTTGTGATTACCCCCTCGTAGTGTCCTTTGTGTCACTCAGATAGTAGCTATTCATTTCTTTGTGTTTTTAACCCTTGGACTTGAACCGAAGGTCCCGGATTGTGCTAGGTTCTCTAAGTGTGAATCTCAGTACATGATGCTGACCTTTAACCCAAGATCCATTCCGTTGACCCCTGTTATCCATGGTCAAACCATACATCAGGATGGCTAACTTCAAATCCATCTAGCCCTCAAGTCTTTTGTTGTAGTCGTGATTGAATTGCGGCAACAAAACATCTTTCCTACCATTAGCTATGGCAGAGGTTCTTTCATGGAACCAAATGGATCACGACAAGAGTGCTCTTTGTGAGTCTCACATCTATGTTCGTGACTCTACCACACCTCCCTTTTCAGCATGAGTTTTGCAAGAGTGTTATCTTGTGCATCTACATCTCAGGATTTCTGACCTTGATCATGTTCCCTCTCTTAGTTTCTTTCCGACCTTTGTCTGCTAGTTAGCAGCCAAGTAGTAATTGTGCATTGGAATTTTCTAGTGCATGTTACTCTTGAGGTCTTTCAAGACATTTCACTTCGAGATGTCAGGAGAAACAAACTCCAGTACCTCGTCCATTTCTAGGACCTAGTCAAAGTGTTGTAATCCGCAGATTGTGAGGTTTATGTAGCTTCTAGTCTGTTCTACCTTAGAGTATCACACTCTTTTATATCTATAGGTCGTGCTAAGTCTCATGGCCTTATCGATGAAGTGATGCTCTGACATATCTTTACTCGCCCTTCCTCCGAGCTATCCGTGCTTGGGAATGTTGTAGTGTATGTATTGATGTGTCTATCCGAGATTCTTAGCAATTCTCATTGCTTCGAAATCCAAGGACATTTCTGTCATTCTTAGCATGATGGGTTAACCAATCACGAAGCAAAGTCTGACTGTGCTCCCAAGTCTGTTTGTTCAGGCGCCCATTTTTTTCGGTCAAAAAGTTAGGTTCATACCAAAGCTCTCAAGACCACATGAGGTGCTTTGAAAAGCAAGCTTTCCTCTCGAACTCAATGATATATCGTGGTTCATGATATTCTGGATGTCTTTCTAGCAGTTTCGCCATGTTGACACATTACCGTGTTGTCAAGTTCGTGATTATGTTGGTTCTCTGAATCACTAATTCTCCAAGAAATCGTACTAAATATCCTGGACTAGTTGGTTGAGCTTAAACAACAACTTGGAGAGTTAAAAGACAAAAGGCTCTATCCGATTTGACTTTTCTTAAAGAGATGTCTAGTTTTATTTGTGTTGAAGTAAGGAAGTATATCCTTGATGGATATGCTATCTTCCCAAATCTTTGATTTGAGCTTGGTCTATCGTCAAATCAAACTCAGCCCTAAGGACTATCTTGATGATGTTTTTACTAATGGTGTTTCGCCTGAGTACATCTTCATGCCCTTCTGGTCTGACCAATACTTTTGCCTCGTTCATGCGATATATGAGTCTCTCATTGGAGTGTTTTGATAAGTTTGTTGTTGAGTCCATCGATGACATTCGTATTTCCTCCATGTCTAAAGAGGTTCATATTGAATAGTTGGCACTGATGTTGGAAACTTTTAAGAACTATCTTTGTGTTATCACGAAGTATGTGTTCTGGATGTTAGAAGTAATCTTCTCTGGTTCACGTGCATTTGTTGAAAGATGTCGCCGTGTATTCGAGTAGAGTTTCCTTTGTTTTCCTCGGGAATCATCGCAAGTCAGTTATGCATGTGCGGAATATTCTTGAGATGGCAGGTTGTTACCTCCATTTTCTTGAAAGGTTCCTCTATGCACACTAAGCCACCGATTGGTTTGTTTGAGAAAGAGAAGAAGTTTAATAGCTTCAATATCTTCTATGAGGTCCCCACCATGACTCAATTGTGTTACATTGCAAGTTCATGTGCACGCAATTGCCTTTGGCAGCCGCAACCACATGTGTTTTGCAATCTAGCTCAATCCTTTGGAGCTTGACATTGAGGTCCATATCTTGAGAATCTAGCAGCAATACCTTTGTGGCAATTGTTGCAAATTTTCATCCAGACATGCTAAGTCTGAAATATCTCTACACCTAACCTAAGCTGAAGCTCAAGCAACAATGATGGTTAGTGTTTCTCAAGGATTTTTTGACATAGGTCTCTTTGTAAATCCGGCAAGAATGATGTCGTGGTTAACATAATTAGTCGGAAGGTCAAATGTCATAATCTCCTGAAACAACAAGAACAACCACTCCCTATAGGGATCTTATGTGACTTATTCTAGGAGTTGCCCTTATATGTATTTCTAATCCTAAAGTCTGACCTTCACTTGATGACCTGTTGAAGGATATTCTGAAGCCTGATATTGGTGTCTAGAAAATCAAGGAGAACATTAGAAGCAGCGTTGCTAAATGTCTCTTGGTCAATTCCCCGAAACCATTTCTCCGGTGACAACAACTTTGTAAGGAGAAAAATTCATTCACCGGTGATCCTGGCTACGTCGTTCGGCAATGCCTTTCCCCTTCCTTTGGTTTTTACTTGAAGTTCTCTTTAATTCACACGTTGTGTGAATTTGTCAGCCATATGTGACCCCAGTACTTCTGACTAAGCTTTAACCGAATGACAATGCTCTTGTCATATCCAAAGTTTAAAGCCTGTGAGAAGTATCTTTTCTTAGGATGCCAAATCTCCGTTGTCTATTCGTTCAAGTAACATGAAGCAATATCATAAACCTTGGCACTTCAGTAGTCAGTGCTTTTCCCCTTCCTGTTGTTTGTACCCGAAGCTCTAATCAATTCACACGTTGTGTGAATTCGTTAGTCATCTAGTGCCCCAACCTTTTAATTAGACAACAACCGTTTCATGTGCCCATACCAAAAGAGTGACTATGATTCTAAAATCCAAAGTTGCTCTTGTTGGATAATCATTTGTACCTCCACGAGTCACCCTCTCTAATAGTGCCTCATCATGGTATCAAAGGCATTTTAACTCCTCGCTACCTTGTCCTTTGTATTCTTATAAAGTGCGGAGAAATTGCCTACCAAAATTTGAAACTTCTTCAGTCTCCTCCGTTACCTTGACGTGTTTCATGTTTGTTAACTCAAGAGTTGTTTTTCAACACTCCTTCCATGATTTGACCATGAGATGCTCGATCTTCTAAAGATCCACCGTCCAGTGTCATTCCCTCTTTCCTTTAGAGTGAAGAAAGCAAAATGAAGAGTTCTTCATGGTGTGGTGTATCAAATTCTTCGTGATGTCGTGGATCAACCTCTTCAACAAGGAAGATTGTCATGGTATCGACAAGATCGTTGAAGACCGGAGTAGTGCTTGTTACTCTCTCTATTCCTACCTTGGAATCTCGGGACGAGATTCTTTTAAGGGGGATAGATCTGTAACACCCCTCTTTTAGTTAAACCTAATTAGGGTTTGATTGTGCATCATGGCATCCACATAATTTTCCTAAGAAAATTGCATCAAGGAAGAATTTGAAAACCCTAAGTGTTGTTTGAATCCCTCTCTTATTCAAATTCTCTCGAATTGCTTCAATTGTTCAAACTAAAACCTACCTTGCACTTCCCTATTAAGAAGTCCATGGATATTTTCATAAGTTCGGAAAAGTTTGAAACTTCAAACAGATTTCAAATTTGCAAAAGAATTTTGGAAACAAAATGAAAACAAAATTCAGAAAAAGAGAGAAGAGGAACCCCTCTATTTTTGGGCTCAGCCCAATCCTTTCCCTCCTCTCTCCAGCGCCAGCAGCCCAGCAGGCCGGCCCAACTGCCACCTCTTTCAGCCCACCAAATCCCCCAGGGGGTTATGTGAAAAATGCCATTTCATCCTCAACCTCCCGTTCCAGGAAGCACCTGCGTGTCGCCCGTCGACGTCGTCGCCGGCGCCAAGATGCTCGCCGCCGCTCTTCGCCGCCTATAAGAGCCCCTCTCGTCGCCAAGACGAACCCTAGCGGCCAGCTCCCCTTCTCGCTCGCTCTCTCTGCCTCTTATCCTGCGAGCCCGAAACCCTAGCTCGCCGGCCGACACCTTGCCCCGCAGCTCCGGCCATCCCCGAGCCCCGATGAGCACGCCATCAGCACCGCCGCGTCCTCCTCCATCTCCTGGCCAAAGGAATCGGCCGGGGATGCCCCCAATCGACGGGGACATCCCCTTCTTCTCCGCGTCCGGTCGCCGGCAACCGGCCCGATGCCGGCGCTACGGACCTCCCCCGCCCTCGCCGTCGCCACCTGCGTACTCCTGGTGAGCTTCTGGTTCGCTCGGACCCATCCACGGTCTCCCTCGCGTTCTGTAGCAACGCGGCGTCGTGCACATCCGTCCGCCGCTGCTCGGCCCTGCCGCCGGCAAGCCTCCGGCAACCATTTGCGGCTGGCTTCGCCTCCCTCTGGCTTGCCGTGCTCAGCTGTATCCAACGCGCTCCAGCCCTCATCCCCGTTTGCGCTCAATCGCTGAGTCCCTGCACTGCCAGAGAGAGCTAGTGTACATTGTTTCAGTTTGAAGCTACATAGAGAAAGATAGCAGCGGCCCTTTCAGTTTTGATAAAACAACTCCGTCCAAATGGCTGGATGTAGCTTCTACTGGATTGATCTCCATGTACATACACGTCTATGTATTGGAGTTGCATTGTATCTCCTATTTCTGCCAGGAGAGAACCAATCTGAACCGGTACAATACGTTCAACACCTGCATAAGTATGCCCACTGAAAATCCTTCTCCGGTTGTGCATATAGCTGTCAGCCTGAAACATTTCTTTTCGAAATACAACAACCAGCAGAAACATGTTAGTGCTCGGGTACTAGCTGTACATCAACTTCTATCTTCAGATTTCTTAGAAGAAGAGTTAGAGCCCAGGGAAATGTCAGTTCGGTCAGGCGTTTAGAACAGTTGTTGTATTGTATCCTTTTTGTTCAGTATAAAACTACAGTACTGAAGATCTAAACTCAGTAATGCCTAACAAAATTCGTGAGATCTTTTCATAGAGTTTAAGAAAGTAATTTCGTATTCTGCAGTTCTCTGTTTTTCAGAAAATAAAGTAAACTTGTGAAATTCATAACTAATTCATATAAAATCAGAAAAATGCAAATAAGATATCAAACTGTTCATAAAAATGTCCTCTATCTGTTTCTAGCAAAATCATGCATCATTAAACAACTTATACCTCTGTTTATAATAGAAGAACAAAACAACTCTTTTATGTAATCATGGAGTTAATTCAAATGCTATCTCTACAGTATTTGAACTGCATTTAAATTGTTGTCCATGTTTAGGGATTAGAATTCAGGACCTTTAAATATGTCATGTCATCATTCTTGTTTGCGCATTGCATTATGCCATGTGTTGATTGTTGTTCTACCTTTCCGGTGTTTGCTTCTTCGCGATCTATAGAGCAAGTGCCCGAGACGATGAAGATCGACAACGACGAAGATCAATACTTGTCCATCGACGAACAAGTCAAGATGGGATCTCCGAAGATCCATATCGGTTTGTCAGGGATAAAAGGCAAGCCCTAGCTCTGGTTCACATTATGATTTCGAAATGCTTTTACTTCGGTTCCTACATATCGCATTCGTTTCCAATATGTTTTATCGGCGGATATAGTTATCCTATGTGTGTTGCATTTACCATCCTTGTAGCCTAAATACTCGATCCACTTGCTCCCAGCAAGACTAGGTTTGAGCTCGTGTGCATCGCTAGAGCCGTTATATTGAATATGCTTAGCCATGCTTAGTTGATGAATTCTGATCAATCCGGTTGATGAATCAGAGCTGCGAATGAACCTAGTTTGACAGGATGGCGTGGTAAGATCAATGATGATGTTAATAAACATGTTTAAAGGCTTGGATGGGCCGCCACATGGGGATGTGGTGATTTGACTCATTCTCGCCGATACTAGGACCTGAGGTTCTCGCCTTCGGAACCAAGACTGAGCGTACAGCCACACGGGGCCCATGGGAACCCCTTGGCCCGAACTTGCCTAGCTTACCCATGAGTCAATTAGTTTGCGAGTTCCATTTGGCATTTTGCATGGCGAAGGCGTGGAAAAGGTTTTCAAAGGTGCATCATACAGGACGTGGCTAGGGTGAAGGATGCTGGAGGCATTGAACTGGATCCCCTGCGCACAATGACCGGGACCGCCTCGGAGAATGGCTACCTACGATGACGGAGCTCCCCAGTTAGTTTGACTCATGGAATAGGCGAAGCAAGGGAAATGTTTTGGTCGACCACCCTCTGCCGGCACACCAAGGAAGTGTGCTAACGTTCTGGCATTAAGAGTCGGTCGGCGCGTGTGGGTAAAGTTGTACACCCTGCAGGGTTAAATCTTTTCGAAAAGCCGTGTCCACGGTTACGGACGACTTGGGGAAGGACGTGTTGATCATAGAGAACTTTAACCTAATCGTAAAACTTGGAATCAATGTGTGATAAGGATCCCTCCTCAGGGTATCGAGGGGGTGCTCCTAGTTGATAGGTTCAGCATATGATGAAGATCTCGGTGGATTCAATATGATGATCAGTAGAGCTAGAGATATCGCTCTCTTATCCCCTTTTAAAATGATCTGAGTAGACGAGCTTCTGCCCCCTCTTGTTTACAAAGGAAAATTGGCTTTCTGCAAAATAAGCTCCACATAAAGCCTCGCATAGCAGCTTTGCTAAAAGGTTGTACTAAGTCTTGCTGAGTCCCTGTACTCAGCTTTGCATGCTTTGTTTCAGATGAAGTCGCTCCAACAAATGAAGGTTTCTAGGTCGACATCGACGAGTAGCTTGGGATTCCCGGGTGGCGGCACTGGAATCTATGGGTTGGGACGTCGCCGTTATGCTCCCGGCCTCTTAGGCCTTTTGCTATCTTGCTATTTAGAATAGCATAACTTTGCTTCCGTTGATTGATGAATTGTCGAGTCGGTGACCTCTCGCTTGTAATACTTTGGTTCTTTGCTCAGTTATGAGCTTGTATTACTCTTTGTGTCGTAGAGTCTTTGTTGTGTTACCGATTCTCACCCTGTAGGCCCTAGAGATCTAGGTTAGACTTATGCCAGATGCAGATCTGGGTTTGTCTAGCCTACGACCCCCGGGGTCGCGACAGCATGATCGGCATGCGGCATGCCATCCGCGGAGCGCATAAGGTTCCGTTCAGTTTACCGAGCCTGCTCCACTGCGACCCCGAGACAATTCTCAGGGCTTCGAGGTTTCTTCACCCCTCATAGTTTTCTCTTCTCTCTTTCCCCTTCTTTTTCCGATAACTCCATGGCTAGTATGGCTTCTTGAAAAGTTACCTTGCGATTACTACTTGTAGTGCCCTGCATGTTCACCTGACCTAGTAGTTGCTTCCTCTCTCTCGTGTTTTAACCTCGACTTGAACCGGCAGACCTGATTGTGGCCGGGTTCTTTGAATTCAGCATACGATGCTGACCTTTAACCCAAGATCCATTACTTGGTGACCCCAGTTGTCCGGCGGTCAAACCATAAGCATTAGGATGATACGATCTTCCAAATCCGACTAGCCTTCCAAGATTGTGGTCAGTTGTCGTGATCGAATTACGGCAGCCATTGACCTTTCCCACCATTAGCCATATGGCGGTGGGGTTCCTTTATGGAACTCGTGATGGATCACGACAAAGGTATCTCCCTGCAGAGTCTCACATCTATGACCACGACTCCATCGCACATCCGACAAGTTCACATAAGCCTTCACAGAGAGTTAACTTTATGCACCATACACCCCGGTGATGATCTAATTCTTGATCATGTTCATCCCTCCTAGTTTCTTCTCGGCCTTTATCCGCCTACGCGTTAAGCGCAAGTGGTAATTAGAGCAATGCCGAATCTTCTGGCGCGCGTTACTCTATGCGGTCTTTCAACACATTCTGCCGCAGATGTCGAATAGAGAAACAAAACAATTTCCAGACTTCGCCCATTTTTAGGACTTGGTCAAAGTGTTGTAATCCGCAGACAAAAGGTTTATGCACCTTCTCGTTCGCTTCCGCTCTTGTGAGAACACACTCTTTTTATATCTATACAGTCGTGGCTACGTCTCATGGCCTTATCGATGCTGGAAGTGATGCTCTTACATATCTTT
>NC_061508.1:150099464-150145191 GCF_022539505.1 Lolium rigidum
ATATATATATATAGGTCTGCTATTCTCGAACCGGTTCGAGAATAGCTATTCTCGAACCACTTCGAACTTTCAGCTACTCATGCAGTGAACTTCCTAGCGGAACACATGGATTTCACGTTTTCATGTGTATTGTTTTGATCGCGATTTACAAACCGCTAATCGGAGCGATACAAATGATATACCGTTGGAAAGCTAGAGAAATTGCGCAACTTTTTCGTTCAGATAGTTTCCCCAAATTCATGACGTTTTAAAGTTAATTTCAAATATAATAGACTCTATTTCCGCGGATTTCTGTGTTTTCGCACAGTGTTTTGGGAGCCATTTTCAAACCACTCATCGGTTTGATGCATTCAATATACTGTTGAAAAGGTATGAAAATTGCGCAACTTTTCGTTTAGATTGTTTTCCCAAATAATGTAAGGTTTAAGAGCAGATTTAAATATACTCGAATCAGTTTTCCGAACTACTTCGATTTCGTATTGTTTTTTGCGTGCTATTTTCAAACCGCTATTGGTATTGATGCATATGATATATCATTAGAAAACTACGAAAAATGCGCATCTTTTTCGTGTAGGACTTTTTCCCAAATTATTTATAGTTTTAAAGTAATTTCAGAAATACTAAGAACATAGATGTTCGCCCGCAAACAAACGGTTCGAGTTTGACGTGCCTTCGATGCTTGGGTGGGGCGGGTCGACATGCTAGAATGTAATTAGGGTTATATTGGTGTCAATTGATTGAGGCGGGGCTGGATTTGGGCAATCCGAGCTTGTAGTTACGACTTCAGTTTGTAGAATTTCCGTCCTGGTAAAATCAGAGTAGCTGAACTTCTTCTGACATACATGTGAATTTCCTGTGACGTGCTAGTGAACTTCCGGTCGCAATGTATAAGCTCTCCACTGTGTCCAGATTTTTCATCGTAGATTTCAAATTGTCTATCAGAACTTTGCATATAATATACCGTTGAAAAGCTATGCAAATTACTCATCTTTTCATGTAGAAGATTTATCAATATTCTTAACAATTTGAGAGAAGATTTAAATATATAAAACTCTGTTTTTAGAACTTCTCGTTGTTTTTTCACACTCATAGTGAACTTCAATATTATATGAACTGAACTACTAATATTCACTGAGAGAACTTTAGTGTATTTTCTATGCGAGCTTCCAGAAGAATTTTGGCGTAATGTTCATGAAATGAACTATGAGTAGTTTTAGTGCCAAAGCCAAACGAGTGAGCCTTCCTATATCAAAGATGTATATACTTCTCCTTCTTTTGCCAATGCGTTGTGCAAGATCATGTAGTGTACTGCTGAAGAGAAGTTAATCCACTGCCCATGTGTTGCAACACATTTTCATACAGTTTTATAAAGCAGTGCCATCTGGTCAGCAATCACACAAGCATACATCACCAAAAAGTAGCAGTTCAGAACTAGCCTCCAAAGGTTCGAGAGAAGCAAGCACCTGCTCCCTACATTTTCACCCGATGCACAAACGTCATGCTGTAGAAGTGAACTTTTCATATAGTCATCTGAACATCTTTTTCACAAAAAAAAGTGTACTGCTCTCCCAGATGCATAACAGTGAACTTCACACATAGTTAATATACAAAAAATTATCCACCTCAAAGCGGAAACATCAGAGGCAAAATTCACAAATGGCCTATCTAACATTCTCGAATAAAAATCCACCCAACATGAATAATCTAAAGTGAAGTATTAGGGGACATGAACTCCACGAATAGGAGAAGACAACTACATGAATTAGTGTCCAGTAAACTTCGGGCATCCCACGACGCTTCCATCCCGGTGATGCTCCCGCGACAAAAGTCCTGCAGCCGCGAGGCAGTTAGGCTTGACGATGCCATTGACAGGAGCCACTGTCAAGTCGCCACCACCAACCAGAAGCAGCATGGGACCGACACCAAGTTTATGTCCTCGTCCTCTACGGCATCGCCTTGTTAGGGTGGCAGCGCTCCGGGAGTCCCTCGCTGTATATGCATGTAATGCTTGGATGATGAGAGTGGACTTCTCAAGTACCCGGCACCAAAGTGATTAAATTAGGTGAATAACAAACCTGAAATATTGTAGTATAATGAAGGCACATAGTTGATCAGCACTCCATAGCTTTGTATTATGTACCCAGTATCGCATAAAAACTGCCCAGTGTTGTATGTGTGATTTTCTTGCTGTGAATAGACATCGAACATTATATCACATTTTCGAGAAGTTCACCAATTACATGAAATTCAGTGATAAAATCTTCAAAAATAAGCAACCTTCATATTTGGAAGAACTGAACCCCCACGGAATATAAAAGTGAACTTTTCATCACGGTGAACTGAACTTCTATTTTTACTCTTTGTACTTTTTAAACCTTAACGTGCATCGCAGAAAATGAACTGCCCGGAAAATAATGAACTTGTGTTGGGAATAAGAAGTGAGGGGAACTGAATTACCTAGCTCCAATTAGCAGGAGATGTGAACTTCAAAATTTAGGAGAAATGAACTCCATGGATTAGAAAAAATGAGTTCTTCATCTCCACATCTTTATTCCGGTTGTGCACTTGTGTTCGGTTGCTTCATCCAAATGAAACGAAGAGCCTGAATTGCACTTGTAATAACAACAACGGGAGGCAGCCGCAAGAACACCCAGCTTGTTGCCATGCTGCTTGTGGGCACTGTTATGGTAGTTAAGTCCTATTAAAAAAAGAAGCGAGCTTCACATGAAAAAAAGGTGTACTGCGCTAATGAAATAATGTGAACTTCAAAAAAGAATCGCACAAATCTTATCGGCTTAAAAATTGCAAAGTGGACTTCGAATATTTAATTTAGTGAACTTCATGTGTAGCCGGTCAAAAAACACATATCATGAATCTACAACTCTACAAACGAGTAATCTTCTCCATACATCAATTAAAACAACTGTCGATGCTTGAGATAAATCAACAAAGGAAGTTACGATACTTAAACTCATGCGAGATAAATCAACAAAAGAAGTTACTAATTTACGACATATTAGAGGAACTACTATTCCCACATATCAATGTATGTTAACTTCCTGAGTTGGAGTTGTGAACTCCGTGAAATGAAAGTTGCAAATCATTTTTTAAGAGCAGCTTTTAATATAGTAACTCATTTTTAGGTAGCAAGTGAACTCTCCCGCCAATAAAACGAACTTCGACAAACAAGGAACTAAATAAACAAGTGCACAAACCAATGGACGAACTAAATAAATAAGTAGCAAGAGATGTGAACTTCATGAATTAGGAGAAGTGAACTACAAGTAGCACTATGTTTTAATAACAAATTAAGCATGTCCGAGATGGGACTAGTTTCAACCAAACAAACTGAAATTCTCATGCTGAACTAACTAACTCCACGTCAAATAACAATGAACTTCAGAACATGTGTTACTACTACCATTTTTTAGAAGTTAACTCACAAGCTAACCTCGTGGGTGGTCCGGCAGCTGGGGTTGCTTGCTTAGATAGAGGTTTGAATCATCGAGAGCGAGTAATAAATGATGGAAATTAGCAATACGTGGAAGTCTGGTTCTAGTTGCTACAAGAACATATATTGCGGACCCACTTAAAGGGAACACTTTTCTCCAAAAAAAAGAGGAAGAAGCGCAGATACACTAGCGAGTTTTGAGAACAAACAGCAGTTTCATTTTCCCTGGACCATGAGTGTAGCGCCAAATAAGAGTGAATGGGCTGCCCAGAATAATATAAGTGGGATGCAACACTTTTTACAAAAAAATATTGCAGTACCATTATGCAGATAATTTAGTTTATGTGCACCAGATCGAGCGTGAGATGCAATACCGTCTCTCCGAATCTTGGACATGTCGTTGCATGCTAGTATGCCAAGATTTTATCCAGTCTTACTTATGCATCCTAGCATGTAGCATGAACCAGCCAGCTTGGTAATTGTAATCGATCGTCAACGGAACAAGCCCAAAAAGTTGATGTATTAGGAACATATAACTTCATGCATCAGGAGAAGTGAACTCGACACATCATAGCAGGGATAGCACGAACTTACGGGACTGAAACTAATCGACACGACGACACCCGAGGTTAACTTCTCAAACTATTTTGTGTGATGTAATCGTCTAAACTTTGGCCAATATGAATAAAGAATACACAATCTGTATTAAAATCTCAGACACACCAGCTGCAGTTTATAAGGATTACCATCACCAACATTCTAAGATCAACTACACGAGATGATATGAGCGACAGGTGGACTCACCGGCTGTCGTCGTGGCTGAATCCTGAATCGCGCGAGGTGAAGTTGTAGTGGAGTTCTTGACGAGAGCACGGTGGACACCGAGTATATGCACATGGTTTTGTTGTGCCCGGACGGATCATGTCATCCTTCTTACCATGGATAAATACCTGAAAAGGAACAGCAAAAGCAAGTTAAAATAACCGGCTTTTGTAAACAAAAGGAATCTCTACTTCCTTTTATAGTCAGACACGACATCAGCGCATACTTGTACCAAATTATTCCCAACCTTGATTCATTTTTTCCATAAAAATGAGAGAACAAATACGAGAAAAAGAGAGACATAGAACACTATTTCAGCAAAAAACAGCAGTGAGGACAATATACGCCTGCACTTCACTGATGCAAGGAGTTGCATTTTAAATAAAAACAAACTTCACATTTTTGTGCTGATGTGGACAAGCAAAATTGCATTTCAAGTAAAAGCGAACTTGCATTTTAAATAAAAGCTAACTTCACATTTTTGTGCTTATGTGGACAAGCAAACTTGCATTTTAAATAACAATGAACTGCACATTTTTGCGCTTATGTGGACAAGCGAACTTGCATTTTAAATAAAAGCGAACTTCATAATTTTGTGTTTATGTGGACAAGCGAACTTGCATTTTAAATAAAAGCGAACTTCACCTTTTTGTGCATATGTGGACAAGCGAACTTGCATTTTAAATAAAAGCGAACTTCACATTTTTGTGCTTATGTGGACAAGCAAGCGTGCATTTTAAATAAAAACGAACTTGCATTTTAAATAAAAGAGAACTTCACATTTTTGTGCTTATGTGGACAAGCAAGCTTACATTTTAAATAAAAGCGAACTTGCATTTTCAATAAAAGTGAACTTCACTTTATTGTGCTTATGTGGACAAGCGAGCTTGCATTTTAAAGAAAAGCGGACTTGCATTTTAAATAAAAGTGAACTTCACATTTTTCTGCTTATGTGGCGAGCTTGCATTTTAAATAAAATCTAACTTGCATTTTTTATAAAAGTGAACTTCACTTTTTTACATGTCAACAACAACGACTTGCAGTACCTGGGCGTCCAGCAGCTTGTCCAACAGCAAGGCGTGCTCACGGGACTGTAGCCAAGCAGCGAAACTTTGGAGCCTCATCATTGGAAAGATTGACATTTTGACTGGGCCAATGCAAAGAAGATAAAAGAGAACCATCATTTGCTTGTGGAGTGAACTACGACCATTTTAAATCTTATTTTGCTAACTGAACTGCCTTCTGCGAATTTAGTGCACTCGCTTGAAATAATCAAGCGAACTCATATTTTTAATTAGTCATGAGTGAATTAGTAATTGTGGGATAGGCAAACTGCCCCAAATCAAATTGGTTAACTACCGATATGAATTTATAAACTCGTCCAGAGCATACTCTCCAGAATGAACCAACTTAACTCGACCTTTTCTCATGTTTTTATCGACACAAAATGAACCAACTTTTTACTGTTTTTAGCTGAAAATATAAGACAACCTAAACAAAATCCAAAAAATGGAAATTGAACTAATCTGAGCGATGCGAATTTCTTTTCGTATCACACTGAACTTCTGTACTGCTTATTTTTTTGCTTTCATGAATAAAGATATCCGATTCTCACAGGCATATCAACAAGCAGATAATGAGCAAATGATATACCATTGCACAGGCGATTATGAGCTTGGAGGAGAAGGGCCAGATGTGTATATTTTAACTACCTCTTCCATGAATAAAGTTCTGCTATTTGCGTTCCTAGTATTCAGCAAAGCCAGGTAAAACCGGACAAGCACTAGCAGTTCACTGTGGAACGAACTTTGTGAAATCAAAAGACCGAGCTTCTGAAATTATTTATGTGCACTCCGATCATTCAAACTTTAATCAATCAAAATAATCAATCTAATAAACAAGCCATCGACGAGTTAAAAATCAGTACACCACCAACAAAAAATTGTAAAATTAACAAGCAGCAAATCCTTTGCCAAGAAAATACTAGTCCAGTGAACTAGCAGCAGGACAACGGTCCCGATCGGGCAGCAGTAGTACTACAGCATGACAATAAAGATTGAATTAGTACCAGTTTGGAGACTGCCGGGACGTAGTTCAGAGCTGAACGCGCAACAATTCAACACGATTAGAGACTGCCGGGAGTAAGGACGGATAGCAGGTGATCACGAGGAGAAACCTGGAAGGCGTGCGTCAATGTGATGGCCGGCGGCACGCAGGGAAATCAAAGCCTGTGCTCGCAGGAATCCAAATCTGCAACCGAGGGACTGCATGTCGGGCGCGCGCGGCCGGCCGATGCCGGATCTCGCGGCTGCGCAGGCCCGTCGGCAAGCACGGCCGCGCAAGGGGGTAGTAGGCGGCTGGTGGAGGGAGACCATTGACCCAGATCGAGAAAAAAGGAGGCCAAAAGAGGCGATGTGGAGGAGGGAGGCTAGCTCGCTGTGATGTGGTTGGTCTGCCGTATAGAAGGAGGCTGGGGTGGCGCTAAGTAGAACGGAGGCCGACGCGGCGCCAAGTAGGAAGGAGGCGGGGGCAGCGAGGAATGAGGCTGGGGCGGCGCGGCGATGGGGAGGAGACGGGGGCTCAGACGCATCGACCCGAAGAAGGTCTTCCGCCGAGGGGAGTTCGCCGGACTCCGTCACCGACTCCCTCGCGTCGGCTACCGCCGCCGCTCGCTCGTCGGCGCCGACCGGGTAGAAGGGAGAGGATTTTTTATCGGCAGTTCACTGCTGTGGTCGGGGTGGGGTGCGACCGCGCGACTGTAGTTAGTGGCTTTCGGGGGTGGGCTGTTCGGTTCGGTCGGTTTTGGGGGTGGGTTCTAGAATAGCTATTCTAGAACCACTCTTAAGGGGGGTTCGAGAATAGTTGGGCTCTATATATATATATATATATATATATATATATATATATAGGATAAATACTTCCTACCCGTGGGTGTAGTTACACCCATGTCTAATATACTACCATACGGAAGTATCTATGATACTTTATCGGTTTGAGTATATTCGTATACTATATCTAAGGTACTCCAAATAAAGTTTTGTGAAAAAAATGCAAGTGAACCCATAGTTTGAACTATATATCCGAAATACATGCATATGTATACGTATAAAATGAGTCTATGTAAAAAAAAGTACATACTGCTTGCAAAGTAGTATATATACTTCCAAAATAGTTTTATATACTTCATACTACATGTACATACTATCCGGTATGATAGATACTCTCTAGATTATGAGAAACACGCTTGGGTGTAACTACACCCGGGTGTAGTATAAATATGTCATATATATATATATATATATATATATATATATATATATATATATATATATATATGGATAAATACTTCCTACCCCTGGGTGTAACTACACCCATCCCTCGTATACGATCATACAAAAGTATATATGATACTTTATCAATTTGAGTATGTTCGTATATTGTATCTAAGATACTCCATACCAACTTTGGTGAAAAAAATTAAATACACCCATAGTTTGCACTATATATACAAAATACATGCATATTTATACGTAAAGAAATAGTGTACGTAAAAAAGTGTACATACTACCTACAAAGTAGTATATATACTACCAAAATATTCTTATATACTTCATACTACATGTATATACTCTTCGGTATGATAGATACTACCTAGATTGTGTGAAACACACGTGGGAGTAACTACACCCGGGTGTAGCATGAATATGTCCTATATATATATATATATATATATATATGTATACCAGCACTATTCTGCAACCGGTTGCAGAATAATATTCAGAGCACCGACTTGTACTTCCCTGGACACAAGGTTGTACTTCCTAGATAACAGGGTTCAACTTTCTGTCGAACGTACCTGAACTTCTCATTTTCTTCAGAGCTGCTGATTCTACTTCGTGTTTCCCAACCATTTGTCGGAATTATGCAAATGACATACCGTTGGATAGATAATGAAAAACCGCAACTTTTTCATGTTCACACTTTTCACAGATTTTGCACGGTTTAAATTTAATTTTGAAAATACGAAAACGTTTCTATATGGCCAGAAAACGAACTTTTAGTTCGGTTTTTGAATCGCTTATCGAAACTGTGCAAATGATATACCGTTGGATAGATAATGAAATTGCGCAACTTTTTCATGTGTTATGTTTTTTAAAAATCCTCACAGTTTTTGAATAATTTTGAAAATACTGAAATTCGGACGTACTCAAAAAACGAGCGGACAGTAATTTGGATGATTTGTTTCAACCGTATATCGGAATGATGCAAATGATATGGCATTGGAAAGCTATGGACTAGGCGCAACTTTCTTATTCCAATTGTTTTCTCTAATTCCTTACAGTTTAATAGAATAACACGAATTACTGTCCGCCTTTTTTGTGTGACGAGCACCGAATGATTTTCCCCGCGATTTTCATGCGGTATATTTAAACAATGCAAATGATATATGGTTGGAAAGTTCTCAAAATGGCGCATCTTTTTCGTATCTACCATTTTTGCCAACACCAAACGATTTGAAAGTAATTTTAGAAGTTTTGAAATCATATTTCCGGTATATTTTGTGGGATAACGGTTTGAGTTTGATGGATTAGATCCATTTATTTGTTGGAAAATGTTGTAGGTAATGAAATTAGACATATGCTCTACCATATAAAGCTTTTGGTGACAATTACTGAAGTGGTTGGTGATCAAATCGATGAGATTTGCACAATAGATTTCCGCCCCGTAAAACCAGAGCGTTGAACTTCCCTCGACGCGAACTTGCACTTCTAGGGAAATGCGGTTGTACTTCTCGGTGCTGTTTCACGAAAGTGTTCAGTAAAATGACTATAAGTTTGTCATACGGTGTCCGTTTGAGATCCACGACCACACAAAATGCTCAGCACAACCACGCGCATCTGAACTTCCCACGACATGTCCTTGTACTGCTTGGCCTTCGTGGTTGTACTTCCTGGGAATATTTTGATACTAGTGTGTTTTACAAAAGAAAACTAGCATGTGTGCTTCGAAATGATAATGTTAGATTGTCCCTATATTCTATTTTAAGAGATTCTGCACTTCCCGGATCTTAATATTTGAACTTCACAATATTGCTATGTGAACTTATGTGGGGGTATTTTCTTCATGTAATTACCGCTTGAACTTCCTGTTGTCTCCGCCTGTACTTCTCGGAATCACTTCTCATACTTCCTCGCAGATGACGGGATTATTTTGTTTTTTCTACATGTGGACTTTGTCGGGTTTCTTATACTTCCTATATTAAGTTGGTGTATTCCTCGTGTTGAATGGTTGTACTTCTCGTTGTCAAGTATATGAACTTCTTTACGGGTGACGAGATTTTTATTGTTTTTTGCTATATGAACTTAGGTGGGAGTATTTTTCTTTGAACACTTTTAATTCATGTAATTACCGCTTGTACTTCCTGTTGTCTCCGCCTGTACTTCTCGGAATCACTGCACGTACTTCCTCGCAGATGACGGGATTATTTTGTTTTTTCTACATTTGGACTTTGTCGGGTTTCTTGTACTTTTCTATATTAAGTGGGTGTACTGCTCGTGCCGAATGGTTGTGCTTCTCGTTTTCAAGTATATGAACTTCCTCGCGGGTGATACGTCTCCGACGTATCGATAATTTCTTATGTTCCATGCCACATTATTGATGATATCTACATGTTTTATACACATTATATGTCGTATTTATGCATTTTCCGGCACTAACCTATTAACGAGATGCCGAAGAGCCGATTCTGTTGTTTTCGCTGTTTTTGGTTTCGGAAATCCTACAAAGGAAATATTCTCGAATTGGACGAAATCAACGCCCGGGGTCCTATTTTTGCACGAAGCTTCCGGAAGACCGAGGGGAAAGGAAGTGGGGCCACGAGGCGCCGCCACGGCAGGTCGGCGCGGCCCGGGTCTTGGCCGCGCGGCCCTGGCGTGTGGGGCCCTCGTGTGGCCCCCGCGTTGCCCTTCCGCCTACTTAAAGCCTTCGTCGCGAAACCCCCGATGCCGAGAGCCACGATACGGAAAACCCATCGAGACGCCGCCGCCGCCAATCCCATCTCGGGGGATTCTGGAGATCACCTCCGGCACCCTGCCGGAGAGAGGAATCATCTCCCGGAGGACTCTTCACCGCCATGGTCGCCTCCGTTTTGATGAGTGAGTAGTTCACCCTCGGACTATGGGTCCATAGCGGTAGCTAGATGGTTGTCTTCTCCTCATGTGCTTCATTGTCGGATCTTGTGAGCTGCCTAACATGATCAAGATCATCTATCTGTAATTCTATATGTTGTGTTTGTCGGGATCCGATGGATAGAGAATACTATGTTATGTTGATTATTAATCTATTACCTATGTGTTGTTTATGATCTTGCATGCTCTCCGTTATTAGTTGAGGCTCGGCCAAGTTTTTACTCTTAACTCCAAGAGGGAGTATTTATGCTCGATAGTGGGTTCATGCCTCCATTTAAATGCAGGACGAGTGACGAGAAAGTTCTAAGGTTGTGGATGTCTTTGTTGCCACTAGGGATAAAACATTGATGCTATGTCCGAGGATGTAGTTATTGATTACATTACGCACCATACTTAATGCAATTGTCCGTTGTTTTGCAACTTAATGCGGAAGGGGTTCGGATGATAACCTGAAGGTGGACTTTTTAGGCATAGATGCATGCTTGGATAGCGGTCTATGTACTTTGTCGTAATTCCCAATTAAATCTCACAATATTCATCATATCATGTATGTGCATTGTCATGCTCTCTTTATTTGTCAATTGCCCGACTGTAATTTGTTCACCCAACATGCTATTTATCTTATGGGAGAGACACCTCTAGTGAACTGTGGACCCCGGTCCATTCTTTACATCCGAAATACAAATCTGCTGCTATTGTTCTTTACTTGTTTTACGCAAACAATCATCATCCACACTATACATCTAATCCTTTGTTACAGCAAGCCGGTGAGATTGACAACCTCACTCTGTTTCGTTGGGGCAAAGTACTTTGGTTGTGTTGTGCAGGTTCCACGTTGGCGCCGGAATCTCTGGTGTTGCGCTGCACTACATCCCGCCGCCATCAACCTTCAACGTGCTTCTTGACTCCTACTGGTTCGATAAAACTTGGTTTCTTACGGAGGGAAACTTGCTGCTGTACGCATCACACCTTCCACTTGGGGTTCCCAACGGACGCGTGCTGTACGCGTATCAAGCTAAATTTCTGGCGCCGTTGCCGGGGAGATCAAGACACGCTGCAAGGGGAGTCTCCACAATCCAATCTCTTTACTTTGTTTTTGTCTTGCTTTATTTTATTTACTACTTTTTTTGCTGCACTTATATCAAAACACAAAAAAATTAGTTGCTAGTTTTACTTTATTTACTGTCTTGCACTCTATATCAAAAACACAAAAAAAATACAGTTACTTGCATTTATTTCATCTAGTTTGCTTTATTTACTACTGCTAAAATGGGTACTCCTGAAAATACTAAGTTGTGTGACTTCACAACCACAAATAATAATGATTTCTTATGCACACCTATTGCTCCACCTGCTACTACGGCAGAATTCTTTGAAATTAAACCTGCTTTACTCGAATCTTGTTATGCGAGAGCAATTTTCCGGTGTTAGTTCTGATGATGCTGCTGCCCATCTCAATAATTTTGTTGAATTGTGTGAAATGCAAAGGTATAAAGATGTAGATGTTGACATTATAAAATTAAAATTGTTTCCTTTCTCATTAAGAGGAAGAGCTAAAGATTGGTTGTTATCTCTGCCTAAGAATAGTATTGATTCATGGACTAAATGCAAGGATGCTTTTATTGGTAGATAATCCCCCTGCTAAAATTATATCTTTGAGGAGTAGCATAATGAATTTTAAACAATTGGATAATGAGCATGTTGCACAAGCTTGGGAAAGAATGAAATCTTTGGTTAAAAATTGCCCAACCCATCGACTGACTACTTGGATGATCATCCAAACCTTTTATGCAGGACTGAACTTTTATTCGCGGAACCTATTGGATTCAGCTGCTGGAGGTACCTTTATGTCCATCACTCTTGGTGAAGCAACAAAACTCCTTGATAATATGATGATTAATTACTCTGAATGGCACACGGAAAGAGCTCCACAAGGTAAGAAGGTAAATTCTGTCGAAGAAACCTCTTCCTTGAGTGATAAGATTGATGCTATTATGTCTATGCTTGTGAATGATAGGACTAATGTTGATCCTAATAATGTTCCGTTAGCTTCATTGGTTGCCCGAGAAGAACATGTTGATGTAAACTTCATTAAAAATAATAATTTCAACAACAATGCTTATCGGAACAATTCTAGTAATAACTATAGGCCATATCCTTATAATAATGGTAACGGTTATGGTAATTCTTATGGGAATTATTACAACAATAATAGGAACACACCCCTGGACTTGAAGCTATGCTTAAAGAATTTATTAGTACACAAACTGCTTTTAACAAATACGTTGAGGAAAAACTCAATAAAATTGATATTCTCGCTTCTAAGGTTGATAGTCTTGCCTCTGATGTTGATCTTTTAAAATCGAAAGTTATGCCTAATAAGGATATTGAAAATAAAATTGTTACTACAGCAAATTCCATCCAAGTTAGAATTAATGAGAATATAAGATTGATGGCCGAATTGCATGCTAGGTGGGAAAGAGAAGAAAATGAAAAACTAGCTAAAGAGAATAATGTAGCTTAAGTTTGGACTATTACCACCACTAGTAATGCTAATGCTCCACATGTTGCTGCACCTCCTACTAATAATGGTCAAACAATTGGTGTTGGCAATGTTTCCACTTCTAATGCAAAGCCTGCAAAACTGCCTGAAACTGCTAAAACTGCTGAAATTTTTTCCAACATTGGGGATGATGATCCCATTGCTTTAGATTATAATGGTTTGGATTTTGATGATTGCCACATCTCTGAAGTTATAAATTTCTTACAAAAACTTGCTAAGAGTCCCAATGCTAGTGCTATAAATTTGGCTTTCACAAAACATATTACAAATGCTCTCATAAAAGCTAGAGAAGAGAAACTAAAACTTGAAACTTCTATTCCTAGGAAGCTAGAGGATGGTTGGGAGCCCATCATTAAGATGAAGGTCAATGACTTTGATTGTAATGCTTTATGTGATCTTGGTGCAAGTATTTCCGTTATGCCTAAGAAAATTTATGATATGCTTGACTTGCCACCATTGAAAAACTGTTATTTGGATGTTAATCTTGTTGATAATGCTATAAAGGAACCTTTGGGGAGAGTTGACAATGTTCGCATTACCATTAACAATAACCTTGTCCCCGTTGATTTTGTTGTCTTGGATATTGAATGCAATGCATCTTGTCCCATTATATTGGGAAGACCTTTTCTTCGAACTGTTGGTGCCACCATTGATATGAAGGAAGGTAATATTAAATATCAATTTCCTCTCAAGAAAGGTATGGAACACTTCCCTAGAAAGAGAATGAAGTTACCTTTTGATTCTATTATTAGAACAAGTTATGATGTTGACACTTCGTCTCTTGACAACACTTGATATACACTTTCTGCGCCTAGCTGAAAGGCGTTAAAGAAAAGCGCTTATGGGAGACAACCCATGTTTTTACTACAGTATTTTTGTTTTATATTTGAGTCTTGGAAGTTGTTTACTACTGTAGCAACCTCTCCTTATCTTAGTTTTGTGCATTGTTGTGCCAAGTAAAGTCTTTGATAGTAAGGTTCATACTAGATTTGGATTACTGCGCGTAGAAACGATTTCTTTGCTGTCACGAATTTCGACCTGCCTCTCTGTAGGTAGCTCAGAAAATATGCCAATTTACGTGCGTGATCCTCAGATATGTACGCAACTTTCATTCAATTTGGGCATTTTCATTTGAGCAAGTATGGTGCCTCAATAAAATCCGTCTTTACGGACTCGTTACGTTTTGACAGATTCTGCCTTTTATTTCGCATTGCCTCTTTTGCTATGATGGATGAATTTCTTTGCTTCATTAATGTCCAGTAGCTTTATGCAATGTCCATAAGTGTTAAGAATGATTGTTTCACCTCTGAACATGTTAGTTTTTATTGTACACTAACCCTCTAATGAGTTGTTTCGAGTTTGGTGTGGAGGAAGTTTTCAAGGATCAAGAGAGGAGGATGATACAATATGATCAAGGAGGGTGAAAGCTCTAAGCTTGGGGATGCCCCGGTGGTTCACCCCTGCATATTTTAAGAATACTCAAGCGTCTAAGCTTGGGGATGCCCAAGGCATCCCCTTCTTCATCGACAACATTATCGAGTTCCTCCCCCGAAACTATATTTTTATTCCATCACATCTTATGTGCTTTGCTAGGAGCGTCGGTTTGTTTTTGTTTTTGTTTTGTTTGAATAAAATGGATCCTAGCATTCATTGTGTGGGAGAGAGACACGCTCCGCTGTTGCATATGGACAAATATGTCTTTAGGCTTTACTCATAGTATTCATGGCGAAGGTTGAATCTTCTTCGTTAAATTGTTATATGGTTGGAATTGGGAAATGCTACATGTAGTAATTCTAAAATGTCTTGAATAATTTGATACTTGGCAATTGTTGTGCTCATGTTTAAGCTCTTGCATCATATACTTTGCACCCATTAATGAAGAAACACCTAGAGCTTGCTAAATTTGGTTTGCATATTTGGTCTCTCTAAAGTCTAGATAATTTCTAGTATTGAGTTTGAACAACAAGGAAGACGGTGTAGAGTCTTATAATGTTTACAATATGTCTTTTATGTGAGTTTTGCTGCACCGGTTCATCCTTGTGTTTGTTTCAAATAACCTTGCTAGCCTAAACCTTGTATCGAGAGGGAATACTTCTCATGCATCCAAAATCCTTGAGCCAACCACTATGCCATTTGTGTCCACCATACCTACCTACTACATGGTATTTCTCCGCCATTCCAAAGTAAATTGCTTGAGTGCTACCTTTAAAATTTCCATTCTTTACCTTTGCAATATATATCTCATGGGACAAATAGCCTAAAAACTATTGTGGTATTGAATATGTACTTATGCACTTTATCTCTTATTAAGTTGCTTGTTGTGCGATAACCATGTTTTCTGGGGACGCCATCAACTACTCTTTGTTGAATATCATGTGAGTTGCTATGCATGTCCGTCTTGTCTGAAGTAAGGGAGATCTACCACTTTAATTGTTAGAGCATGCATATTGTTAGAGAAGAACATTGGGCCGCTAACTAAAGCCATGAATCATGGTGGAAGTTTCAGTTTTGGACATATATCCTCAATCTCATATGAGAACACTAATTGTTGCTACATGCTTATGCATTAAAGAGAGTCCATTATCTCGTTGTCTATGTTGTCCCGGTATGGATGTCTAAGTTGAGAATAATCAAAAGCGAGAAATCCAAAATGCGAGCTTTCTCCTTAGACCTTTGTACAGGCGGCATAGAGGTACCCCTTTGTGACACTTGGTTAAAACATGTGTATTGCGATGATCCCGGTAGTCCAAGCTAATTAGGACAAGGTGCGGGCACTATTAGTATACTATGCATGAGGCTTGCAACTTGTAAGATATAATTTACATGATACATATGCTTTATTACTACCGTTGACAAAATTGTTTCTTGTTTTCAAAATCAAAGCTCTAGCACAAATATAGCAATCAATGCTTTCCTCTGCGAAGGACCTTTCTTTTACTTTTATGTTGAGTCAGTTCACCTATCTCTCTCCACCTCAAGAAGCAAACACTTGTGTGAACTGTGCATTGATTCCTACATACTTGCATACTGCACTTGTTATATTACTCTATGTTGACAATTATCCATGAGATATACATGTTATAAGTTGAAAGCAACCGCTGAAACTTAATCTTCTTTGTGTTGTTTCAATACCTTTACTTTGATTTATTGCTTTATGAGTTAACTCTTATGCAAGACTTATTGATGCTTGTCTTGAAGTGCTATTCATGAAAAGTCTTTGCTTTATGATTCAGATTGTTTACTCATGTCATTACCATTGTTTTGATCGCTGCATTCATTACATATGCTTACAATAGTATGATCAAGGTTATGATGGCATGTCACTCCGAAATTATCTTTGTTATCGTTTACCTGCTCGGGACGAGCAGAACTAAGCTTGGGGATGCTGATACGTCTCCGACGTATCGATAATTTCTTATGTTCCATGCCACATTATTGATGATATCTACATGTTTTATACACATTATATGTCGTATTTATGCATTTTCCGGCACTAACCTATTAACGAGATGCCGAAGAGCCGATTGTCTTGTTCTGCTGTTTTTGGTTTCAGAAATCCTACAAAGGAAATATTCTCGGAATTGGACGAAATCAACGCCCAGGGTCCTATTTTTGCACGGAGCTTCCAGAAGACCGAGGGGGAAAGGAAGTGGGGCCACGAGGCGCCGCCACTGCAGGTCGGCGCGGCCCAGGTCTTGGCCGCGCGGCCCTGGCGTGTGGGGCCCTCGTGTGGCCCCCCGCGTTGCCCTTCCGCCTACTTAAAGCCTTCGTCGCAAAACCCCCAGTATCGAGAGCCACGATACGGAAAACCTTACTGAGACGCCGCCGCCGCCAATCCCATCTCGGGGGATTCTGGAGATCACCTCCGGCACCCTTCCGGAGAGAGGAATCATCTCCCGGAGGACTCTTCACCGCCATGGTCGCCTCCGGAGTGATGAGTGAGTAGTTCACCCCTGGACTATGGGTCCATAGCGTAGCTAGATGGTTGTCTTCTCCTCATGTGCTTCATTGTCGGATCTTGTGAGCTGCCTAACATGATCAAGATCATCTATCTGTAATTCTATATGTTGTGTTTGTCGGGATCCGATGGATAGAGAATACTATGTTATGTTGATTATTAATCTATTACCTATGTGTTGTTTATGATCTTGCATGCTCTCCGTTATTAGTAGAGGCTCTGGCCAAGTTTTTACTCTTAACTCCAAGAGGGAGTATTTATGCTCGATAGTGGGTTCATGCCTCCATTTAAATCTGGGACGAGTGACGTAAAGTTCTAAGGTTGTGGATGTCCTGTTGCCACTAGGGATAAAACATTGATGCTATGTCCGAGGATGTAGTTATTGATTACATTACGCACCATACTTAATGCAATTGTCCGTTGTTTTGCAACTTAATACCGGAAGGGGTTCGGATGATAACCTGAAGGTGGACTTCTAGGCATAGATGCATGCTGGATAGCGGTCTATGTACTTTGTCGTAATGCCCAATTAAATCTCACAATATTCATCATATCATGTATGTGCATTGTCATGCTCTCTTTATTTGTCAATTGCCCGACTGTAATTTGTTCACCCAACATGCTATTTATCTTATGGGAGAGACACCTCTAGTGAACTGTGGACCCCGGTCCATTCTTTACATTCGAAATACAAATCTGCTGCTATTGTTCTTTACTTGTTTTCTGCAAACAATCATCATCCACACTATACATCTAATCCTTTGTTACAGCAAGCCGGTGAGATTGACAACCTCACTTGTTTCGTTGGGGCAAAGTACTTTGGTTGTGTTGTGCAGGTTCCACGTTGGCGCCGGAATCTCTGGTGTTGCGCCGCACTACATCCCGCCGCCATCAACCTTCAACGTGCTTCTTGACTCCTACTAGTTCGATAAATCTTGGTTTCTTACTGAGGGAAACTTGCTGCTGTACGCATCACACCTTCCACTTGGGGTTCCCAACGGATGCGTGTTGTACGCGTATCAGCGGGTGACGGGATTATTTTTGTTTTTTGTACATTTGGATTTTGTCGATTTTCTTGTACTTCCTATATTAAGCGGGTGTACTGCTCGTGTTGAATGGTTGCACTTCTCCACATCAACTATTTGAACTTCCTCACGGATGATGGGATTTTTTATGTTTTTTCTAGATTTGGATTTTGGTGGTTTTTTCTTTTACTTCCTATAATAACTGCTTGTACTGCTTGTGTTAAATGGTTCTACTTATCTGTGTCTAGCATTTGAACTTCCTCGCGGATGATCGGATTATATATTTTTGGGATTTTCTCGGTTTTCTTGTACTTCATATATTAAGCGGGTGTCTTGCTCGTGTCGAATACTTGTACTTCTCAGCGTCAAGTAGTTGAACTTCCTCGTGGATAACAAGATCATTTTGTTTTTTCTACATTGGTTTTCTAGTACTTCCAATATGAAGTAGGTGCACTGCTCGCGCCAAATAGTTGTACTTCGCAACCACAAGTATTTGACCTTCACTCCGGATGACTAGATTATTTTGTTTTTTCTTGGGACGGATAACTGTACTTATCTAACCTTATTATTGTACTTATCAGAACGATTTTTGTATATTTCTAGGGAAATAAATATTTACAATTTGTTCTTTTACTCAAAAGTGGAGAAGATTTTGCACAGTCGAGTCGAAGACGATGCTGCAATACCAGCTCCGTGTTGACAACGGCATGAACCAGCGCTCGTCTTGGTAGACAACAACACGAACTGTCCGTCTTCGCTTCTTGTACTTCCACGACTGACGGCAGCAGTTGGCGGGTAGCTCGGGCCGGTGGCGCAGCTGGCCGTGACGGAGAGCGAGCCGAGGCCTTGGCGTCGCGCGACAGAAGCTTGGAGCTGTGGGACGAGGGAAGACAGCGTCGGCACGAAGCAGGGTTGCCGGTGGCACCGCCGGCACGGAGTACCCTCGAGCGGCGGCGTGGAGGCCCCTCGGGTGGCGGCACGCACGGCCGCCGGGCGACGGCGCGCACGGCCGTCGGGCAGCGGCGCGGAGGCCCCTCTGGCGGCGGCGCGGAAGACAGTCGGCGGCTACTCTATTGCAGATAATGAAAAAAGGGATTTCAAGATAAAATTTAGTCGAAAATTATTAGTTTCTTTTTTCTTAAGTTGCAACGCGCATGCAAATTTCCTACACAAGAAAATATCTGTATGCACAAAATAATAGTGCCGGCATCCTAGAGGCTCATTTCTAATATGTATGATATAAATGAGACTTTGATAATGGAAAATAACTAAAACAAAGTATTAGCCCCTGTACCACATCTGTAATTATGTTGCGCAAATAGAATATCCGATAGCAAAACAAAGCAGTACAAGTGATCAATTTTTTGACTTCTGCGACTACATACCTCTCAACAACACTGAAAATATGTCTACTTCTATGAAACTTCATTGAATCCAAAAATGAAGTATATACCATCATGAGCTGAACTAACACAAAAATTCAAGCATACGACTATACTAGGCATCGATAGATGGTAGACGTAATTGAAAAACATATGTACTTCTGTTAACCACCAATTTTACATGGTAGACGCAATAGTGGCCCACTATTACATATGTATATTGCTGCGTGGGGATAAGACAGAGTGAAGATACAATTTGTTGAGGCTGTACTTCTTTAATCGACAGAGCCGGTTAACGGCCCGATCGGGCTTTTCCGCCCGATAAGCATGCTCGTACGTGTGCGTTTTTTTTCCGGGTTGGGACTTGTACTTCCTTGTGCTTCTGTCTTGTACTTTCTTTGTGCTTCTATTTTTGTACTTCCTTGTAGTTCATTCCTGGACTTCCCTTTGTTTTGTTACCTGTAAGATAAATTAGTTGTGTATTCATATATCAATTTTTCCGTGTTGTACTGCCATTCGATGTTAGCTTGTACCTTCTTTTTATAATTCATGCTAGAAATTGATGTCTCGGTCCTACCCGAGTCTTTTAATTTTTGTTGTATATTTTTTGATATTTTTTTAACAGATTATGTACTTCCTATTTTGAGTAACCTCGTACTTCCTGTTAATATATATCGTACTTCCTAATTTTTTATCTTACTGTTTTTTGCTGATGTTTGCTGATGTACAGACTTTTGATTTGTAGTAAATAAATTACTGAATGGAGTAAACCAAGATCATTTTTCCATTTTTACAGATGACTACTGAATGGGAAGTAAACTTAATTACAATATTGTAATTTATTTCCATTTTTACAGATGACTTCTTCTTCATCTTGTTCCTCTTCCTCTTCCTTGTTCTCTTCTTCTTCCTCTTCTTCTTCGTCTTCTTTCTCCTTCTTTTTTGGTCTTGTTAGCACTTTCTTCTTCGATTTTCCCTTTAGGTTCAAGCCATTTTTCACAGGGCAAGTAAGAGAGTTGTTGCATGTTCCATATTTTTTACACCCTGAACACATTTTTCTTCTTGGAGCTTTTATTTTACTTATAGCCAGTTGTTTCATTACTCTAGGATCTTTTGGACAAGATCTAGAGTTGTGTCCCGCTTTCGACTTGCATATACCTGCAAGTGTTCTTCCCTTCCCTCTTCACGAGTCTTCCTGCACCTTTTTCTTCATAGCTCCCGGAGGTTTAGAGCCACCAGGTTCCTTATTCCCGCTTCCTTTAGTTTTGGACTTAGGTGGTGGTAGTATAACCCTCTACGGCATATCGTTACCATCGTTGTCGGCTCGATCATCTTGCTGGTTAGGACAATCAGGATATGTCCGTTGGTTTTCTCGTCCAAAAGTGAGTTTCTTCGAGCTCAAACTCATCAATATCCGGGCACCGGCCTCGAACCATCTTCATCATTATCCGGTGTTGACGAACCCATTGCATCAAGTTCGTCATACGGTGATCTGCAGACCAACTTTTGCTCTTGCCCGTCGTTCTTCCGAGCATGTTGCTTTCCTAACAACTTTCATAGCCAGTCGTAGTACTTCATTCTGCTGGTACAGATACGAGGTTCCATCAGAAGCTTGTGTCTTGTAATCTCTCCTATCAAAAGTTCCTCTATGTCGCGCTCCATTAGTGTACCTCCTTAGTATGTAACTGACTGGAATGCTATCAACCCTCAGGTGGTCCAGCAGGCATAAAACATGTAGGCAGAACAGTCCTGTTGTAATAAAATGAAGTTTCAATCCATTAGAAACGGTAAGAAGTGCAAGTATGGGTGAAACAGAAGTTTAAGTCACTAGGTAACAGAAGTACAAGTTTTTGTTTTTTTGTTTTTTTATAATGTTTTTGTACCTGTGTGTTCCCATAGCAGACACTCGCACCTGTATTCGCCTCCAATAGGATCTGCAAGTACTCTGAACTGATGGTTTGACCAAGAAAAGTCGGTTGTTGGTTGGTGATAGGTCACCGGATAATTGTACTCATCAAGTTCGGGGTAGTCCGGGTTTGATTTTATGCGGAAGAGTGTGCTTTTCTTCGACAGAGCCTCGCAACTCTTTGAAAACGAGTCTTCGTATAAAGTTGCCTGGAATTGATGCTCAAATCCATAATGGGTTCTCTTATTTGTTTTTGACTGAAAATAGGACACAACACATTTTTTTTAATCTTTTATGAAGAAAAGATAACAAGAATGCTAACACGAAGCACAAGATGTGTAGTAAATGTTTTTTAAATTAAGTACATGTATTGCATATGTCTTTAAATTTTCTGCCTGTCTCCTTTGGAATATTAGTTTGGTAACTTGTTCTGCAAAACGGTTCAGACTGAGCTTCTCATTTAACAGACTACGCTTTAGGGATGCATTCATGCTTTCTGAGCGCTGAGTAGATGTCATTCTTGCGCATAAGATGTTCTTGAAATAGGCTGAGATCCACTCCTCCCTGATTTCCCAGAGCTGCAACATCATGGGATCATCGTGCAGATTGTATTTGTCAAGTAGATTTCGCCAAGCGTGTTCAAATTCTGTAGGCATGAGTGGCCAATTCAGGATTGCTATAAACTCAGCCTTGAAGGTCAAATACTTCTTGTACAGACTCGACAAGTGTAGGTGGAATTTTTTCATCATATGCCATCGGCATAGTTTATGCAGTGTTTTAAAGAAAACACGAGGGATTTCTTGTGCCATGGACGGGCATTGGTCTCGTAAATAAAAAGAAGGTGTCTACAAATCAATACATAAGTGAAGCAGGCAAATTTGAATTTCGGTTCATATGTATATTATTTACTATGCTATATGTTCTCACAGAAATATGCAAAAGAATGTGCGTAAACGACACTCGTTAAAATTATTGTGGGCTGCTTCCCATTCATGCACCTTAAAAACGTTACGAACAGACCAATAAAATGAGTCTTCACTTTCATCCCCGACAAGAGCACAAGCAAAAATAGTGGACTGCAGGTGATGGTTTACTCCGACAAAGACACCGAGGGGCATTCTGTGTCTGTTTGTTTTGTATGTTGTATCAAATGTTATGCAATCCCCAAAATCCTCGTATGATCCCCTACAGCTTGCAGGAGCCCAAAATATATTCTTTATACGGTTTTCCTCATCAAGCTGAAAATCGAAGAAAAACTCTTTGTTGCAAGCTTTCATCTCTCCAAAGTAAGACGAAGCTTATTAATGTCGTCCCTAATATCCTCTTGGGAATTTATTGCCTTCCTGCAATTATATGGATGGAAAGTACAGATTGCTTTAGCATGAAGTACAATCGTACTACAGTCGAAAGTACATGGAAAGATAGACATGCAGTAACAGGAATGTTTTTTCACACGTTAAGTACATAGTTATCATAAATGGAATTTGAGGTTCACAAACAACTTCATTTCTAAGTTGAAAAGAGCAAAAAGGTTAGAGTGTTGCTTTTACCTGTTTAGCAAGTCGCGCCCATGAAATGTTAAGTACTGCGCGCCTCCCACCGATGAATATAGGATCGACAAAATTACCCGATGAGATACATTCTCAAACTGCAGGAACTTTACAAATGCCAGCAAAGAAGGGTCGAAATCTTTATGAGAATGTATGAAATTCATCATGCTGGGGCTTTGAATCATATGGTGGTTGTGTTCGAATTTTATATTCTCAATTACATAAGTCTTGTCTTCCTTCTCTTTTACTCTAATACCAGACAAGGCAACCACATCGACTAGTGGTTTTATCACGCATGCGATCGGTTTCGCAACGATGCTCTCGTAATGATCTTGGCGGTTGCGGTATAGGTATCGATTGGCACCATTGTGTCTGTCCGGTTCTGACTCCAAAACCAGCATGCCTTGCATATCTGTTGTAAAATATTTTGGCTGCCTCGAAATCTTTGAATACCATTTTTATCTTTGGTATTAGATAATCTGGAAGATCATTATCCTGCAAAAACAAAAAAACAATAGTACATTAGGCGAGTTAAATGATAAGTACAAGTATCATAAAAAAGAAAGTACAAGTATAATGTAGCAACAAGTACAAGTGTGATACGAGCAAGATGTTCGGAAACTAAATTTCTTCAAATGTACTCACATGGCTCGTAGCGACGTTGCTCCACCGGGGTATCTGCTTCTTCTTCGGGGAGTATTGGGCAAGGCGGTGTCACCAATGATTTGTGTAACAATGGATCCGACGGGTCACGGCGTGGTAATCTAGATGACGAGGGTCGTACGAGGTCACGAGGAGGCAATCCGGAGGACGAGGGTCGTACAGGTGCACGTGGAGGAGGAAATCCAGAGGATGAGGGATGTACAGGTGCACGTTGAGGAGGAAATCCGGAGGATGATGGACGTACGAGTGCACGTGGAGGAGGAATTCCGGAGGATGAGGGACGTACGAGTGCACGTGGAGGAGGAAATCCAGAGGATGAGGGATGTACAGGTGCACGTTGAGGAGGAAATCCAGAGGATGATGGATGTACAGGTGCACGTGGAGGAGGAATTCCAGAGGATGAGGGACGTATAGGTGCACGTGGAGGAGGAATTCCAGAGGATGAGGGATGTACAGGTGCACGTGGAGGAGGAAATCCAGAGGATGAAGGTGCTGCTGTTTCAGGTACTTCTGGTTCCCTACTAGTCATTTTGTAGGAACTAGACTTATGTTGATTTGAATGTGCATATCCATCATATTGAATATGATCTGGAGGATGCGTAGCACCAACCTCAGCAACCTTTCTAGCAGGTCGTCTAGTTGATAGGACACGTGCAATATTCAGGATATGTGGTGGCACGAGCGAGGCCCTGGATTGTAAGGAAATTGTGACGTTGTTTCTGTTTCAGCCCTTCTGCTCGTATCACATTTTGTTTCTGGACTATACATGTCTGAGTCTAATCCCATTGTAAAAGGTGAGTAGCCAGTGACAAAGAAGTTGCGTGGAATTTCAGGAGTCACCCACTGCAGAGGTTTTGGATCAAGCACAACCTCACTTTTTTTTCGCCTAGCCATTGATTCATCCTGCGATAGTAGAATATCGGAGATTTATTCGAATTAGAAATGGCAGTACACATATCAGAATTATAACTTGGATCAAATAACTAGTTCATGAAAAAAGAGAAGTACTATTATGGAGAAAGAGAAGTACAATATAACCAACATTAGCGAGTACAAGATAACTAAATACAACACTCGAGAGGTTACTAAGTACAACTAGCAAAACAGAGAAGTACAGGACAAAAGGATTTACTAAGCTCAAGTGCTAAGTTCAACTAGCAAAAACAGAGAAGTGCAGGTCAACAGGATTACTAAGTACATCTAGCAAAACAGAGAAGTACAGTACACAGGCATTACTAAGCTCAATTTGCTAAGTTCAACTAGCAAAACAGAGAAGTGCAGGACAAAAGGATTACTAAGTACAACTAGCAAAACAGAGAAGTATATGACAAAAGGATTTACTAAGCTCAAGTGCTAAGTTCAACTAGCGAAACAGAGAAGTGCAGGTCAACACGATTACTAAGTACAACTAGCAAAACAGAGAGTACGAGTACACGAGGCATTACTAAGCTCAATTTGCTAAGTTCAACTAGCAAAACAGAGAAGTGCAGGACAAAAGGATTACTAAGTACAACTAGTAAAACAGAAGTACGAGGACAAAAGGATTTACTAAGCTCAATTTGCTAAGTTCAACTAGCAAAACAGAGAAGTGCAGGTCATAGGTATTACTAAGTACAACTAGCAAAACAGAGAAGTACAGGACACATGCATTACTAAGCTCAATTTGCTATGTTCAACTAGCAAAACAGAGAAGTGCAGGTCATAGGGATTACTAAGTACAACTAGCAAAACAGAGAAGTACAGGACAAAAGGATTTACTAAGTTCAAAGAGAAGTATTGGAGTTGCGGTAGAAGCAGAGAAGTACAATAAGCATACGAGAATAAGTACAATTTCAATATTCGGCAAGTACAAGCAGAGAAGTACACTAAGCAGTTCAAGATTATAGTTTCTAGTTGTACAACATTGTCTCACCTCATTTTGTTCAGATGTACTTCGTTTCAAAGGTGTAACTGCTGCGAGATATACAAGTTTCCCTTATTTTATCTGAGAGCAAAGTAGATTTGTGAGAAAATCGAGGTGAAGATCTTGTAGGAACGACATCTTCAACTCTTTTCCGTCGAATCTGCATCTTCTTAGATTTTGGATGATCCATTTGCTTGGATTTCTTGAATTTGCGAGAGAAGGATTCCGGAGCTGAAGAATTTTCAGAGATTCCTCAAGAGACTCGCCGGAGAAGAGGGGGCGCGCCGAGAGAAGAATTCGGCCGGAGAAGAATTTGTTGGCTCGCCGGAGAAGAAGATCCCGTGTGCTCGGGCGAGCTCGGTCGCTCCGGGCGAGCTCGGTCGCTCCGCGCGAGCTCGGTCGCCGCGCGAGCTCGGTCGCCGCGCGATATCGGTCGCCGCGCGAGATCGGTCGCCGCGCGAGGTCGGTTTCCGGGCGAGCTCGGTCGCCGCGCGAGCTCGGTCGCCGCGCGCGGCGCGGAGGCGGGAGGCGGGGTGGAGGCGGCGGGCGAGCGCGGGGTGGCGGCGGAGGACGGGGTGGAAGCGGGGCGGGATCGAGGCGGGTGGATTTTGGTCGGGGCGGGGGGGGGCTCGGTCGGAGCGGGCCTTTCAGCCGAAAACCTTATATAGGGGCCGGAGATGCTCAGAATAATATTCGAGCACCGGTTTCGTAATAGTGTAACCCCCCCATATATATATATATATATATATATATATATATATATATATATATATATATATATATATATATATATATATATATATAGGTCTGCTATTCTCGAACCGGTTCGAGAATAACTATTCTCGAACCCTTTCGAACTTCCGCGTGTTTCACAAGTGAACTTCTCGACGGAATACCGAATTGCATATTCGTGCGACGTGTATTTTCATGTTGATTTTCAAACCGCTTATCGGAATGATGCATATAATATACCGTTGGATTCGTATAGTAATTTCGCATCTTTATCTTGTTCATTGTTTTTCGAAATTCTCTATTGTTTAAAAATAATTTTGAATATACAAAACAACATTTTCGCGGATTTCAGCAATTCCGTGCAGTTTTTGAGGTCTAATTTCCAAAAGGTTCATCGGATTGATACATATGATATGCCATTGGAAAACTGTTGACTAGGCGCAACTTTTTCATATAGATCGTTTTCTCCAATCTTTTATAGTTTAAGAGCAGATTTGAAAAAGAAACATGATTCTACTTTCCGGAACACTAGAATTACATATTTATGCGGACAGTAATTTTAATTTAATCTTTGAATCGCTTATCGGAATGATTCATATAATATACCGTTGGATTTGTACAGTAATTTATCATCTTTTTCGTGTTCATTGTTTTTTCCAAATTCTCTATTGTTTAAAAATAATTTTGAATATACAAAACAGTATTTTCGCGGATTTCACTAATTCCGTGCAGCTTTTGAGGTCTAATTTCCAAACGATTCATCGGATTGATGCATATGATATGCCATTGGAAAGTCTGTTGACTAGGCGCAACTTTTTCATATAGATCATTTTCCCCAATTCTTTACAGTTTAAGAGCAGATTTGAAAAAATATAATTCTATTTTCCGGAACATTAGAATTAAATGTTTATGCGGACAGTATTTTTAATTTAATCTTTGAATCGCTTATCGGAATGATGCATATAATATACTATTGGATTCGTATAGTAATTTCGCATCTTTTTCGTGTTCATTGTTTTTCCAAATTCTTTATTGTTTAAAAATAATTTCGAATGTACAAAACAACGTTTTCGCGGATTTCACTAATTTCGTGCAGCTTTTTGAGGTCTAGTTTCCAAACGGTTTGTTGGATTGATTCATATGATATGCCATTGGAAAGCTATTGACTAGGCGCAACTTTTTTATATATATAATTTTCACCAATTATTCACGGTTTAAGAGCAGATTTGAAAAAACATGATTCTACTTTTCGAATTTCTTGTTTTTATTTACTCGTTTTTTTGGGATTTATTTCCGAACCACTTGTCGGAATGTTCCAACTGAAATTTTGTTGAAAAGATATTGATTAGGTGCAACTTTTTCGTGTTGAATTTTTTAGAGCGAACTTCCTCGAGGTACAATGTGAACTTCGGGACGTTACGAAGTGAACTCGTCATTTTGACCAAAGTGAATTTCAACAAAATGTAGTTGTACGACGTATTTTAAAGTGAACTTCCATGAGATGGAAAGTGTACTTCCACGCGGTATAAAGTGAAATTCATTTTTTACAAAAGTGAATTCCCAAAAGAAGTAATTTTATCGGCGTGCAAAAAGGTGAACTTCTACGTGGTGCCAAGTGAACTTCCTCGTAGTGTACAAAGTGAACTACTGTTTTAACCTAAGTGAATTTTGACAAAAAAAAAGTATTTCAACTTGTTTGACAAAACGTAATGTGAACTTTCAAAAAATGATGTGAACTTCCGGAAAAAGTAAAGTGAACTTCCGAAAAAAAGTTAAGTGAACTTCCGAAAAATGAAGTGAACTTCCCGAAAATGAAGTGAACTTCCCAAAAAAGTAAAGTGAACTTCCGAAAAATAAAGTGAACTTCCCAAAAAAGAAGTGAACTTCCGGGAAAAGTAAAGTGAACTTCCAAAAAAACTAAAGTGAACTTCTGAGAAATGAAGTGAACTTCCCGAAAAATGAAGTGAACTTCCGGAAAAAGTAAAGTGAACTTTCCAAAAATGAAGTGAACTTCCCAAAAAATGAAGTGAACTTCCGAAAAAGTAAAGTGAACTTCCGAAAAATGTGAACTTCCGAAAAATGAAGTGAATTTCCCAAAAAAAATGAAGTGAACTTCCCAAAAAATGAAGTGAACTTCCAAAAAAGTAAAGTGAACTTCCGAAAAATGAAGTGAACTTCCCAAAAAATGAAGTGAACTTCCCAAAAAATGAAGTGAACTTCCCAAAAAAGAAAAGTGAACTTCCGAAAAATGAAGTGAACTTCCCTAAAAAGTGAAGTAAACTTCCGAAAAATGAAGCGAACTTCCAAAAAATGAAGCGAACTTTCAAAATGAGTTCGGCGGTATGTGGCGTGGGTTTGATAGTAGGCGGGATGGAGTCGGCGGGAGGTAAGGTAGGGTGGGGTCATCGAGAGGTGGTGTGAGTGGGATCTTCGGAAGTTGGAGGTGTGGGGTTGGTGGGTGGTGGTGGTGGGGTGGGGTCGACGGTGCGGCTGGGGTTGGCGGGCGGTAGCTAGGTGGGGTGGGGTTGGCGGGAGGTGGGTGGGTTGGGCCGGCGGAAGGTTGGATGGGATTGGGTGGTTGTGTCGGGTTTAGAAGGTCTTTAGAGATGGGTTGTAGAATAACTAGTCTATAACATCCTGGGGGGGGTTCTAGAATAGCTATTCTAGAACCACTCTTAAAGGGGGTTCGAGAATAGTTGGATTCTATATATATATATATACAAAAGAAGCCTGGTAACCGGGTGTATACGTGAGCACGCGCCCATTGCTTGACACGTGGCACTCCTTAAACCCCACCCTCACCATCAGTTCCATGTTAGCAACCCACGTCCCCACTAATAACATTCCATAACTATGTAGGACCCACCAGTTTGAATTCAAAAAAAGTGGGCCACCGGAATTTTTTTTCCTCTGACACACCTGTTCGAATTCAAAATTGTGGACCCTACCCCCAATCATGGCCCCACATATTTGAATGCAAATTATGGGTCCCGCAACAATGGACCCTACTTTTACAAATCAAAATAACGTTTTGGTCACATTTACGCTGACACATTGGGCGCGTAAAAAATATTTTCTTCTACCTCGGTTCATATTCTCTGCAACGCACAGTGTACTTCATTCATTCATTCATTCCTCAACCTCATCTTGCTTGATTCACCATCCCCAACTACAACAGCCATTACTCACCATTGCACACAGCTAACATGTCCAAATCCAATGTTGATCCACCATTCAGTACCTCTTTAGCTGTAACTTTCGTCGTTTATATCGGAGTCACCTGCCCACTCGCACAGCGATAACACGTGTCTTAACCTTAGTGTTTGTCAGTTTAGCCATTTTTCCTTCACAGGTCAACAGAACCAGCCGTTATTGACTATGAACAATTCCTCCTCTCATGTATTCATACTTTTTTTCGGACAGAGACATGGGGAAGATGAGCAGTGTACCACCACAATCCGCACAGATGTTGGAGAAGATAAACAGTAGAAACACGTTCGTTGTCTTCTTGCGCGGCATGTATCCCTTTCCCCTTGCTACCCGACAAATTAACAAGTCCAGCCTTCCTAACCAACCACGTGTCCAGATTCTTAGCACTCACGGTTTCTACTGTTGTTCACGCTGCACATCTATCCATATCCTATCACGAGAGAGCTAGTTCCAATTATTTGTTCCCCATTCTCAGTCCAAAGCTCGTTCTTGCTTGATGCCCTAGCAACATAGAGAGTGCATATATAGAACCTGGCGACATGTGAGCGATGATATCTGCCCGGACGTTGTCCCTCGTGATCCGCGCCTAGAAAATGAAGAGATAACGTGCTATTCACAGTCTAGGCCGAATACAATGCATATACAGTGGCAAAACGTGGGGTCGTCCGGTGCGATGTCAGGGAAAAGTTGACGCCGGGCAGGTCGGACGAGGTGCTTGCCGCCTGGTAAAAAACCCGGCTTTACTACACATTTCTCAGCCCCTCCTACCTCACTCGGCTCTCCGTACCTCCTAGTCCAGCAGCAGGCCGTCGTCGCAAACCAGAAACAGATACATAAACAGATTCGGAAGCCGCCGCATCGAAGGAATGATGGATTGTCAGACTCCTCACGCAGGCGCATGCCTCCATCCTGGTCGCAAACTCCTGCAGGCCTGCAGCTCGTCCGGCGAAGCTGACATACGCGAAGCTAACATAGGCAACGGACCGAGCCGGGTGGCGGTCTAGCTAGGTGAGCATGCCCGCCGCCCGCGTTGGCGTTGGTGCAGCGCTTGATGACCACCATGGCGGCCGTGTCTGGGACGATGCCCCTGCAGACGACGCCGATGCGCCGTTCCCGATGACGCGCGACGCGTCGAAGCCCCACGTGGCGGCGCTGACCTCCTTGTCGGTGAACTCCCCGGCGACGGTGGGCACGGCAGCGCCTCGGAGGCCGTGTTGAGCCGGAGCACTGCAGCTTCTAAAAAGGCCATTGCTCTAACTACGAATACCTTACTTCCTACATCTAGATGGCCGCCGGCGTCCCTTTAAAGGCGAACCAAATGGTCAGTCACGGGCGAGCACGGAAAGGTATTTTTTTGGCGCCAACAGCTCTCGTACCCGTGTTTTCCAAGCCTTGGCGCCACTCCCTCCCGTGCGAAACGCTCCCGCCAAATGAAGCACTGATTATTGGCGCTACCAATCATAGACTGGCGGGACCAGCAGCCCACGGGAATCTCTCTTAGAGAAGGATAAGACAAAGTTAGGCCATGCTATCCGGTTGAACGAACCTCGATCTCAAAGCAAAATGTGTGGCATCCGGTGGGTGCTCACGTATACACCCGGTCACAAATACTTCCTACTCTTGGGTGTAGTTATACCCATATCTAATATAGTACCATACGGAAGTATATACGATAATATATATATATATATATATATATATATATAGACAAAAGCTTTCGTATGTAACCTTACTGCAGTGCATGCTATCATTGCCGTCCATCTCTGTGCCAAGATCCGTGCTATTTGTGGTCATTTTCTTTTCCAAACAGCCATAATAGCTTTTAGTGGCCCAATGCACAGCAGCTGTTCTGGCCCAGCGCAGTATGAGACAGGTCAGGGAGAGAAGAGCCGTTGGGCTTGTCCGTTACTGTAAGACCCGTTGGGCTTGGCTGTTTCTTCGTGGCAAGGAATCTCGGTACAGGCATCGTGCCATTTTCTCTCCACTGCAGCCCCCGTCCTCCACCCTCCCCCAATCCCTGCAGGTCCGAACTTCCCCCGACCCAGCCCGTCTCGGCCGACCGGCGGCCACCGGCGGCGTTCGGCGGCAGTGCTGCCCCGAGCTCCACCCTCCCCAAATCCCTGTACATCCGGTTAGGCTCTTCCCTGCAGATCGACAACCCCTGACCCTGCCTCTTCCGGCGGCGACTGGCGGCGTCCGGCGGCGTCCGGCGGCGACTGGCGGCGTCCGGCGGCGCCCTTGGCAGTGCTGCCCCGACCTCCACCCTCCCCCAATCACGTGGAGGTGATTTTGGCTCTTCCCGGCGGCTGGTGGAGCGCCCCAGATCCCCTGCCCAGTCCGGCCGCCGGCGGCGCCACGTTTCTGCTGTACGAGTCGGTACCAGGGGCGACGGAAATTCGCCGTGAAAGAAGAGCAAGCCCTGCGCTAGATTTCGAGGGCAAGATCAAAGGTATCTCATGCATGCTATTTGCGGATTCCCCTAGCAGAAACTCTGATTTGCCCCTCTCCAGTCATTTCTGATTTGCTTGTCGTTGCATGTTTCCTTGCAGGCAAAATCTTCAATCGGCGTCCGTGGTCATGGCCAGCAAGGGGAACACCGCGGGGAGTTCCTAGGATGAGTCCTCTGGAAGGGGTCTTCCAATGTTGCCGTGCCCACGGTGCGGTGCTTCGCCGTTGACATGGGGAGTGTGCGAGAACGGAAAGAACGCTGGAAAGGAGTACTTCAAGTGCTGCAGGAACCTGAGCGTAAGTTCATGCCCTTGTCTTGTCAGACATGTAATTGCCATGCCTTTCCCCGGCCATATATTCTCCAGTTTGGGCATATAGTCAGTTCGTTCGTGCTTTCAGTAATTGTAGTGTAGTATACTCGTATATCAATTATTCCCTGTTCCCGTTGTTAGAAAGGATTCTTGTTCATAGCGGTTTTTCACTGATCACGGGCTGAAGTGGGGGCCCTAGGTGCCGCAATCTATTGATGTTTCGGAGATGTTTCTCATGGGCAGCAACATCATGGTTTTGGTTCTGTGTTTTTAAAAGCACTCAGTCACCGATTGTACAACCAATCATGATAGAAGCCGGGAATGCTCCATGTTTCATTAAGTAGGTGGCGTATACATCTCATCTAATAAACGGCATGTATGGGCCATTCTGGGATTTTATTTTCCATCCAATTGTACATTAAATTCACATCCAATTGTATCAGTCATGCGGATCGATATGTCCAACCACATTATCTGATCAGTGCCATCTTTTTTCTAGGGGAGTTGTAGAACCATCCAAATTATGAATTCTTTTCCTGCTTATTTTATACGTGGAATATATATACATTTTTGTGTCGGGTAGGTGGTATGAAATTATAATGATATTTATTCCTTTATTGGCAGGAATTTTCGCCATGCGGGTTCTTCATATGGAAGGACACATATATTGAGGACCTGAGGTCTTCGAGGATAATGGCAGCAGTTCCATCCGGCGTCTTCGAAACCCGTATTGAGTCCGCACCTGCGTTACCATCATCGGACAGACTTGGTGGAGGTGCTTAACCATCTCCGTGAGATGAATGAGGGCATAGCCGACATAAGAGCAGGTGTAGCTGAGGCAAGATCGACGTACAAGGGTTTTTGCTCCGCCAAAAGGACGACCAGGATCATCGCTCTTACCCTGGTCGTTGTTTGGATTGGCTGTGTCCTCGCTAAGTTCATTCAGATGTGATTCTCATTATGGGTAAGAATTTGGTAGTGTCAGATTTGATTTAGGATAGGAATGTCGTGTAGGGCTAATCTGTTCACAGATGACTTTGCATTTGACGGGCTGCCATGTACCCAGTTGTAAGAGCGGCTAATGGTTGAAATGTATGATGTTATCTATTTTATAATTCAGATTGAAAGGTTTCATTTTCACTCAGTCCTTGAAGCCGGACTCCTTGTCGTATATTTGCGAGAGAAGGTTTTGTTAGCTGGGGTAATGTAGGTTTTAGTGAAGCAACATGATACATGTCCGTTTAGCTTGTGATTATTTGTCGTCGGATCATTCTCTAAATATCCGAAGCAAGGTCATGGGTTATAAATGGTAATGATGCATTTCTGAACCTGAACCATTTAGTCTCCATGTCCAGTGGACGGTGTTTCTGCTAGTCATAGTCTGTGTTATATAATTTGTTTTTGGCTCCCTGTTTAAATGATAATTCAGACAATAATGTCATTCTAGAGTCACTAAATGGAGACCTGTATCAACTGTAAAACCAGATGCATGTTTGCGGTGAAAACGAGATGTTCGCGCGACAGAAGCTTGGAGCTGTGGGACGAGGGAAGACAGCGTCGGCACGAAGCAGGGTTGCCGGTGGCACCGCCGGCACGGAGTACCCTCGAGCGGCGGCGTGGAGGCCCCTCGGGTGGCGGCACGCACGGCCGCCGGCGACGGCGCGCACGGCCGTCGGGCAGCGCGCGGAGGCCCCTCGGCG
This sequence comes from Lolium rigidum, assembly GCF_022539505.1. Taxonomy (NCBI): domain Eukaryota; kingdom Viridiplantae; phylum Streptophyta; class Magnoliopsida; order Poales; family Poaceae; genus Lolium; species Lolium rigidum. The sequence continues at coordinate 150,133,277 of NC_061508.1, forward strand.
GCGGCGCGGAAGACAGTCGGCGGCTACTCTATTGCGGATAATGAAAAAGGGATTTCAAGATAAAATTTAGTCGAAAATTATTAGTTTCTTTTTTCTTAAGTTGCAACGCGCATGCAAATTTCCTACACAAGAAAATATCCGTATGCACAAAATAATAGTGCTGGCATCCTAGAGGCTCATTTCTAATATGTATGATATAAATGAGACTTTGATAATGGAAAATAACTAAAACAAAGTATTAGCCCCTGTACCACATCCGTAATTATGTTGCGCAAATAGAATATCCGATAGCAAAACAAAGCGAGTACAAGTGATCAATTTTTTGACTTCTGCGACTACATACCTCTCAACAACACTGAAAATATGTCTACTTCTATGAAACTTCATTGAATCCAAAAATGAAGTATATACCATCATGAGCTGAACTAACACAAAAATTCAAGCATACGACTATACTAGGCATCGATAGATGGTAGACGTAATTGAAAAACATATGTACTTCTGTTAACCACCAATTTTACATGGTAGACGCAATAGTGGCCCACTATTACATATGTATATTGCTGCGTGGGGATAAGACAGAGTGAAGATACAATTTGTTGAGGCTGTACTTCTTTAACTGACAGGCCAGTTAACGGCCCAGTCGGGCTTTTCTGGCCCAGTAAGCATGCCTGTACGTGTGCAGTTTTTTTTTCCGGGTTGGGACTTGTACTTCCTTGTGCTTCTGTCTTGTACTTTCTTTGTGCTTCTATTTTTGTACTTCCTTGTAGTTCATTCCTGAACTTCCCTTTGTTTTGTTACCTGTAAGATAAATTAGTTGTGTATTCATATATCAATTTTTCCGTGTTGTACTGCCATTCGATGTCAGCTTGTACCTTCTTTTTATAATTCATGCTAGAAATTGATGTCTCGGTCCTACCCAGGTCTTTTAATTTTTGTTGTATATTTTTTGATATTTTTTTAACAGATTATGTACTTCCTATTTTGAGTAACCTCGTACTTCCTGTTAATATATATCGTACTTCCTAATTTTTTATCTTACTGTTTTTTGCTGATGTTTGCTGATGTACAGACTTTTGATTTGTAGTAAATAAATTACTGAATGGAGTAAACCAAGATCATTTTTCCATTTTTACAGATGACTACTGAATGGGAAGTAAACTTAATTACAATATTGTAATTTATTTCCATTTTTACAGATGACTTCTTCTTCATCTTGTTCCTCTTCCTCTTCCTTGTTCTCTTCTTCTTCCTCTTCTTCTTCGTCTTCTTTCTCCTTCTTTTTTGGTCTTGTTAGCACTTTCTTCTTCGATTTTCCCTTTAGGTTCAAGCCATTTTTCACAGGGCAAGTAAGAGAGTTGTTGCATGTTCCATATTTTTTACACCCTGAACACATTTTTCTTCTTGGAGCTTTTATTTTACTTATAGCCAGTTGTTTCATTACTCTAGGATCTTTTGGACAAGATCTAGAGTTGTGTCCCGCTTTCAGCTTGCATATACTGCAAGTGTTCTTCCCTTCCCTCTTCACGTCTTCTCGCACCTTTTTCTTCATAGCTCCTGGAGGTTTAGAGCCACCAGGTTCCTTATTCCTGCTTCCTTTAGTTTTGGACTTAGGTGGTGGTAGTATAACCCTCTACGGCATACTGTTACCATCGTTGTCAGGCTGATCATCTTGCTGGTTAGGACAATCAGGATATGTCTGTTGGTTTTCTGTCCAAAAGTGAGTTTCTTCGAGCTCAAACTCATCAATATCTGGGCACTGGCCTGAACCATCTTCATCATTATCTGGTGTTGACGAACCCATTGCATCAAGTTCGTCATACGGTGATCGCAGAACCAACTTTTGCTCTTGCCCGTTGTTCTTCCGAGCATGTTGCTTTCCTAACAACTTTCATAGCCAGTCGTAGTACTTCATTCTGCTGGTACAGATACGAGGTTCCATCGAAGCTTGTGTCTTGTAATCTCTCCTATCAAAAGTTCCTCTATGTCGCGCTCCATTAGTGTACCTCCTTAGTATGTAACCGATCGGAATGCTATCAACCCTCGGGTGGTCCAGCGAGGCATTAAACATGTAGGCGAAACAGTCCTGTTGTAATAAAATGAAGTTTCAATCCATTAGAAACGGTAAGAAGTGCAAGTATGGGTGAAACAGAAGTTTAAGTCACTAGGTAACGAAATACAAGTTTTTGTTTTTTTGTTTTTTTATAATGTTTTTGTACTGTGTGTTCCCATAGCGGACACTCGCACTCTGTATTCGCCTCCAATAGGATCCGCAAGTACTACGAGCTGATGGTTTGACCAAGAAAAGTCGGTTGTTGGTTGGTGATAGGTCACCAGATAATTGTACTCATCAAGTTCAGGGTAGTCTGGGTTTGATTTTATGCGGAAGAGTGTGCTTTTCTTCAGCAGAGCCTGCAACTCTTTGAAAACAGTCTTCGTATAAAGTTGCTGGAATTGATGCTCAAATCCATAATGGGTTCTCTTATTTGTTTTTGACTGAAAAGAGGACACAACACATTTTTTTTAATCTTTTATGAAGAAAAGATAACAAGAATGCTAACACGAAGCACAAGATGTGTAGTAAATGTTTTTTAAATTAAGTACATGTATTGCATATGTCTTTAAATTTTACTCGTCTGTCTCCTTTGGAATATTAGTTTGGTAACTTGTTACGCAAAACGGTTCGGACTGAGCTTCTCATTTAACGGACTACGCTTTAGGGATGCATTCATGCTTTACGAGCGCTGAGTAGATGTCATTCTTGCGCGGAAGACGTTCTTGAAATAGGCTGAGATCCACTCCTCCCTGATTTCCCGGAGCCGCAACATCATGGGATCATCGTGCGGATTGTATTTGTCAAGTAGATTTCGCCAAGCGTGTTCAAATTCTGTAGGCATGAGTGGCCAATTCAGGATTGCTATAAACTCAGCCTTGAAGGTCAAATACTTCTTGTACAGACTCGACAAGTGTAGGTGGAATTTTTTCATCATATGCCATCGGCATAGTTTATGCAGTGTTTTAAAGAAAACACGAGGGATTTCTTGTGCCATGGACGGGCATTGGTCTGTAAATAAAAAGAAGGTGTCTACAAATCAATACATAAGTGAAGCGAGCAAATTTGAATTTCGGTTCATATGTATATTATTTACTATGCTATATGTTCTCACGGAAATATGCAAAAGAATGTGCGTAAACGGACACTGTTAAAATTATTGTGGGCTGCTTCCCATTCATGCACCTTAAAAACGTTACGAACAGCCAATAAAATGAGTCTTCACTTTCATCCCCGACAAGAGCACAAGCAAAAATAGTGGATCTGCAGGTGATGGTTTACTCCGACAAAGACACCGAGGGGCATGCTGTGTCTGTTTGTTTTGTATGTTGTATCAAATGTTATGCAATCCCCAAAATCCTCGTATGATCCCCTACAGCTTGCAGGAGCCCAAAATATATTCTTTATACGGTTTTCCTCATCAAGCTGAAAATCGAAGAAAAACTCTTTGTTGCAAGCTTTCATCTCTCCAAAGTAAGACAGAAGCTTATTAATGTCGTCCCTAATATCCTCTTGGGAATTTATTGCCTTCCTGCAATTATATGGATGGAAAGTACAGATTGCTTTAGCATGAAGTACAATCGTACTACAGTCGAAAGTACATGGAAACATAGACATGCAGTAACAGGAATGTTTTTTCACACGTTAAGTACATAGTTATCATAAATGGAATTTGAGGTTCACAAACAACTTCATTTCTAAGTTGAAAAGAGCAAAAAGGTTAGAGTGTTGCTTTTACCTGTTTAGCAAGTCGCGCCCATGAAATGTTAAGTATCTGCGCGCCTCCCACCGATGAATATAGGATCGACAAAATTACCCGATGAGATACATTCTCAAACTGCAGGAACTTTACAAATGCCGGCAAAGAAGGGTCGAAATCTTTATGAGAATGTATGAAATTCATCATCGCTGGGGCTTTGAATCATATGGTGGTTGTGTTCGAATTTTATATTCTCAATTACATAAGTCTTGTCTTCCTTCTCTTTTACTCTAATACCAGCAAGGCAACCACATCGACTAGTGGTTTTATCACGCATGCGATCAGTTTCTGCAACGATGCTCTCGTAATGACCTTGGCGGTTGCGGTATAGGTATCGATTGGCACCATTGTGCTTGTCCGGTTCGACTCCAAAACCAGCATGCCTTGCATATCTGTTGTAAAATATTTTGGCTGCCTCGAAATCTTTGAATACCATTTTTATCTTTGGTATTAGATAATCTGGAAGATCATTATCCTGCAAAAACAAAAAAACAATAGTACATTAGGCAGTTAAATGATAAGTACAAGTATCATAAAAAAGAAAGTACAAGTATAATGTAGCAACAAGTACAAGTGTGATACAGCAAGATGTTCAGAAACTAAATTTCTTCAAATGTACTCACATGGCTGTAGCGACGTTGCTCCACTGGGGTATCTGCTTCTTCTTCAGGGAGTATTGGGCAAGGCGGTGTCACAATGATTTGTGTAACAATGGATCTGACGGGTCACGGCGTGGTAATCTAGATGACGAGGGTCGTACAGGGTCACGAGGAGGCAATCCAGAGGACGAGGGTCGTACAGGTGCACGTGGAGGAGGAAATCCGAGAGGATGAGGGATGTACAGGTGCACGTTGAGGAGGAAATCCGGAGGATGATGGACGTACGAGTGCACGTGGAGGAGGAATTCCGAGAGGATGAGGGACGTACAGGTGCACGTGGAGGAGGAAATCCAGAGGATGAGGGATGTACAGGTGCACGTTGAGGAGGAAATCCAGAGGATGATGGATGTACAGGTGCACGTGGAGGAGGAATTCCAGAGGATGAGGGACGTATAGGTGCACGTGGAGGAGGAATTCCAGAGGATGAGGGATGTACAGGTGCACGTGGAGGAGGAAATCCAGAGGATGAAGGTGCTGCTGTTTCAGGTACTTCTGGTTCCCTACTAGTCATTTTGTAGGCACTAGACTTATGTTGATTTGAATGTGCATATCCATCATATTGAATATGATCTGGAGGATGCGTAGCACCAACCTCAGCAACCTTTCTAGCAGGTCGTCTAGTTGATAGGACACGTGCAATATTCAGGATATGTGGTGGCACAGCAGGCCCTGGATTGTAAGGAAATTGTGACGTTGTTTACGTTTCAGCCCTTACTGCTCGTATCACATTTTGTTTCCGGACTATACATGTCCGAGTCTAATCCCATTGTAAAAGGTGAGTAGCCAGTGACAAAGAAGTTGCGTGGAATTTCAGGAGTCACCCACTGCAGAGGTTTTGGATCAAGCACAACCTCACTTTTTTTTCGCCTAGCCATTGATTCATCCTGCGATAGTAGAATATCAGAGATTTATTCGAATTAGAAATGGCAGTACACATATCAGAATTATAACTTGGATCAAATAACTAGTTCATGAAAAAAAGAGAAGTACTATTATGGAGAAAGAGAAGTACAATATAACCAACATTAGCAGTACAAGATAACTAAATACAACACTCAGAGGTTACTAAGTACAACTAGCAAAACAGAGAAGTACAGGACAAAAGGATTTACTAAGCTCAAGTGCTAAGTTCAACTAGCAAAAACAGAGAAGTGCAGGTCAACAGGATTACTAAGTACATCTAGCAAAACAGAAGTACGAGTACACAGGCATTACTAAGCTCAATTTGCTAAGTTCAACTAGCAAAACAGAGAAGTGCAGGACAAAAGGATTACTAAGTACAACTAGCAAAACAGAGAAGTATAGGACAAAAGGATTTACTAAGCTCAAGTGCTAAGTTCAACTAGCGAAACAGAGAAGTGCAGGTCAACACGATTACTAAGTACAACTAGCAAAACAGAGAAGTACAGTACACAGGCATTACTAAGCTCAATTTGCTAAGTTCAACTAGCAAAACAGAGAAGTGCAGGACAAAAGGATTACTAAGTACAACTAGTAAAACAGAGAAGTACAGGACAAAAGGATTTACTAAGCTCAATTTGCTAAGTTCAACTAGCAAAACAGAGAAGTGCAGGTCATAGGTATTACTAAGTACAACTAGCAAAACAGAGAAGTACAGGACACAGGCATTACTAAGCTCAATTTGCTATGTTCAACTAGCAAAACATAGAAGTGCAGGTCATAGGGATTACTAAGTACAACTAGCAAAACAGAGAAGTACAGGACAAAAGGATTTACTAAGTTCAAAGAGAAGTATTGGAGTTGCAGTAGAAGCAGAGAAGTACAATAAGCATACAGAATAAGTACAATTTCAATATTCGGCAAGTACAAGCAGAGAAGTACACTGAGCAGTTCAAGATTATAGTTTCTAGTTGTACAACATTGTCTCACCTCATTTTGTTCAGATGTACTTCGTTTCAAAGGTGTAACTGCTGCAGATATACAAGTTTCCCTTATTTTATCTGAGAGCAAAGTAGATTTGTGAGAAAATCGAGGTGAAGATCTTGTAGGAACGACATCTTCAACTCTTTTCCGTCGAATCTGCATCTTCTTAGATTTTGGATGATCCATTTGCTTGGATTTCTTGAATTTGCAGAGAAGGATTCCAGAGCTGAAGAATTTTCAGAGATTCCTCAAGAGACTCGCCGGAGAAGAGGGGGGCGCGCCAGAGAAGAATTCGGCCGGAGAAGAATTTGTTGGCTCGCCGGAGAAGAAGATCCCGTGTGCTCGGGCGAGCTCGGTCGCTCCGGGCGAGCTCGGTCGCTCCGCGCGAGCTCGGTCGCCGCGCGAGCTCGGTCGCCGCGCGATATCGGTCGCCGCGCGAGATCGGTCGCCGGGCGAGGTCGGTTTCTGGGCGAGCTCGGTCGCCGCGCGACGGCGCCGGAGGCGGGAGGCGGGGTGGAGGCGGCGGGCGAGCGCGGGGTGGCGGCGGAGGACGGGGTGGAAGCGGGGCGGGATCGAGGCAGGTGGATTTTGGTCGGGGCGGGGGGGGGCTCGGTCGGAGCGGGCCTTTCAGCCAGAAACCTTATATAGGGGCCGGAGATGCTCAGAATAATATTCTGAGCACTGGTTTCGTAATAGTGTAACCCCCCCCTATATATATATATATATATATATATATATATATATATATATATATATATATATATATATAGGTCTGCTATTCTCGAACCGGTTCGAGAATAACTATTCTCGAACCCTTTCGAACTTCCGCGTGTTTCACAAGTGAACTTCTCGACGGAATACCGAATTGCATATTCATGCGACAGTATTTTCATGTTGATTTTCAAACCGCTTATCGGAATGATGCATATAATATACCGTTGGATTCGTATAGTAATTTCGCATCTTTATCTTGTTCATTGTTTTTCGAAATTCTCTATTGTTTAAAAATAATTTTGAATATACAAAACAACATTTTCGCGGATTTCAGCAATTCCGTGCAGTTTTTGAGGTCTAATTTCCAAAAGGTTCATCGGATTGATACATATGATATGCCATTGGAAAACTGTTGACTAGGCGCAACTTTTTCATATAGATCGTTTTCTCCAATCTTTTATAGTTTAAGAGCAGATTTGAAAAAGAAACATGATTCTACTTTCCGGAACACTAGAATTACATATTTATGCGGACAGTAATTTTAATTTAATCTTTGAATCGCTTATCGGAATGATTCATATAATATACCGTTGGATTTGTACAGTAATTTATCATCTTTTTCGTGTTCATTGTTTTTTCCAAATTCTCTATTGTTTAAAAATAATTTTGAATATACAAAACAGTATTTTCGCGGATTTCACTAATTCCGTGCAGTTTTTGAGGTCTAATTTCCAAACGATTCATCGGATTGATGCATATGATATGCCATTGGAAAGCTGTTGACTAGGCGCAACTTTTTCATATAGATCATTTTCCCCAATTCTTTACAGTTTAAGAGCAGATTTGAAAAAATATAATTCTATTTTCCGGAACATTAGAATTAAATGTTTATGCGGACAGTATTTTTAATTTAATCTTTGAATCGCTTATCGGAATGATGCATATAATATACTATTGGATTCGTATAGTAATTTCGCATCTTTTTCGTGTTCATTGTTTTTCCAAATTCTTTATTGTTTAAAAATAATTTCGAATGTACAAAACAACGTTTTCGCGGATTTCACTAATTTCGTGCAGTTTTTGAGGTCTAGTTTCCAAACGGTTTGTTGGATTGATTCATATGATATGCCATTGGAAAGCTATTGACTAGGCGCAACTTTTTTATATATATAATTTTCACCAATTATTCACAGTTTAAGAGCAGATTTGAAAAAACATGATTCTACTTTTCGAATTTCTTGTTTTTATTTACTGTTTTTTTGGGATTTATTTCCGAACCACTTGTCGGAATGTTCCAACTGAAATTTTGTTGAAAAGATATTGATTAGGTGCAACTTTTTCGTGTTGAATTTTTTAGAGCGAACTTCCTCGAGGTACAATGTGAACTTCAGGACGTTACGAAGTGAACTCGTCATTTTGACCAAAGTGAATTTCAACAAAATGTAGTTGTACGACGTATTTTAAAGTGAACTTCCATGAGATGGAAAGTGTACTTCCACGCGGTATAAAGTGAAATTCATTTTTTACAAAAGTGAATTCCCAAAAGAAGTAATTTTATCGGCGTGCAAAAAGGTGAACTTCTACGTGGTGCCAAGTGAACTTCCTCGTAGTGTACAAAGTGAACTACTGTTTTAACCTAAGTGAATTTTGACAAAAAAAAAAGTATTTCAACTTGTTTGACAAAACGTAATGTGAACTTTCAAAAAATGATGTGAACTTCCGGAAAAAGTAAAGTGAACTTCCGAAAAAAAGTTAAGTGAACTTCCGAAAAATGAAGTGAACTTCCCGAAAATGAAGTGAACTTCCCAAAAAGTAAAGTGAACTTCCGAAAAATAAAGTGAACTTCCCAAAAAGAAGTGAACTTCCGGGAAAAGTAAAGTGAACTTCCAAAAAAACTAAAGTGAACTTCTGAGAAATGAAGTGAACTTCCCGAAAAATGAAGTGAACTTCCGGAAAAAGTAAAGTGAACTTTCCAAAAATGAAGTGAACTTCCCAAAAAATGAAGTGAACTTCCGAAAAAAGTAAAGTGAACTTCCGAAAAATGTGAACTTCCGAAAAATGAAGTGAATTTCCCAAAAAAAATGAAGTGAACTTCCCAAAAAATGAAGTGAACTTCCAAAAAAGTAAAGTGAACTTCCGAAAAATGAAGTGAACTTCCCAAAAAATGAAGTGAACTTCCCAAAAAATGAAGTGAACTTCCCTAAAAAGTGAAGTAAACTTCCGAAAAATGAAGCGAACTTCCAAAAAATGAAGCGAACTTTCAGAATGAGTTCGGCGGTATGTGGCGTGGGTTTGATAGTAGGCGGGATGGAGTCGGCGGGAGGTAAGGTAGGGTGGGGTCATCGAGAGGTGGTGTGAGTGGGATCTTCGGAAGTTGGAGGTGTGGGGTTGGTGGGTGGTGGTGGTGGGGTGGGGTCGACGGGCGGTGGGGTTGGCGGGCGGTGGGGTTGGCGGGCGGTAGCTAGGTGGGGTGGGGTTGGCGGGAGGTGGGTGGGTTGGGCCGGCGGAAGGTTGGATGGGATTGGGTGGTTGTGTCGGGTTTAGAAGGTCTTTAGAGATGGGTTGTAGAATAACTAGTCTATAACATCCTGGGGGGGGGGTTCTAGAATAGCTATTCTAGAACCACTCTTAAAGGGGGTTCGAGAATAGTTGGATTCTATATATATATATACAAAAGAAGCCTGGTAACCGGGTGTATACGTGAGCACGCGCCCATTGCTTGACACGTGGCACTCCTTAAACCCCACCCTCACCATCAGTTCCATGTTAGCAACCCACGTCCCCACTAATAACATTCCATAACTATGTAGGACCCACCAGTTTGAATTCAAAAAAGTGGGCCACCGGAATTTTTTTCCTCTGACACACCTGTTCGAATTCAAAATTGTGGACCCTACCCCCAATCATGGCCCCACATATTTGAATGCAAATTATGGGTCCCGCAACAATGGACCCTACTTTTACAAATCAAAATAACGTTTTGGTCACATTTACGCCGACACATTGGGCGCGTTAAAAATATTTTCTTCTACCTGGTTCATATTCTCTGCAACGCACAGTGTACTTCATTCATTCATTCATTCCTCAACCTCATCTTGCTTGATTCACCATCCCCAACTACAACAGCCATTACTCACCATTGCACACAGCTAACATGTCCAAATCCAATGTTGATCCACCATTCGGTACCTCTTTAGTCGTAACTTTCGTCGTTTATATCGGAGTCACCTGCCCACTCGCACAGCGATAACACGTGTCTTAACCTTAGTGTTTGTCAGTTTAGCCATTTTTCCTTCACAGGTCAACAGAACCAGCCGTTATTGACTATGAACAATTCCTCCTCTCATGTGTTCATACTTTTTTTCGGACAGAGACATGGGGAAGATGAGCAGTGTACCACCACAATCCGCACAGATGTTGGAGAAGATAAACAGTAAAACACGTTCGTTGTCTTCTTGCGCGGCATGTATCCCTTTCCCCTTGCTACCTGACAAATTAACAAGTCCAGCTTCCTAACCAACCACGTGTCCAGATTCTTAGCACTCACGGTTTCTACTGTTGTTCACGCTGCACATCTATCCATATCCTATCACGAGAGAGCTAGTTCCAATCATTTGTTCCCCATTCTCAGTCCAAAGCTCGTTCTTGCTTGATGCCCTAGCAACATAGAGAGTGCATATATAGAACCTGGCGACATGTGAGCGATGATATCTGCCCGGACGCTGTCCCTCGTGATCCGCGCCTAGAAAATGAAGAGATAACGTGCTATTCACAGTCTAGGCCGAATACAATGCATATACAGTGGCAAAACGTGGGGTCGTCCGGTGCGATGTCAGGGAAAAGTTGACGCCGGGCAGGTCGGACGAGGTGCTTGCCGCCCTGGTAAAAACCCGGCTTTACCGCACATTTCTCGCCCCTCCTACCTCACTCGGTTCTCCGCACCTCCTAGTCCAGCAGCAGGCCGTCGTCGCAAAACCGTAAACGGATACATAAACAGATTCGGAAGCCGCCGCATCGAAGGAATGATGGATTGTCAGACTCCTCACGCAGGCGCAGGCCTCCATCCTGGTCGCAAACTCCTGCAGGCCTGCAGCTCGTCCGGCGAAGCTGACATACGCGAAGCTAACATAGGCAACGGACCGAGCCGGGTGGCGGTCTAGCTAGGTGAGCATGCCCGCCGCCCGCGTTGGCGTTGGTGCAGCGCTTGATGACCACCATGGCGGCCGTGTCTGGGACGATGCCCCTGCAGACGACGCCGATGCGCCGTTCCCGATGACGCGCGACGCGTCGAAGCCCCACGTGGCGGCGCTGACCTCCTTGTCGGTGAACTCCCCCGGCGACGGTGGGCACCGGCAGCGCCTCGGAGGCCGTGTTGAGCTGGAGCACTGCAGCTTCTAAAAAGGCCATTGCTCTAACTACGAATACCTTACTTCCTACATCTAGATGGCCGCCGGCGTCCCTTTAAAGGCGAACCAAATGGTCGAGCCACCGGCGAGCACGGAAAGGTATTTTTTGGCGCCAACAGCTCTCGTACCCGTGTTTTCCAAGCCTTGGCGCCACTCCCTCCCGTGCGAAACGCTCCCGCCAAATGAAGCACTGATTATTGGCGCTACCAATCATAGACTGGCGGGACCAGCAGCCCACGGGAATCTCTCTTAGAGAAGGATAAGACAAAGTTAGGCCATGCTATCCGGTTGAACAGAACCTGATCTCAAAGCAAAATGTGTGGCATCCGGTGGGTGCTCACGTATACACCCGGTCACAAATACTTCCTACTCTTGGGTGTAGTTATACCCATATCTAATATAGTACCATACGGAAGTATATACGATAATATATATATATA